>NC_137896.1:7446709-7811698 GCF_963455335.1 Martes martes
GAAAAATGAATGGTCAACTAAGAAATCAAAGTAGAAATCAAAAATGACATAGAGACAAATAAAAATGAAAACACAATGGTCCAAAACCTCTGAGAGCCAGCAAAAGCTGTTCTAAGAGGGAAGTTTATAGCAATACAGGCTTACCTCAAGAAGAAAAAAAAAAAAAAAAATCTCAAACAACTGAATCTTACATCTAAAGGCACAAGAAAAAGAAGAACAAATGAAACTCGCATCAGGTGAAAGAAGGACTAGAAGCAAAATAATGAAGACTAGAGCAAAAATAAATGATATGGACACTAAAACAAACAAACAAAAAAACCCACAATAGAACAAACCAATGAAACCAGGAGCTGGTTCTTTGAAAAGATCAACAAAACGGATGAACTTCTAGCCACACTCATTAATCACTCACTCAATCAATCAATAAAAGGGTGTGGGGGGAGAGGAAGGACTCAAATATACAAAATCACAAATGAAAGAGGAGAAATAACAACCAACACCACAGAAATATAACTGTAAGGTAATATTATGAAAAATTATATGCCATCAAGTTGGATAGCCTAGAAGAAATAGATAGATTCCTACAAATATAAAACCTCCCAAAACTGAGCAGGAAGAAATAGAAAATTTGAACAGATCAATTACAAGCAGTGAAACTGAATCAGTAATCAAAAACTCCCAACAAACAAAAGTCTAAGACAAGATGGCTTTGCAGGCAAATTCTAACATTTAAAGAAGAGTAAATACCTAGTCTTGCACCATGCCAAAAGATAGAAGGGAAGGAAGACCCAAATTAAGTCTATGTGGCCACCCTGATACTCAGACCAGATAAAGACACCACAAAGAGAGAGAGAGAGAGAGAACGAACTACAGGCCAATATCTGATGAACATAGATGTAAAAAATCTCACAAAAAAAAAAAAAAATTACCAGCAAACCAAACCCAACATATTAAAAGAACCATTCACCAAGCCAAGTGGCATTTATTCCCAGGATGCAAGGTGGTTCAATATTTGCAAATCAATCAACATGATACATCACATCCAAACAGAAAGGATAAAAATCATATGATTGTTTCAATTGATGTGGAAAAGCACTTGACAAAATATAACATCCATTCATGATAAACCAAGAAGGGTTAGAGGGAACACCCTTGAACATAATAAAAGCCACATCTGAGAAACCCACAGAGAACATCATACTCAGTGGGGAAACCCTGAGAGCTTTTCCCCTGAGGTCAGAAACAAGGGTGTCCGCTCTTGATAATTTTATCCAACATAGTACTAGAAGTCCTAGCCACAGCAATCAGAGAACAAGAAGAAATAAAAGGCATTCAGTTGGTAAGGAAGAAGTAAAACTTTTGCTGTTTGCAGATGACATGATACCATATACAGAAAACCCTACGGACTTGACCAAAAAACTACTAGAACTGGTAAATGAATTCAGTAAGGTTGCAGGATACAAAATCAGTATATAGAAATCTGTAGCATTTCTATACACTAATCACGAAGCAGCAGAAAGAGAAATTAAGAAAACAATCCCATTTCCAATTGTACTGAAAATAATAAAATACCTAGGAATAAATTTAACCAAAGAGGTGAGAGACCCATATTCTGAAAACTATAAAACACTGATGAAAGAAATTGAAGACAACACAAAGAAATGGAAAGATATTCCATGCTCATGGATTGGAAGAAAAAATATTGTTAAAATGTCTCTACTATCCCAAGCAATCTATAGATTTAATGCAATCCCTATCAAAATACCAGCAGCATTTTTCACAGAACTAGAACAAACAATCCTAAAAATTGTGTGGAACCAAAGAAGAGCCTGAACATCCCAAGCAATCTTACAAAAGAAAAAAACAAAATTGAAGGTATCACAAAACCACACAGTAATCAAAGCAGTTTGATACTGGCACAAGAATAGATACGAAGATCAATAGAACAGAATAGATAACCCAGACACAATCCCACAATTATATGGTCAATTAATCTTTGGAGAGAGCTGGACAATAAACATGATAAATAATGTTAGATAACATAAATAATAATGTTATTATTTATTTATTAAATTTTTAATTTATTAAAAAATTATTATATTTTATTAAATTTAATAAATTAAAATTTATTAAAATTTATTTATTAAAATAAATAATATTTATATTGTATAATATAAATAATAAATAAAATTAAAATAAAATAAATAATAAATATTATTTATTTATTAAAAATAGATAATGTAAAATAACATAATGTTAGAAGGTGCCAAATGCTGCAGAACAAAAAATGAGAAAAGAGCATAAGAAAGCACACAGTGGAAGGGGGCTGGGAAGGCCAAGGGCAAATGCAGTCTATAATAGGTAGTGAGGTATTGATTGCTGCATAACAGATTACCCCAAAACTCAGCAACTTAAAACAACAAGCACATATAATTTGTCAGTGCCCAAATGTCAGAAACCCATAAGCAGCTCTGCTGGGTGGTCCCGACTGAAGATCTCCCGCATGGTGGTTGGCGAGCTGCAGGGGGCTGTGATCATCTCAAGGCTCAAAAGGGACCAGAAAAACTGCCATCAAGTTCACTCACATTTTTGGCGCTAGGTCTCAGTTATTGGCTGGCTCTTGGCCAGAGACTCTGTGCCATAGGATTATCTTTTGTTCTCTTACCTAGTACCCTTCCCAGGTACTGATTCACAAGGTAAAGGGGAACTTCCCCCGAGAACTGGAGCATGTGTTTTCAAGAAGGTTGACTGAGCCGTGGGATGTAGCCTGTCGTCATAGTCCACACTGAGAACCACAGTAGCTATCATTTGTTGAAGCTCATGTTGGCCAAACACTGTGCCAAGCCATGTGTTAACTCTAGTGAATTTAATCACAGAAACCTCTGGAAAAGAACAATTATTTCATTTTATGGTTGAGCAAACCGAGATCTACAGGTGTGAATTTTATCCCATGCCACATGGCACTGGAACTCCAAAACCATTCTAAAATACCTCCTTGGAAGAAATCTATCTAGTTTCCACGGAATGAGCCTGCTTTTTCCTTTAGCAATTCAGCCCAATGGAGCCATTTAACCGACCAATAATTGTAATAAAAATAACAAATAAAGCAAATAAAATTCCTGCAGTTAATGCATGTATATATACAGATATAAATTTAAAAATCACACTTATAAATATAAATGTATATGCTATCTGTGGAGATGCAAAAAGATGAAGCAAGATACTAGACCAGCCAATGTTAAAAGTCCGGCAACAAGAATTTCCCAATTAAAAAGGCTCAAGCTCAAAAGAAATTGAGCTCGTAATTCATTGTGAAAGAAGAGATATGGAATCCCATAGCATTTTTAAAAAACACTTTTCGGGTGACAACTACAATTTAAAGGATCTTATCGGTGATGAATTATTCTTGTTCATGATTAAGCCTGTCTTTCTAAACAGTTGGCTGGGGCACGGTAGCATATCAGGTAATTGATTCAATTGGGAAATGGATCTGAGTTCAAAGTGGCAAAGGGACACATAAAAGGGGCCCCACTCTGGAGACATCTTATTTCTATCTTTATTGAGATCTCTCCATAAATCATTCATGGCTCTGCTCATTCCTGATGCATGCAAGAATCAATAACTTGTAGAGAAAAATTCATTTTCTTCATGTTTACTCCCATTGTACTTCCGATGTTTATGCAATGAAGCCTGCAGATAAATAACCAGTTTCAAGCTCCCGAAGGAACTTCGCCTTTAAATCATTTTTTGGTAGTAGTTACCCATTAAACATACAATTTACCTCAATGCAAAGATATCACCAGAAAGTCTTAAATTCCCAGGGAAGGCAGTACCAGGACATACTGGCCACACTTGCGTCAATCAACGGGCCACTTGGAAGTCTCTAGATCTTATACAACAAGCTCTCGACCTGATTCTGTGAGAGATCACGTTAAGTTAGCATAATGGGAGCAGAGAGATGCTGTCACCTTCAAGAGCTGGCTTCAGTTCTGGGCCAGCCTCTTCCTAGCTGTGCGTAGTTTTAGTAAATAAAGACCTTTCTCTTCAATTGGGCTTCTTCGGATGTAAAACTAAATTAATAGAAACCACTTTACAAGATATCAGTGAGGGTTAGAAATGGACAGACAGACAGAGCCTGGCCTACAGAACGTGTTCCATAAAGGCAGTCATAGTCACTGTCACTGTCTCCATCGTAACCATCAACATCCCGCGTACGGATATTCACCAAATATTTTTGTGGCCAGCCCTGTGCCGGCAACAAGCTGCATGGTGGGGAGAACGAACACGGCAGAGAACACCCGAGGCTCCGGGTGGAGTTCGGTCTACTTTCCAGTAAGAAAGCCTTGACAGCCCCAGACGGAAACGTCAACTGGAGTCCCGTGACCTCAGCAATCCTTGAATAGTAAAATCGCATTTTTTTTTTTAAATCATGGGAAGAATCAGCAAAACATTCACAATGGTAAGTAAATTGGGCAAAAGTAAAGGGACCCACGAGGAGTGTGCAAGGAGTCTAATGCTATGGGGGCTGCCATATTTCTTCGGTCGGGTGGTAAGGTCAAGGCTGTTCATTTTATTGTTGCGTTTCACAATTCGCGCCTATTTTTCATATATGTTATTCTGTGTATTGAATCGAAGAGACATCAGGCAGACTGCCTGACAACTATCGACAGCCAGTAAATGTTAACACCATGACTGAAAGGTAAACGGTCTCTACAGCTCTAAGATGGGTACGACAGGGTGCTACTGTCCCCGCAGTCACTCCTTTCTTCTGACTGGTTGAAGCCATCATCCTAACTCCCTTAACCACTTTACATAGACTCAAAAATTCTTGGTGATTTTGGCTACTAAAACTTAGTGCTGTGCAACTTAACCCCTCAACCTCATGTTCACCTCCAAGTGCATGCTAGACTTGTGAACAGAGGGAGAAAGGCAGGGAGAGCTCCTTACACACTTCCTCATTGGCCCCTCCTTGACTGTAACACTTGTGGTGCTGGAGGCTAGAAAAAGCACTGAAAAGAAGGGAAATGCCTCCTTACTGAACCGGCAGAGCCCCATTCTCCCGTGTGTTGTTGTGGCCTCCTGATACCCTTTACTGGCCATCAGTGCCTTCTGCGTGGCAGCATCCAAATGCTGCCTTTTGTGGGTCATAGGTCTGGGTGTTTTGTAGGGTCTATGGGGTCTTCCCATGACACCCATTGTACCCACGACTTCCCATGGCTTCTTTGTCCAGGTGGCAAATCTCAGAGGCATATAACAGTAAGATAGTGTCAGTGGGGCTCCCTTACTCTTAAGGACTTATGACCAACTCTTCCGTCTTTACTGCATTACACACCAGAAGTGCAAGACCACCCCCAGGCTCAGCCCATGAGTTTTCCCAAACCCTTCATTACCCTCTTTGGCTCAGTAGAGACACAAAACCAAAAATTTACTGTCTGAGCAGTATCCCATCAGGAAATAAAACAATGGACCCTTCTTAATAGGTGTAACTGTACTATTAGTAATTCCCTTGAAGAATTCAGTTGTTTGGATCAGGGAAAAAATATGATAGCTAGGTGGCACCTCTTGTTTTCACTTTGGATCTTAAGGCCATATTGTAGGAAGATAGGAAAAGTCAGTTTCCCCGCCTGTAAAATGGAAGACAATAAAGTCACACTCCTTCTGGAAAGGATGTACATAACCAAAGAAAATGCTCAGCAAATTTCTCAGGCGTAGAAACTGGGGACGATGATGATGAGGGCGATTGGTCCAAAAGCCCAAATTCAACTCTCTTCTCTGTTTTCTTCAAATAGCTGCAGGTCAAGGGGAGGTGAAGGAAATCCTGTATTTGCGTTCTGTGCAATCACATAGGATTACAGAACGATAATCTTAACATACTTCCTCCACACTGCCTCCCTCACTGGTGCAATCTCACTTGCTCTGCATCAGTGTTGACACTGAACTTGGGCACCGAAGGAGAGTGCGAGGCACAGGATAGGAGGAGAACAAAAAGGGAAGATAAATAAAAGGCAAGGGAAAAATTCAAGAGGCAGAGAGAGAGCTTTGTTGGGGATGATCCCGTATCTGTAAGCATTATAGTCACACTGCACTGCAACGGACTGAAAACAAGGAGAGAAAACCCATCTCTGTGCAAGACACCCACGTGCAGGGATCCCTCAGCGACTGGCTGTTTCTTGTGATTCAAGAAATGAACTGAAGTGAAATAAAAGCACGTGTGTCGCTTTTTATCCTAAAAGCCATCTTTCCCTTTTAGCAAAAGAGCATATTCAATTATCTCTTTCAATGGATAAAAATGATCTCCACCTTGAAAATAAATATTTGCTTCTGACCATCACATTACTGAAAATCAAATTACATGCTTGTTTTTATTATTAACAAGAATAAGTTGCAAAGCCCTTTATGCATTGCACCTGTCACTCTCCATATCCTACAATCAAATTTCCCTTTAAATCTCATCAAACAACTCCCAAAGTCATTGAAGAAGCAATAAAATGAGGTTATGACACAGTGCTCACAGAGAGCTAAATGTCTTTCATATATCTTTAAGTGGTTATTAATCTCTGAATTAGTTTAGAATACATTAACCTTCAAGGTAAATTAGATCAATCAGGAAAATGACTCATAGGAGCGGGACTGTCTTTTTTGATGTTGTTGTTTTCCTATCCAGTTTAAGTGCCAAGATGTAGCCACGGCTCTGGGTCCATCAGCCACCATTAACTATGGGGTTCCAGGTTATGGTGGAGGGGTGGGGGGTAGAAAGGGGTTGTCTTGGGCCTCTTTACTCCTGGATGGGTGATCATCTAGATAGGGACACAGAATGAGCAGACATGAAGGAAACATCATCACTGTAGAACAGGCAAGATAATTTGACTGCTGCTATGGGGGAACAGCGTATCTAGTCCCCTATTTCCCTTGCTAGTGGCATTTTAGAGTTCTCTGCCCAATAATGGCAGGGTGGGAGAAAGCACAATAAGTGACACCTTTAGGAAAAAAAAAAAAAAGGTCTACGTAATTGTTCTTAAAAGCCCTGAAGCAGATGAATCTGCAATCTTCAACCTTTTTTTCAATTAAAAAAGAGAGACAACCGTCTCAAGAAAGTAATTAGAACTGTAGAAAAATAGTAGAAATATATGCCTATTACTTTTCTATACAATAGAAGCCTAATGATGGTGATAATCATTTTAATAATTGTTCTATCTTGAGTTGATATGGTTGGTGCTTTGGCTCATCCTAACTCAGAATTCTCAATTACATTCCTCAGTGAATTAAAAAAAAAAAAAAAAAAAGATACGGGAAGCCAAACTGAGGCAAGGTGGGTGGGGGAGGCACTCTCCCAGTTCTTAACGACTTGAATCATACATTTTGGAGAGGCCAGGAGCCCCAGTGTTAGGGATTCTGCCTGAGGGCTTGTTGGTGGGTCACTCCCCTTGGGGTCCTAGAGTTACATAGTATTGGGATTCACAGCAGGCTTAGCCCTAACAAATATTGTCAGGTGCTGTTTTAAGCTGTTGTGTTGCCACCAAATAACTCAACTTAATTTTATAGTACAAAGAAAATCACAACATACCTTTCCCAAGATTTTTTTTATTCCCTCTTTTCTCAAAACTCATAGCCAAGAAATCACAGAAAGGAGAGGGAAAACTGTCAGAAGAATATTCACGGATGATTTTCAGGGCAGTGGGGACAAAAAGGCAAATCTCTTTGGTCAGTGCCTCAGAGGATCACACGGAGTCACCCATGAATCCTTCAAAAAGGTGAAAAATACTGGCAAAATAAGCTCATGGCTTATTAAGTTACATAAATTTGGAAATTTAAATTTTTGGAAAGAGGACTCAAGACATGTGATAGACCCCTCCCCATGTAAGAATTTTTACTGAGGTTAATTTATGGCCATTAGAAAAAATGTAAAACAGAAAAAGGGAGAATCACAGTTAAATGCATCAAGTTCAAGAGACATTTGAGGGCTGGTGCTCCTTGCACGCTACGGTGCTCAGTCTGAAAGGATCATAGAATTACAATAGTCAATACAGAAAAAGGCATGGAGATAAATCTTAAGTGGAAAGATAGTGAAGTGGGGCCTTTTATTAATCTCTTCATGAAATGTTTCTTTTTCTTTTGTAAAAATGAAGGAGCGGTTTGCAAAAATGAGAGCAATTCAAATGGCCATCCTCAGATGAACCTCCACTTTCTAGAAGAGAAAATGTACCATTCTTCCAGCTCCTCTAAAATTAGAGAAAACTGTGAGCTGGGGCCTTGCCTTCTTTAACAACGTATAAGACAATCCCTTAATGATTTCATTTCCGATATAAATACAGTGACTGACAGAGCATACTGCAATTAAAGATAAATAAAATGCTTACTTGAAATAAATCATATTTTAATTGGCACTTTAATTGAAGGGATGTTAAATATGATGACAGGATATTATCCCAGATTGTACTCTTTGGGCAAAATTTTATGCTGGTGTTCATTGTTTGTCTTAATATTTGAGCCCATGACAAGGTTTTTAAATTTGCTTTTCTCCAAAAATAACTGTTGGTGTTTCACATTGGAAGTAGAGGTATGAGTTGCAATCTGAGTAAACCAGTCTTGCTGACTTCTTTCTTGCAACTGATGGGTTTCTTGCATTTCTGCACATCTTATGGAAGCTTTTGTTCCAAAGACCATCTTTTCAAGGATGTTTATATGGCAAAGGGCTTAGAAACAGGCATAGTAGCCTGAGGGTAGATTTGTTGCCTGACTGGTATAGTAAGATAATTTCTCTTTCCAAGCAAAATTTGGATAGGTTTGCTAGCAACCCCCTCATGAAAGATTGGGGTTCCCTAAGCTGGGGGTTCCTCGACTGTGTCTGCCGCATCCACATGGCCTGCTTCCCAGCAGTGCCATGGAATCTGGGGAAAGGGAGGTGATGTGAGTATGAGGCTCAAACTGCCTGTCACTCTGTGCGTAACAGCAGTCCTTTGTCTCTGAGCCAGCAGTCTTGTGTTTTTCACCAGCATCTAAGAAACTGTGGCAGGCTCAGTTGTTAGCTCGTAAGTAGAATTAAATCTCAAACTTTTCAGGGTTCTTGCCATAAAAATGGGAGACTTCGGCAGAAATTAAAAAAAAAAAACAAAACAAAACAAAACATTGCTGGCAAGGCTGAAAATGTTACTATATCAAATATCCAATCTTGGGAGTGAGCAGTTAAATTTCTTCAAGGCCGGTCAAAGTTATAGGATGGAATATAATTGTGTTTCTTTTTCTGTTTCTTTCTCTGGTATCTGCAGAGCACACAACCTAATTCAGCACTCTCGAGCTGTCAGCAGAGCTAGGCACCCTGGCATAAAGGCTGTTCTTGAGAGATGAAACTCTTGACACCCCAAATGGATGGACACTACTTCCTATTTAGAAACGCGCTGGCCAAGACCAAGACCATGCTCATCCATTACACACCAATTCTTTCGATCCTTCTCTGAGAATTAGCTCATGATATCAGCAGCTGAGATTACAAGACCAGTGAGGAAGCTGGAGAGAAGGGGGGTGGTTTGTGTAAATGAATTAATGAACTGATAACCTTGTTCCTGCAGCTCTGGAGAACATAAGGGGAGATGTATGGCCTAGTCTCCCACTCCGGGAAGGAGATTCCTGGGTTACAAATCTTGGCTCACAGGATTGTGTGTATTTATCAGTGCACTGGATACTCACTGGGGCCATTTTCCAGATTTATGTGCCTCAAATTCATGGAGTCCTAAACCGTGAGAGCGATAGCCCTAATGAGTTTCCTCCTACTGCAAGACTGCCCGTCCTCCAAAAACCATAAATCCTACAGATGGTCAATGGAAATTCATGAAGGAAAAGAACCTCGACCAAGTTACAGAAACAAGTTTTACATTTAGCCTTGATTCTACAAGAAACAAATCATCTCAAGGATTCCCCTTTTCGGTCCAACAAAAAGTCTTAGCTATAGTCTTCGCTAGTCTTAGCTATAGCTACCCTCTACCCCAAAACAAGCCAATCCCCAAACTTTGGAGATCCCCATCCTAAAACAGCATAAGTAGGATCCAGCAGAGCAGCATGCAGGTACTTTACATTTCTGTCCCAAATCCAGTTAGGAGCAGAGCTCAAGATTTAAACACACATCTCCGCAAAGGGAAACAACTCACAGTGGTTTGATGAGAGATGTGTATTTTAATGAAGGTGTCATAGGGAGACGAGGAAGAGAAGTTACTTCACCCAGTACTTACTGGACTTCTAATAGGACCTCTCTTTTCTCCCCACTACCGCCTTCCCCTCAACCCCAGAGCCAGCCACCTCACGCCTCCTTCCCCTCTTCCTTGCCACAACCTCTCAAAAGGGCCCACTCTAGTCTTGAAAAATGGCTCTGTCCCTAAACCTGCATACTGATAACCAAAGCAATATAGTGACAACACAGTCCCCACTAAACACAAAGGCTCTAGAGTTACTATTTGGCTTTGCCCTGATGTCATCACTACCAACCAACAAAATCTCTCTGAATTTTACATTCCTCACCTCACAAGGGCAGACCAGAGAAGAGCCTCCCTCATAAGCTGAAAGGTACTGACACGGAAAGTGTTCAGCATGGCTTTGGCTCCTAGGAAACACTTGACAGATGGTATCATTTGAGCTCCAACAGATATGGGGGTGGTGGGGGAATGAACTCAGCTCTCCCACCAAACAAATCAAAACCTTACTTTGCCATCACACCTGATTTTTAACACCAGAGAAATCACCACGAGCAAGAATATATGAAGTCCTCTTTTTTTTTTTCGAACTAAGAATTAGTGGGGGTACCTTCCAACGAACCTCCTCTTGGTCAGCAATTGTCTGTGCTGCATTCAAAGCAAACCAGCAGCTCCCAACGACTTGAAATAATCTGTTCCCCCAGTGTCCTCAATGGCAGGAGCATTTTCACCGCCCCTCCCCCAACATGAAATGCTACATGCTCTCTGTAATTAAGAAATCTGCTAATTATAGCACAGGTCTGAGACGCAAGTTGCTGCATTTCACTGAGGGAATTTAAACTCTGTTGGCATTTGGAATGATTTAGAACCTGCAGGTGCTGACGAGTACCTTGGCGGGTTCTCCTGAATTCCCAACACCCATGGACAGGCTGTGTCCTCCCAGTATTCTGGTACAGGCAGTGGATGACTTATAAATGTAAGAACTCAAAGGGACAGGAAATAGATCTGGTTTATTTTAGAACATAAACACTCGGGAAAGTGGCCTCACACTGACGTAGCAACAAGGCTTCAAATTAGTCATCTAGAAGCATTTTTTTATTGTATATCCACCAATAAGAAAATTTTTGACACACACCCAATACGAGGCTACTTTTCATCTATAAATTATATACATGTTTTACGACACTAATGTTTTACATACTTGATAAAACACACACACACACAAATTATAAAGAGATGAGATGAAGTGTAAATATTTTTTGGTTAAAAAGGAAAAAAAACAAGTGTGAATGAATCTCCTGTCATCTTTTTGAAACTCTTGGTTTCATGCTTTGTCATAGAGAAATCCCAAGGTCTCATTCTAAGTTTGATTTATTTTACTATTTGTTTGAATGCCTGTCATGTGTGAAACAGTTCCAAAGATAAGAAGGATACTACTCACTATACTTAGTAAGTCATGAAACTTAATTCTCAGCCCCATCCACCAATGATACATACCTATTTTTTCTTTTCAAATACTTTTATGTTTTGCATTGGTATTCTCCTCGATCCGTGGTTTCTTGGCCGGAATATTTTTAAAGCCAGCTGGATTTTCTGGTTTTTGTTTTGTTTTTTTTTTTTAAAGGGTTAAAATCAGAGCTTACTTAGTTCGGTTAATTCAGAGACACACTTAAACAGGCCCATGTAAAGACTTTGCTCTGTTTTGGTCCCTGACAGATTTCCAGGTTCTAAATCAGCCAGGCAAGTGGTGGGTAGTCCATAAATACTTGTTAAGTAAAGACTGCAAAATAATTACTTCAACTACCATAGAGAGAGCGGATTTCAGTGGGGGGCAGGAATAAAATGCAGAGAAAATGTAGCAGGCTACTGCAGCTGCTGTGGCAAGCCATGATGGAATTTGGACCAGGTAGTTACAATGATAAGAATGACGAATTCCGGAAGCCCCATTTTGGAAGAGCCAACAGAATTCAGTGATGGATTATACAATGGAGACAGAAGACAAGGATGGCGTCAAAGATGCCAACCAGGTCTAGCCGGAGTAACTGGGTTTGTAGAGGTGGCATTAGCTGAGATTTGGAAGAGTGGAGATATATAAGCCCTCCAAGGGGAAGATTTATATATCATTATAAAATCCCAACATCTCCGTTTAAAACTTTTCTCCAAAGCCAACTGTTTCTCGACCAAGTCTCTGCTACCGACCCAGTTCAAACCATCACTGGATTTCACCTGAATTTTTATATCAAACTCCTGATTAGTCCTTCTGTCTCCACTCTGACCCCTCTGTAGTCAACACAGCACTTCTAGGGAGTATTTTTAAAGTCAGGCATCCTGAGATAGAATTTACACCATGGATCATAGAGTCATGTAACTACCATGCCAATCAAGGTACAGAATACTACCATCACTTCAAAAAGTACCAGAAGGGGTATTTTAAAACATAAATCAGATCAAGTGACTAAAACCACAAAACTCTCTATTGGCTTCCCAACCCTCAAAGACTGAAATCCATTGCCTAACGGCCCTGAGTTTATGGTGTTGCCACAAGCTCTCTCTCTGATCTTGACTCCCATGGCTTTCCTTCTTGAAAACTCTGCTTCAGTCAAATTGTGCTCCTTGATATTCCTGGACCTCTCAAACCCACTTGTACTTCAGTGCCTTTGCACCATCTCCCAACTCCCACCCAGGTAACCTCAAGTTCTTCTTCCTAAATTCATTCTGGTTTCTGTTGAGAAAGCATACACAAACACATGCACACGCACACGCACACACACACACTCTTCCATAAGGCTTTACTGCCTTAGCAGGTTTTATCTTCCTTCTTATGATTTATTCTTATATGATATATCATGTATTTACTCACGTTTGTTCATTATCTCTCTCCATCCCAACCTCCACTAATATGTAAACACTATGTGAACAGGACCTTGTAAATTTTATTCCCTGCTTTATGTCCAGCACCTAAAATATCACCAGAGACATAGCAGACATTCAATAGACATTTGAATGCAAACATGGAGAGGTGAGTGGATGGATGGATGGATGGATGGACGGACAGACAGAAGGATGAACTGACTGACTGACTGGAAGCAACAGAGCCATCATCCACTTTGTTCATTAACATGGCTCAAAAGTACCTCCACATTCCCCAACCCAGCAACAAGGTCACATACCCATGCTGAAACTCTCAGGCTGCTAAATAGCGAGCCTTCAATATTATTGAGACTCACATCAAGGATATTAGATGGATAACATGGATCTAAACATAGTGTCTTCATTGTGGAAAAAAAAAAAGATTCAATTTCATGTGTGTCTGCAGTACTAGATATAGTCGCTGTGGGAGAAAATGATCTTTAACACTAAATATGCTTCTACTTCATTTATCGGCTCTTCCCGGTAACCTCTTTCGCTTTTAAATCTATCTTCTTTTAATATTGTACTCTCTGGAATTTGCACCTCCAAAACAAACAGGCTCCCTTTCCCCAAACTGCCATAATGAGGTTCATTTTATTGAATATTTTGGAAATAGCCTTCATAGCCGTCCGCTTAATTAGGTCATGTGGTATAGTTTGCATTCAGCATTTCACAGATTATGCCTTTTTATTTTCCCCTAGAATTTTCTGTTGGGCTTTTAAGAAAGACATTCTGTTGGCAAAGGGCTGTTTTCTGACTATAATTATCAGATTTCCCTGCCGAGTGCCCCTCTGAGCCAATGTGTTCAATTCCACAGTTGTTATTATTATTGGCCAGGTTTACTATTTTCTATTCAAGAATGTCTAAAGTTAGGTAGCTTTATGATTTACATGAATGGCCCAATGCTCAACTCTTTTAAGGAAGGGAAAATGAGTTTTTGCAATACAATTTAAACAATATGCCTAATGACGCCTTAGATAAGAAGAAAAACAAAGAGGAGTATCTCTATCTGCTAAGTGTGAGTAGGAGAGAGGCATGCTTTTTACTCCTCATCTACTAAGCACAGAAGATGGCCAGAGGAAAAGGTCAGAAGAGAACAAAGCTGGGACTCAGGGCTTTGAGACAAGACTTCCTCATTGCCATTCCAAACATCTGATCTTGAGGCCTGAGCTCTGATCAGTCTTGGTTTCTTTGGGATGTGTGTCAGATGCTCTAGAAATGGAAAGTTGTCACTCTTCTGGGACTCTTAAAACCTCTGTACTCTAGAAAGAAACTAGAAATGTTCTTAGTTTCCTCCATTATGATTGAACGTTTCTGGAGAAGCTAATAGCCTGAATCAGGTTCCCAGTTGATATAATGACTGCATCTAGATAATTAAGAGAATGTCTCTAAAAAGAAAAATCTAGTCATTTATTTCGCATTTTTCAACTGAAGTAGAATTGTTGGATTTTTTTTTTTTTCATACTGAAATGTGAGGGTGAAGAGAAGAAGGCGGGGAGGCGAAGAGAAACAATGATTTGTCCTTTGGAAATCACATGTGAATCACGTCCACAGCATCTTTTAACACATCCTTTAGAAATCATACTCCAGCTATCACATTGTTAGTAAAAGTTTACATTTATAGATTAATTCCATTTTTATAGGTAGGGGTGGAGGTGGACCCTCTGTCAAAAACGTACAGGCACACACTCTTGAATGAATAAATTCTACCGCTAAGAATGTACCTTCAGGTACACTTCTGCAAGTTCCCAAAGTTCACCTGCAAGTTCACCTAACATGCATATATTCAAAGATGTCCACTGCAAAATTGTTTGTAACAGCAGACCGCTGACACGACCTAAATGTCTGTCACTAGAAGACTAGAGAAATGAATGCGGGTACATCAGACAATAGAGCTGAAATACAGAATGAGATCATCTCCAAGTCCTAATGTAAAAATAGATGTAAGATACATCATCAAGCAAAATCCAGCAAGTTGCAGTTCATGCTGTGAAGTGTTAAGTGCTACAGCTTCAAGTTCTGCAGATAGACTGGCTTCAAAACCCAGCTCTGGGGAGCCTGGTTGGCTTAGTCGTTAAGCATCTGCCTTCGGCTCAGGGCATGATCCCAGAGTCCTCGGATCGAGCCCCACATCGGGCTCCCTGCTCAGCGGGAAGCCTGCTTCTCCCACTCCCACTCCCTCTGGTTGTGTTCCCTCTCTTGCTCTTTCTCTCTCTGTCAAATAAATAAATAAAATATTAAAAAAAAAAAAAACAGCTCTCCCATTTACAGGCTGTGTGACCTTGGACAACTACTTTCATTGCCTTCTGACATAGTTTCCTTTCTGTAAAACAGGGAGGATATTATTTCCCTCAAAAAGTACTGGTTGAGGGGTGCCAGGGTAGCTCAGTCAGTTAAGTGTCCATCTGCATCTCAGCTCAGGTCTTGATCTCAGGGTCGTAAGTTCAAGCCCTGCATTGGGGGTGGAACTTCCTTTAAAAATAAAAAATTACTGGCTGAGAGTAAATGAATTGATATATGTTAAGCACTTGAAATGAGCTCAAAAAGTGCTAAACACATTGAAGATATCTTTCAAAAATGAAGATGAAATAAAGACATTTTGAGACATACCAGAGCAGAAAGAATTCATCACCAGCATACCCCCACTACAAGACAAATTAAAGGACATCTTTTCAGGAAGAAGGAAAATGATGCCAGGTGGAAATTTCTATCTATACAAAGGAAGTAAAATCACTGGCAATGATAACTACATGGGTAAATATCTGAGATTCTTTTTGTCTTTCACTTAAGTATTTTTAAAAGATAATTGTTTAAGCAAAAAGGAAAACAATATAGTATTTATTGTATATACAGGACTCATAACATACCTGTAACTTAAATATATGACAATACCATACTGTTGGCAGGAGGGGAGCTGGAAGTAGACAGTTGTAAACGTCTCATCCTATGTATAAAGTGGTCTTATACCACTTGAAAGAGAGTTGTGACAAAGTTAAAGGTATATGCTCTAATCCAAAAAGCAACCACTAAGTAACAAAATAACTATGGTAGCTAAAAAAATGACAAGAAAGGAGTTATATGAATATTCAGTTTGTCCAAAAGAAGGTGGATAATGAAAGAAAAACAACAACAAAGAAAAGATGAGAGGAATGGAAAACAAATCTCGAGACGATAGATTTAAATCAAATTGATACTCACGGATCTTCCATCTACAAGGAATGAGCTCTAAATGTATTGATGTGGAAATATAAATATAAAAGAGTGGGAAAATGCACTATGCTAACACCAACCAAAAGAAAGCTTAAATGATACAGTTTTTATAAGAAAAATATGCTTCCACAGTAAAGAATATTTCCAGGTATGAAGAATGCCATCTCAAATGAAAAAGGGGTCATTTCACCAATAGGACAGAACGATCCAAAACAGGTATACACCTAATCATAGAGTTTCTAAATACCTAAAGCAATGATCGGTAGAATTGCAAGAAGAAATAAAAATCCAGAATTATATTCAAAGACATCGATACTCCTCTCTTAATAACTGATAGAACAAGTAGATAGGAAACCAGTAAGGCTATAAAAGATCCGAACACCATCAACCAACTTGACCCATTTGATGTTGATGCAACAACAGAGTACACATTGAACATTTACTAAGGTAAATTGTATTCCCAGCTACAAAATAAGTATCTACAAATTTGAAAGATTTAATTCACATAAAATATTTTTTGGTTATAAGGGAATTAAATTAGAACTCAATTAACAGAGGGGTGTCTGGGTGGCTGAGTCATTAAGCATCTGCCTTCAGCCCGGGTCATGGTCCCAGGGTCCTGGGATGGAGCCCCGCATCAGGCTCCCTGCCCAGCGGGGAGCCTGCTTCTCCCTCTCCCACTCCCCCTGCTTGTGTCCCCTCTCTCACTGTGTCTCTCTCTGTCAAATAAAACAAATAAAATCTCTTTGAAAAATCAATTAAGAGAAAGATTTCTGGAAAACCCACAAATATTTTGAAATTTAATACCTTCAAATACACCCCCAATATAACCCAAGGGCCAATCAAACCAAAAAAAAAAAAAAAAATCAAAAGGAAAATTAGAAAGTATTTTGAGCTAAGTGGAAATGAAACAAAAAATAACACAACAAAATATATTTGTGAGATGTTGCTAGAGGAAACTGTATAGCACCAAATGTCTATATTTGAAAAGAGAGAAAATCTCAAATAATGGTCATAATATGGATGGATCTCAAAATAATTGTGCTAAGTAATATAGTTATACACTGTATGAGTCGACTTGTGTAAAATTCTTGAAAATACAAATTACTCTATAGTGACAGAAAATAGATCAGTGGTGGCTGGGGGTGGGCCAGGGGTGTGTGGAGGGTCAGTAAGGACTGGTCACAAAGAAGTATGAGGAAATTTGGGGGAGTGATGGTTAATTCATTATCTTAATTGTAGTGACGGACTCCTAAGTGTGTATATGCCAAAATTTATCAAACTTTATACTTTATGTGTGTCCAAGTTTATTGTATGTGAATTACACTTCAATAAGCTGTTTTTTAAAAAACCATACAAATTTGATTATGAACCTGTGTCAACTAGGAGTGGTGTAGTGCTGATATGTGAGTCTGGAGGACTTGAGCAACAAAGAGAAAGAAAAAAAAACTGAATTAACACAAATATGTATGTATGACATATTCACATCTATGAATTTATGTATAATTATAATTAAATATCTGTTAATGAAGAAAAATAATTTTAGACCATTTTGTTCTAAGAGTGTCCAACTGTGCATCCAAATCCCATCCTCTCCTAAATGATTGACAATAATGAAAGTAACAAAACTTCAGTGCCTCTCATGGAGACGCTGTGCTATATGCAGAGTGCACACATGTCCGCATTTTATTCTTCCTGACAATCTTACGAGGTAGGTATTAGTATTAGTATTAGTATTAGTAGGTATCATTCTTCAGATGAGGGCGGCTGCTAACCAGCCCAGGCCTTCTCAACCACTGACTTCCAACTTCATTCTGCTGTGTGTTCGCTGCTTGCTGAGCATCATCTATGTTCACAGACGCCAGTCCCCACAGGAGATATACTATGTGCCAGAAGATAAGAGGACCATACCTCAACTAAAGCAAAACTCCATTCGTAGTGAAAAGAGTTTAAAAGTAAATAAATAGAAGTGCCTGGGTGGCTCCATTGGTTAAGCATCTGACTTTGGCTCAGGTCATGATCTCAGGGTCCTGGGATCGAGTCCTGCATTAGGCTCCCTGCTCAGCAGGGAGTCTGCTTCTCCTTTTCCCTCGAACCCTTCCCCCATTTGTGCTCTCTGTCTCTCAAATAAATAAATAAAATCTAAAAAACAAAAAAGAAAGAAAGAGAAGTAAATAAATAAAAGGGCACTCTGCAATTGGGACATACCAACTTAAGTGTATAGTGCAATGGCCCAATGTCTGCCCATTTATCATGTTAGCTACATACACCTTTTAAATCACAGGTGTAAAATAATAAAGTCTATTTGCAATATTTCCACTCCACTGTTGCATAAAATAACGATCCTCAAACTCTTCCCATATTAGGCCACATTTTGAGTGATCTGACACCTCCCTACAAAGTACACCATCCTAGGACCAAGTCCAGAATCCCCCGGGGAGCTTCTTACAAATGCAGATTCTCAGGCCCCACCCCAGATTAACCGGATCAGAAATTACATTTTTTAAAATCTCCGGATGAGGGCGCGTGGGTGGGTCAGGCGGTTAAGTGTCTGCTGTCAGCTCGGGTTAGGATCCCAGGCTTCTGGAACCAAGTCTCGCATGGGGTTCCCTGCTCAGCGGGGAGTGAACTTCTCCCTCTACTTCTACCCCCAGCTTGTGCGCGCCCTCTCTCTCTCATACTCTCTCTCAAATAAATAAATAAAATTAAAAAAAAAAATCCACACATGCTTTCAGTGCACATTCACGTTTCAGAAGCACTGATCTCCCACAACCAGTCAGAGCAGATGACGTTCACTTTTATCTAAGTGAGTGAGGCTCTCCCTCAAGGTGAGTTCTTGAGTCACAAGTAACCAATCACAGAACATGAGCAGAAATTACTTTTTTCCTTTATCCTGCAGGTAGAGATTCATAGAGTCACTGCTCTGCCTTTTAAAGTAAAAACTAATGATGTATTGTATGGTGAGTAACATAACACAATAAATCAATAGACATTTTAAAAAATTTAAAAAATAAAGTGAACTTTAAATGGCTCATGTATGGCACCCATAAATTACAATGGAGAGCTCATACCGAGAATGAGAACTAAACGGGGTTCAATATCTCCTTTTGGGGTGATTATGTCAAGTGCCCAGTATACGCATGAACCACTAGCATGAGTGCCAAAGTTTCAGAGTCTCCAGCCTGGCTGTACCTGGGAACACTGACGAGACTGCCACCTCCCAGATCCCATCCCAAAATAATCCGAGGATGCGGCTTGGACATCCAGGGATAAAGGAAATGCAGCCAGCCTAGTATATCCTAGTTATCCCTAGTATAACTGGGATGGAAAGCCAGTCATACTTTGGCTGCACAGTCGTGTCCTGCGGGGGACACCCCGATGTCCAGGCCACACCCCAGGCTGAATTCACCAGATTCTCTGGGGGGTGGGCCTGAACCTCCATCATTTACAAACAGAACAAAACTCCCCCCGGGATTCTAACCTGTAGCTGAGTTGAGCACAAAGAGCCATTTGTTATTCAAAATAAAATAGGGGCACGAGCTCTCTGGAACATGAGCCATCCCGGGAGGCCTTGAAAATGACTCCTTCGGAGGAGGGGAACAACCATAAACATCGTCTGATCTCCGGACAGAAATGATATACAGCCGGATGTGCCCAGAAAAATCCCGAGAACCAAATCAAACAACAACAACAAAATCGTATCCAGTCTCCCTGGAACATCAGGCAAGTCTGGATGACTCTAACTTTAATTTCTACCCTCCTTTTCTGTTGACAGTTTTAACCACAAGCACGTGCTCTTAGGTTTTCATCGTAAAAAGAAAAGAGAAGAAAGGTCACTTTGAGCCAATCGGATTTCCTGGGTTTCCTTCCACACCTCCTCGTCACCTACCGCTTCATGTTCCTCAGCAGCTCTCGAGCCTTGGTTCTTCCCCAGACGAAAATCAATATGATCCAACAAGCCCGGCCCCACCTCCTGCTCCCACCTTGATCTTTCTGACCGTTTGGAACTAACTTCATGCCTCCATCCCTCAATGCCCACTCAAGATATTGACAATTGTCACCTGGCTGTTTGAGCCCTCCGGTGTGGCCCCTGAGGTTGGGACATTCTATAAAAGGACACGTGGCAGCCTATACAAGTCTGGACCACTGTGTGCCAACAACGAATATTCGTAGGCAACACGTTTACTCTGTTTTTCAGGGTAACAGCCCACACGTTCTGTGTGACCTAGCTTGCGGACACAGTCGGTGGTTGATGGTCTTCTACTTGGGGTTTGATGCCAGTGGTGGTGGTTCCAAAGAGCAGAGCCTTTAAAAGGCATCTATTGGGTGCACACATTATACATTTGTTCACTCATTCATTCATTATATGCCTTCATGGAACATGTTCTCTGGAGGTGGCATCTGCTAGGGGCCCAGGCCACAAAGCTAAGAGACACATTCTATATCCTCAAAGGGCTTGCCACCTAGTGAGGACTTCAGACAACCAAACCAACAATTATCCTAAGGGGCGACTCACAATGAGAGAAGAAAATGCAAGCTAAGCTCCATCAGCCACAGCCACAGCCACAGCCAAATTCTTGGCTGTGTGACCTTGGGATATCTACTTAACCTCTCTGTGCCTCAGATTCCTGGTCAACAAAATAAAATTCATAAAAGCACCTGCCATTAGGGTTGCAATGTGTACTGAAAGAGTTATTTTTTGTAAAATGTTTTAAGCCGTGTTTGGTATATGTTAAGTGTTTGCTCAAGAAAATGGATAAATTTTTTTACAACGCTGCTATTACCAGAATAGAGAAGACCGAAATAAATCCACATACATATTGGTCAGTTAATTTCTGACAGTGATGCAAAGACAATTCAGTGAAGGAAAAAATTGTCTTTTCAATAAATGTTGGAATAGTGGTTGCTCCGTACCAAAAATAGGGGACCTTGGCTTACACTTCCTTCCACAGACAAAACTCAAAGTGCACTGTGGGTCCAAATGTAAAACCTAAAATTATAAAACTTCTAGAGAACAACCTTTGTGACCCTGTTGGATGCAATAATTTCCTACACAAGACGCAAACGAATACAAACCCTAACACACTGAAAATGTGGACGTCATTAAAAGGAAAAACCTGGGCCCTGGAAAGACTATTAAGAGAAGGATGTACACTAGCCCCAGCTAGGAGGACGGAGGTCGGGGACAGAGGGAAGGCAGAGGCAGGCCACTCCAAAAGGGCAGGGGGCAGCTCCGACCAGCAAGGGAACTTACAGACACGGAGGTCCCGGGCCGTGAGCGAGGAGGTCTCCGCAGCGCCTGCGAGAATCTTCAAGTTTACAGAGAGGCCCCATGGGGCCCATCCCTGGCCACTGCCCGGAGGAGCTCAAGGCCACCTGGCTCTCTCAGGGTCCCGACCTTGAAAATGGCTCCGGAGGTGGGAACGGGGAGGGGCGCAGAGTCCACGCACAGGGGCGGGGCCAGGAGCCTCCAACGTGCACGCAGCTTTCGGCTCAGCCCAGCTCCGGACCCTCCCGTGACCTCCCCCAGCAGGAAGAGCGATGGGTGGCAAACGAGCACGACAAAAAGGCTCAGCATCATTAGTCATGGGGAAATGCAAATTAAAACACTGTGGCCATACCTCTACACACCTATGAGAGTGGCTTTTAAAAGACCACTGACAATTACGCATCTAGGAGGCCAAGCAGGTGCCAAGTATGGTGCATCGCTAGTGGGAAGGCAAAACGGCACCAGCGCTGCGGAGAAGACTTTGAAAGCGTCTTATAAACAAGTGCTTGCCATAGGACCCAGCAAACCAGCTTCTAGTATTTTCTCGGGAAAAATGAAAGTTTAGGCCCACACGAAACCCTCTATGCAAATGTTTAGAGCAGCTTTCCGCTTTATCTCTGAGTAACTCAAATAACCATCAGCTGGAAAATGCCTAAGGAAGCTCTGGGCCTGCCCCAGCATGGGATGAAAAACAACAAAATTAACGTGTTACTGATACATTCCTCGATGGATGCGTTTCAAAAGCTTCTGACATGAAAGAAGTCAGATACAAGATACCACAGACTACTCTATGAGTCCATCGGTCTGGCATTCTGGAAACAGCAGAAGTACAGGGACAGATACCACATTGGGAGCGGCTGGTGCTGGTGGCCTGGGGGGGACGGAGGGCTGCCTGACTGCAGCCGGGCTTCCGTGCATTGTCCGGAATGATGGAATGTTCTCCCTCATGATTGCAACGGTGATTACGTGGCTGTATACATTTGTAGAAACTCTGAGAACTGCAAAGGGTACATTTGCCTGTCTGTAAATTATGCCTCAACAGATCAGACAGAAAATGCTGATAAGCGTAATATGTGCTTCTTATAAAAAAAAATAAAATAACAGAGTAAAAAGTAAAAGGTTCACTGTTAACCGATTGTGTGTGTGGCTTTCCCCTGGTACACCACTGTAGGCTTTTGTTGAAATAAGTAGACTCATTTTAGATGGGTGAATTTTGCTGTAGGTAAGTAAAACAGACTTTAAAAAATTATAAGAATGCTCTACTGAGAAGGAAAGAAAATAGAAACCCCCCCCCTGAGAGATTCAGCAACTGGACAGATGGTTTGCATTTTATTAAAAGGCAGATAACTTCTTATGGTTGGAAATTTACCATTTAAATCCTATCCCACCACCTACAGAGTCACAGAAAATCCGTAGGTTGTTTTTTTTTTTTTAACTTCAAAATATACCCTAGAACTTTTTTTTTAAAAAGATTTTATTTATTTGACAGAGAGATCACAAGTAGGTGGAGAGGCAGACAGAGAGAGAGGGGGGAAAGCAGGCTCCTCGCCGAGCAGAGAACCTGATGCGGAGCTCGATCCCAGGACGCTGGGATCATGACCTGAGCCGAAGGCAGAGGCTTAACCCACTGAGCCACCCAGGCGCCCCACCCTAGAACTTTTTAAGAAACGTATTTTGGCCTAATTGTGTCATCCTGAAGCCACTGTCAGCATCCCCTGATCGGGGCTGAAGAGCCAAAGGGTGGAAGAAAAAGTTACTAGAATAAGCCATTTTTTGACTAAAATAAAAAAACTAAAACCAAACCAAACAAAGCTGCCCAAGGATTGTCAGGGGGCCTTCCAGGAAGAGATGATGCTTCAACTGGGTTTTGAATGGTAAGTGGAAATTTATCTCTGGGGAGGATATTTGGTGGAGGTTATTTGGTGGAGGTTCTTGGTATAGGATTTGGAATGCATTCCACAAACTATATGGCACCCTCTCTCTGTGTTAACCATGATAATAGGGCAGGACCACTCCTGACAGTCGGGGCTGTGTAACTCTCTGTTGTGAGGGGCTGTCTTATATGTTAGCAGCATCTCTGACCTCTACCCACTAAATGCCGGCAGTACCCACCCCAACCCCTCTCCAGCTGCAACAACCAAAAATGTCTCCAAACATTGCAAATGTTTCTCAGGGAGCAAAGTCAACACCACCATGCCCCAAATCACTACAGGAGGGGCCTGGGGACAAAATGATAAGTGAGACTTCTTCCCTAAAGATGCTGACCATCTCATCGCAGGGAGAAAAAAAGTGAATAGGACTTATTCTGAGCTGGTGTGTGTTACAGATTGTGTGTGTGTGTGCATGTGTGTGTGCACATACACATAGACATTTTAAGTTAGATAGGTCTGCATAGGATGGTGGTTCGATATGCAGGATCTAGAGAACTGAAGACAGGCTCCCAGCGTCTAAGTTTGAGCCCTACCACTTAGAAAATATGTGATCTGGGGGGACATTTCACTTAAGCACTGTATGCCCCCAGCTTCTCTGTTTGCAGAATATGGGGCAGAAACAGAACCGCCATCAGGAAAAACATTAAATAACTACAGATTGAAAATACAGTGTCCCAGACATGGTAAGGACTCAATCAATGAACTCAATAAATGTGAGTTGTTGTTAATTTCTCCCATTGCAGGCTAAAAGGGTCTTGAAAGGTGGTAACAAGTTGTGCATGATATGCCTTAAGGATAGTAGATAGTTCGTAAATATTTGAGGGAAGGGGGAGGGAATACATAAATAAAAATATTCGCTGGCTCTAAGTTTCTCATCTCTAAAACAAGCCTAGGCGTATCTATTTATCAGAGTGGTGGCGAGAATGAAATCTTTGCAAAGTATTCAGCACGGTGCCTTCAGTAGTGGCTGTTACTAGTAGTGGTGTTATCTTGCAGGGGTTAATCAAAAGATCTTAACTGGGTGAGGTTCTTCTGGAAAAGATCCTTTGATTCTGAACTCCTCTTCATAGACCTTAATCTTTCAAAAACATACCAGAAAGATTCCCTTGTGCTTACCAGCCAGGGAGCGAGGTCTCTGTGATGCCACTGATTGAAGCCGAGAGGGAGGAGAAGAGTTGGGACTGATGGCAAGTGTTTTGGCATTAAGCTAAAACACTCGCCCACTCAGGCCATCTGTCTGCTTATGTTCTGGTTTCACTGAACATTATGGAGATGAAGAATCAAGAAGATAAAGAAAAATAAAAACATGTGGAACTTCTGACGATGTGGAGGGCTGTCACTCTACCCAAGCGTACTCTCTGCACGTCTGAAGGACATGCGTTTCCTCATCTGAGGTCGGTGATGGAGGCAGGAGTACAGGTGGAAAGAGAAGGTGGGACGGAGAAGGAGGCTGCCGTCTTTGCATGTTGTGGCTGCTGGGCGTGCGGTGCAGATGTGAAAGTGTCTGGTCAGGAAGAGTCAGAGAAGAGCGATGAGAGGGAGCAAGAGAAGCACAGAAAACTGCCCCTTCCATCCTTCGCTTCATTTTCATTAACACTTTCCACTGTGGACTGGATGTACGTGTCTTCCCAAAGTTCTTATGTAGAAGCCCTCGACCTCCGGCGGGATGGTATTAGGAGGCGAGACTTTTGGGGAGGTGACTGAGGTTAGGTGACGTCACGGGGATGGGGCCCTCAGGATAAGACTAATGTCCTTATCAGAAGAGACACCAGAGGGCTTGCTCTTTTTCTCTCCCTACCATGTGAAGGCACGACAAGAAGGTGGCCATCCACAAGTCAGCAGGAGAGCTCTCGTCAGAAACCAACCACACTGGCACCCTGACCTTGGACTGCCAGCCTCTGGAATTGTGAGAAAATTAATTTCTGTTGTTAGGTCAGCCAGTCTGGGGTATTTCACTAAGGTAGCCTGAGTGGACGGAGAGAGCTCCTCCTCTAGATCTCAAGTTGAAGAGCTCATTCTTAAGTATCCTTTTGTCATCCAGCGGATGACAGAAGGACATTCAGCTAATTGTTCTTGTTGAACAGTGGCTTTTTCCAAAGTCGTCCTATATGATGGGTGGGAATGTTCCAATGACGTCTATTCCCCCCCACCCCCATCTCTACTGACCTGGAATCTCCCTGAGGACAGGACCACATATGTTTGGGATCAACCCTCTATACCTAGCATTAGCATACCAGATCAATATACATTTGTTTGGGGAACTTGGAGAACCGAAAGACTAAGACATATTATCCCACAAAGATGTCCAGCCTTGCTTACCGTCTTTCAACTGCTGAATCAGATGCTATTTCCACAATAAACACGGCATTCTGGGTCATATTCGCAGTCTCCAGACTGCTACCTCTCTTGCCTACACCGACTTCACGCCGCTTTGCACTTCCGATGCCACCAATGGCAAGAGGATTCAAACCCTCATTTCTTTCCTCGTATCACTCTTTATATCTGATTCATGTGTTTATCTTCCTGATCAATACCAGGAATTTGGCTCTGTACAGGGAGCTGTCCTTCAACACAAGCATTGTAAATATTTATGCATCTAGCAACAGTTTCCAAATATATGCAGCCAAACTGATAGAAATCACAGGAGAAATAGACAAACCCGTAATTGTAGTGAGAGATTTCAATATCCCTCTCCCAAAAATTGATGGGATAAGTAGACAGAAGATCAATATGGATATACATGACTTGAGTTAATTATCAACCAACTTGCTCTCATTGACATTATTGACACTCCAACCAAGACCAGAAGAACACACATCGTTTTCAAGGGCACGCGGAGCATGTCAAGGGCACATGGAAGTTCTTGAGGACGTCAAGGGGAAAAGGAAAAACTCAAGAGATCCAAGCCTGGACCACTACCTGCATTTGTTTTCATAGTCCATATAAGCTCATTTCAAATCCTGCTATGGTTAATCAAGCAGAGATTAATAAAGCAGTGATTACCTTTAGTAAAATAAATAGCAGACAATGAAGGAGACTTAAAAGGCAGACAAAGATGAAGACAATGTGGAACCAAGCCCACAAGCTCATTATCAAAGCCAAAAAGAGACAGAGAAATCTACTCATTATAATTACAAATAACAGTTTTCTCTGAATTAAGGTTTCTTCAAGAAGTCATTGCATTCCTAAGTATCCAATTAGATAAGTAATAACTCTGAAGCATCTTAAAACCCTTTCAAGATTTGGAGCGCTAAAGAAAATTCCATGTAAACATCTGGAAAGAGAATGGTACCTGTGTGTCTATAATTCCTGGCTCATCTTAGCTGTCAATAACTCTCTGTTTCTTGTTTATTTTGCAGATGGGTTCAGCCAAACAGCAGACATACAGATTCTTTGGTGCATGTGTGCATATGTGTGTGTGTACGTGTGTGTGTGTGTGTGTGTGTGTGTGTGTGTATCAATGTGAATGAATTCTGTTCTTTGAAGAAAACCATTTGGGGAAAATACACCTTGGAAATGATAAATTAAACATCAGAAATAGATATTTATGTGTAGATCATTTTTCATCTATTTTTTCTTCTATCTCTTTTTCAGTTTCCTCTCTCATCAGCTCACCTTTGCCCTCCAAAGATGCGATCAGTTACTGCTTTTCGTCTTAAATCAATATGTCTCACAGAAAAGGAAAATTGTTTTTTCTTATAGACTATAAATCAATCACATTATGCTACATAATACAAGGTGTTCACATTCTGTTTAAACGTGTTGTTTAAAAGATCCTGTTATAGCTATATCTTGGATAACTAGAAAATATAATAAAATACAACTGCAATTTGTGAGTTTGAGCCAATGATTTCTTGATGAACAATGAAAAACATAAGATTCGTTCTGCCTCATGATCTTCTCTCTTTCTTAGGGAACATTCTTCCTAATATCAGAGACATTCTAAAGAAGGTACAGGTTTCAATGCTTTGTAGAAGCACAGTGATTACAGTCACCTTCCTGGTCTTTCTCTCCTTTTCTGGGATTGGTTTTGAATGTACTTTGTGAACACTGATCACATGGAAACCATAAACACTCAGTGACGACTTCTCTTCCCCTTCCTCTCTCTATTTCCCTACATGTCTCACCCTATCTTTTTGTTTTTAGTTCACATTTTAACTGGAAACGACTTTTCATTTCCTAAGCCCTTTTTGGCATTTTAAGCTCTGCTAAGGGTTTTCCTTAAACTTCAATGCATTTCATTAGAAGGATAAAATAAAGCAATCTTACCATCCTTTATGGATAATTAGTGACTTAGAAACAAGCCTTGGAGCCATGAAGATTTCACTGGAAGGTAGTGAAATGATAAAAATACACCAAAGCATATACTTTGATGCACTTTAAAGAAATCATCATAGACTAATAATATGGTATCTCAAAGGAACAGATCAGACTGACGGGAAAATTACTTTTCAGGAAACAAAGTAGCTATGACATTTATAGCAACCTTTATAAAGGTTTGTAGCAAAAGAAAAATAAGAAATTTAATTCCATTATTTCCATGTGCCTTATAAGCAACCCCAGTCAAAAGGAAAGCTCCCACATGCACGTGCGCGCGCGCACACACACACACACACACACACAGCTTTAGAACGAATACATTTCCTTTGACTCCTAAGCATAAAGAAGAACGAATAACTTTCTAGCTGATGTTACTCCTTCCTTTCCTAGAAAAGGCAAACTTCGAATAGAATCAAAACCATGTTAACATGCCAAAGTGAAAACTGGTAGAGATGCCTTGTGCCAACCCATTTATATGACATTTTTCATCTCTATAACCCCACTTTCTATAAAACTTAACACAACAGTGTTTTCTTATGTTGTGTAGCCTTTGTTAATTCATTCAGACATTGCCAACTTGCCTCCTTTCCATTTCTCTTCAAGATTATTTATTTGTACAAAGCCATAAAGTGGATCCTATGAAACTGAAAGTCATTTCTTCAGTAGGTGATTCCACAGTTCTGTGGGTTTTTTTTTTTTCTATTTTTCTACTCCCAAAGTAAAACCAGAAATCACCAAATACTAAGGTCTTTTCAGATGAAATAAATAATTAAGCTAGTTTTTGTTTTTTTTTTTTTACTCAAACAGGGTCAATCTGGTTGGCTAGACAGGAAAAAAAAAAAGTCAATCTGATTTTGAAAAATAAAGGCTCATATGGTTATCACAGGAATTTGGTAGAAACGCTTACCTTGCAGGCTAGTGTCTTTGGTTGCCTTAGAGATCCAGTTGTCCTATAACACAACCCTCTTAGAGAGGTGAATGGGCAGCATGCTCAGAGGGACTCCCAATGAGCCTGTCTCTTGGTTTTCCAGTATTGCTTCCCATGGGGAATCCCCTCCCCTTGAGTATGAACTGGACTTACCGACCTGCTTCTAATGAAAAGAATACGACAGAAGTGATAGATTGTCATTTCTGAGACTAGATTACAAAAAACCTATGGCTTCTGTATTGGAGGCTCTCTCTCCCTCTTTCCTGCATTGCTTTCTCTGGAGGAAGCCAGGTACCATGTTGGGAGGCACACCCATGGAGGGGTCCATGTGAGTAAAACATGGGTGCATATCTTCTGAGGCCTGACAATGGCCACCTAAGTGACCTTGGAAGAAGGCCCTCCCCCAGCTGAGCCCTGTGCTGGCAGTATCACTGGCTGATGACCAGGGATAGTCATGGGAGACCTGGTCCAGAGGCCTCCCAGTCCAGATTTCGGACTTACAGAAAGTGTGAGATACTATATGTCTGTAGTTTCCAGTGGCTAACTTTGGGGATAAGTTGTTACACAGCTATAGATACCAGTACAAGATATAACTGAATCCCTTATACGATGTCCAAGATATGTCAACCTTATAAAGGAATCAACCATGAATTGTGTCGTGCAAAGGGGCGGTGCGGTTGTTCATTGAACTGGTTTCCATGCTGATGTAATTTTGTTAGGTATTCACCTCCTTCGTATGCCAAGAATTCATCTCATTTTCCTCTTGTTTCAAATGACATATAAATATAGGAGGAGAGAGAGATGTAAGACACTTTAAAAGGTTAAACAAGAAAACTAAGGAATAATTATAAAGTCTCTATCTGTCTGCAGTAGGCACACCCCCAGTCAATTCTTACCTATACAAAAAAGGACTTGTTAAAATAACTTACTGTAAAAACAAGTACATATACGTACGTACATAAAGTAATTTATTATACATGAAGAGTCGTATTAGGAAGCTGACTGCTAAGAGGAATGATCAAAAAGGACATACACAGAAGAAAAAAGCAAGGACCAAAACGACGCAAAGCTCGTACATTCACTCTACCTAAAAGGCATCTGCTATCAAATATGTAGATATTTGGAGGCTTTCTCCCTTTCTAGTGAGCATTCACCATTTGTCTCCCTGATACCAATTCCCACTTCTTTGTATCCCCCTCCCTGCTCTCAGCTCATGCATCTGCGTGTGGCTCTACCCGCACCTGAGGTCAGAGCGCAGGACCCAAGCTAGTGAATGAAACCCGTACAGCCCTGCTATTGGTCAGTGATGAGCACGTGACCTAAGCCAGTCCAATCAAAAGGAACCTCCGTTTCCTTTGAGCACTTCCAAGGAGGCTGTCATCTCCGCAGGTGGCTTCAACCTAGAGATGGAGGAAGGTAGAGCCACCAAAGCCATCCATCTGGGGTGATGCGAGGGGCTGGGTGCTATTGCCTGTATTCTCAGAATAAAGGGCATCAGAAAAAAATCCAGAGGACCCTGTATGAACCCTGAATCCACCCCGCCTGAAGCCCATCCTGCCTCTGAGTGTTATTATGCACCAATAAATCTCTCTCTCTTTTTTTTTTTTTTAGCTTAAATCAGTGAAAGGCAAAATTTTTGGCTGGCTGTTTGTTTTTGTTTTGTTTGTGTTTGTTTCAGATCACTTGTGATAGAAAATTTACTAATAATTTTCTTAATTATTTATTAAGGTATTAAGGCAATTAATAATTATTTATTAAGGTATTAATTAAATACCTCCAGGCCCAGGCATTTTGAAAATATTAGCCTTTTCAAGCTTGATGGATAGGGTTTGAGTGCTTTGGGTCAGCTCTCCTCAAAACATCCAGGATTTTTGTTCTATAAAGGATCCGCTGCTACCAACCAATTCAACAATGGAGGTATGATAATCATCCTAAGATATTTTATAATCATTTTTATAATAATCGTTACCTTTTATAATCATCATTTCTACCACCATTACCATCACTATCATCACATGAACCACAGACTGAGCACTTAACACGCATCAGGTACTGTGCTAAGCACTTAACATATATTATCCCATCATTCATTTTCCTACAAACAGGAGACTACTTAAAATAGAGACTCCAGAAGCCAAACACCCCAGATGTAAATCTTTTTTTTCTGCCAATTTCTGCCAGTGTGACCCTGTTTAAAATCTCTACCTCAGATTGCTTGTATATAAAATAGATGCTACAGTTTTCATCAGGAAGTTGTGAGGATTAAAGGAATTAATATCTACAAAGTGCTTAGCATAGTGCTTGGCACACACAAAGCACGACTTCTGTAACGTGTCTGTTAACGTGTCTGTTAACGTGTCTCGTCTCTTACAATAATCCAATAACGTAATCATTCTGATGTTCTTTTTTCCCAACAAAGAATTTGGTCTTTACTGGTCTTTACAGAAATATTTTCATCTTCTACCCAAGATGGCCACTTAAAAATTCAGTTCCTTTACTGAAGCAAAATTCTGTGAGAATAAGGATTCTGCCACTCTCATCTTTGTATCCCGGACATGACCTAGTACAGTGTCCTGGTAGTGATTATTAATAGGATGTGGACAGGGGCACCTGGGTGGCTCAGCCAGTTAAGTGTCTGGCTCTAGATTTCGGCTCAGATTATGATCTCAGGGTCATGCGACTGAGCCCTGACTCAGGCTCCACACTCAGCAAGGAGTCTGCTTGAGTTCCTCTCTCTCCCTCTCCCTCTGCGGCTCCCTGCCATGCTCTCTCTCTCAAAATGGATAAATAAATCTTTTTTATTTTTATTTCTTTAAAATATTTTATTTATTTATTAGAGAGGGTGAGAGAGAGACATGAACAGAGGGGAGGAGTACAGGGAGAAGCAGGCTCCCCACTGAGCAGGGAGCCCAATGTGGGGCTTGATCCCAAAACCCTGGGATCATGACCTGAGCCAAATGCACACGCTTAACAGGCTGAGCCACCCAGCTGCCCTAAATAAATCTTTTTTTTTAAAAGGAGGGGGACAAAGTAATTGAAAAAATATATACAAAGAATGTAAAGACAGACAACTGGACAAAGAACAGAGGCATAAGACTCAACAGCCCTGGGATGCTGTGTTAGTTATCTATTGCTACGTAACAAATTTCCCCCCAAAACTTAGCAGCTGAAAATAACATGCAGATATCACCTCCAGTTTCTGTGGGTTAGACATTCATCACTTACTTAGCTGGGCAACTCTGGCTCGGGATCTCTCACGAGGCTGCAACCAAGGTGTGGGCTGCTGATGCAACTTCATCCAGTTCTAAGCCGCCTCAGGTGAGCTGGATTGAGTCCCTCCAGGGCTATGGGCTGAGGGCCTCAGTTCCGGACTCAGTTCTAGGATCTTGGCAGGTGTCCTCCCTCTCAGTTCTTTGTCACAAGAGCCTCTCCAGCTGGCTTTATCAGAGAAAGCATTTAAGAAGAGCCAGAAGGGGAAAGAGAGAGAGAGAGAGAGAGAGAGAGAGAAGGACCAGTGAGAAAGAGAGCAAGCAGGATGGTAGCTGCTGTCTTTTATAACCTATACAGAAGTGATATCCCATCCCTTCTGTCATATTCTGTTCATTAGGACCACATCACCAGATTCAGCCCACGTTCAAAGGAAGTGGATTACTCTAGAGAATGAAGACCAGGAGGCAGAGGTCATTGGGGTCCATTCAGAAGGCTGCCTACCACAGACATGGCACTGAGGTTGATTTTGTTTTGCTCCTTGACCCTGATCAAGTCAGACATTCTGTGCCTCAATTCTTTATTTTTTTTAAGATTTTATTTATTTATTTGACAGACAGAAATCACAAGTAGGCAGAGAGGCAGGCAGAGAGAGGAGGAAGCAGACTCCCTGCTGAGCAGAGATCCCAATGCGGGGCTCGATCCCAGGACCCTGGGATCATGACCTGAGCCGAAGGCAGAGGCTTTAACCCACTGAGCCACCCAGGCGCCCCAATGTGCCTCAATTCTTTTATCCATAAAACTTGTGTTATAATTCCTTAAGATCCCTTTCAGCTCCAAACTATGATTCTAAGAGGTCCCAAAAAAGATCAAAAGTGCCCTTTAGAGTCACCTTTGAGGGGTGCCTGGGTGTCTCGGTTGGTTCAGTGTCCAACTCATAATCTCAGCTCAGGTCTTGATCTCAGGGTCATGAGTTGAAGCCCCACATTGGACTCCATGCCAGGCATGGAGTCTATTTAAAAAAAAAAAAAAAAAAAGAAAGCTACATTTGATTTTAAAATGGCTCCAGAAGCTTGCTTGCCAAAATGAAAAGGGCTTTAACTTTCCCCCTTTAGTTAACATCACGTCTTGTAAACTTCTGTGTCAAAGACTATAGTGAGGAAAACACTAGAATGTGCCATTGGCTCAGCTTCCCACGCCAAGAGGAGACCTGAGAAAAAAGGGGCTGTTGCAGTTATATGCCTGTTTGTAGCATTTAAGAAAGAGGGAACATGAGTTTCCAAAATTTAATTGAAATGGAGAGTTTTATTAGTTTACCCTGAAGTGTCAATAAAAAAAATGGGGCATGGCAGATGGTTTTCCTGTGATCCCGATAGCAAGTCCATCTTGAGGTTAATAACCCTTTTGCTTTATTGACTTATTGGCAAACTCTCTCTGGTGGTATTTAAGTTTGTTTAGATGTTTTCTTGACCATTATTAAAAAAAAAAAAATCCCTGCCCTCTACTGTTTTTTCATCTACTGAAGAAAAGCCATACTGCTTTTCTTTTGAGCGATGTATTGAAATCTCTTTTAATCCATCAAAACTACTAAGACATCAACCAAAACCACCTTTAGCCCTTTATTGATGTTGGAAAAAATAAACCCAGGGATTTATTAACTTTTCCCTTGAGTTGAAGATAGGGAACACATTAGTGAATAGTGTCCTTTGGTTAAAACTCAAAGGAAAGATGGGATTTTCCTTTTTTACTATTAAATAAAAGGTGTTTTTCCACCTTTATGGGTATCTATGATGTTCACATTCCTACGTGAACTGCCTATGAACTGGGCTGTGCAGACATTTGGTTTTTTTGTCCCTTAGTGTTCTGTTCTTCTCAGTGTCTTCTACGTCTTTGAATGATTTGACAACACTAAAAAATTGGGAGATTTCACCCTGAAAGAAATTCAAATTTCTGGCTTCCTTTAAACAACCAGAAGATTCAGCAAGTCTTGCCCACATTCCAACACAACAACAGCTGGGCAAAGCCAAAGGGTCATTTCTTCCTTTGGGTGGGTCATGCCCTTGCCTGTCTTTGCCATCTCCCCACTCCCCAGTGTTGTAAGAAACGAAAATACTAGCTTGAAATGAGAGACAACTGGAAATCCCTCTTCCATAAAAGTGACTTTATGGTTTAAAGGACAATGAAGGCAGGTGTGTGAACTGTGGCAAACGAGAGAATTCTGCCACAGCTATTAGTCACCCAGCCTGCCTCGTTCACTGATATGAACTCCACGGTCACGGGAGGGGGACATCCGGGTTACCCAGGCATAGCATTTCTGGACTGAACGTCTCTTAGTTCGGGGTAAGATGATCTCATTCGTCATGACGAAGGCCAAAGGCATCAGGAAACTGCGTTGGACCTTAACCCATTTTCTTTGCATTGACAATGGCTTTTCCTATGGGCTCCACATTTTCATCTGTTCTCCCATTACTTGGTCCTTGCAGTAATTACCCCCACCACTCTTGACAGAATGGGAAGGTACGTTATCGTCTTTGTGCCGTCTTGGTGTTGTGTTCATAGCAGCAACGATGCTGAAGTCAACCCATACTTTACACTGACCTATTGTCCTGCGTGGCACACAGCTGTCGTTAAGCGCACAGAAGGAAGACATGTAAGCATCTGTTGTGTCCTACAGAAAATTTAGAACTTGCTCAGTGCATTATTTCTGTTCCCCCGTTCCTGTGTGTGTGTTTCCTTTGAAAGACCTCCATAAAAGGTTACAAACACCAGTCACTCGCTAAAAGCTATGCAAATCCCACGAACAAACACCATCTAAGTTGTGTGAGGGATTTTTTTTCTTTTGTGCTTTGTCAAAGGTCTTCGAGGATGGTGCAGACTCACGGCAAGCAGGTAATTTAGAACTTTCAGGGAAACACGTGTTCTACGTGGTGCTTGGTGTTACCAGTCTCTACGTATTTAGATCGGCTCCGGCAGACTACTGTTTAATGTGAGACTAAAATTGTGTATTTTGAAGGCCCAAAAGCACGATTCATTATTTACATCAAGGTCTATTTAAATTCTAGCATTTTATAGCATTTCATCAATTCCTTCTTCCCACCTCATTCCAAATCGGGCAAAATGACACAAAACACCATTTCCATGAATTGCGGTCTCTTTTTCTGGATTGTTTTCTGCATTTTCATTAAATCAAGAAGTCTTCACTATCATTTGAACTCAAATGTCATTTCATGCTGACGGCTGAATCTTTTATGGTAACTACGGCGATTTTAAAAAGGATACGAGGAGGAGAATGTCTTCCCATTAAAAGAGAATTTTGTCTTCAAATTTCATCAAAGAGGAATTCTGTGTTTAGTTGCGTTTTTCAACCACAGGTTCTCCCCAGACTCCCTCGGAGAAATCTACCATCTTCATCCCTGGCATCCGACCAGCCCACCTGCATTCGACAGAGTCTACTTCTCCCTTGGGCCCAGGGGGCATGGCGCCCGCAGCCTTTGCTACCTTAGGAGACCATCAGAGTGTTTTCATTTCTTTTTAAAATTAGAAAAAAACAAAGACCATAATAATGAATATAAAATAGACTTTCAATATAAAATATACTTAAAATATAAAATATACTTTGTTACATTTGCCTTATGGAGGAAGATGCTCAGGAAGGCAAAAGTGCTCAGGGCCCAGGAAAGCCGTAGCAGAACGCGGCATTCAGGCTAACTATGGAAGTCACTCAGAATCGAGCCACGCGATAGAATTCGCAAACTGTGCAAATGTGATGCTGCTTAGTCCTATGGCCTCGAGCAGCATCTCTGGGCCTCCACTTTCTTGTAGGACTAATCCCCATAGACAATAGTTACCGAGACGTCACCATGTCCCAGGCCTGGTGGGGAATGTTTTGCGTGGCTTATCTCCCGCCGTCTCTTGGCACGGCAGCCCTGGGCAGTGGTTCTTGTGATCTGGGCAGTGTGATCAACCTGTCCAGACACAATGAGGTCATGAGAAGCAGGAGGGCATCTCGCTCTGCCCTAACCAGCAGTATGGCCTTGGACAAGGAAGGACGAGACTGACTTTCCTCATCTGACCCATGGGGATCACAACAGAATCGGGCATCGGTTTTGAGTACGGTGTGTTAGGGCATGTCAAGCACTTTCCATAGTGTCTGTGCTCAAATACTAGCTCCATGCGTGGTAACTATTACTATCTTTCCCTAGAAGGTGAACTTCCCTTAGCCTCCACTATTTCTGAACGTCTTATATGTGGAATCATACAGAATATCCTCTTTTGGGTCTAGCCTCTTTCACTTAACATTATATCTCTGAGATTCATAAAACTTTTTTTTGGCATGTCATAGTAATTTGTTCTTTTTTACTGCTGTATGCTATTCCATTGCCTCTGTTCTCGTGTTGATGGAAATCAGGTTGTTTTCAGGTTTTGGCTATTAAGAATGCAGTTACTGTGAGTATTCTTGAATATGACTTTTGATTGACACAAATTTCATGTCTGTTGGATACCTCCCTAGGATCAGAGTTGCTGGATTATATAAACATTGAGTACTGTGGTGTGCTGGACATCATGGTAGGCAGGGGCTGGGAATATAAGAGAGAACAATACATCCATATGGCCCCTGACTTCAGCCTCATAAGGAAGATATGACAATAACTACAAATGGGATAGCTGCACATGCCAAAAGGACCAGCTGTGAGAGTGAGGGGGAGGGTAGGTGATCTAGGAAGGGCACAGGTAGGTCTTGCGACCAAAGGGACCATGATGAACTTGGGGAATTGGAACAAAGGCAGTCTGGTTAGTGCAAAGAGGAAAGGGGAAATGGAGAGGTTGACAGAATTCAAACCAAACGGGCCACATGATATATTTTCCACTAATCTCACAAAGGAGGGGACATTAATCTTTTGAAGGGAAGGAAGAGTCCTGGGAAGAGACTGATCTAATCAGATTTGTAGTCTGAAAACATTTGCCTGGATTAAAGGAAGTGTGTAAGCAAGAGAGGAGGCAGGGGGACTCATTAGGAGACACGAGCCCTAGTCCTAATGACAATCGTGTCGGCCAATGCTCGGAGAAAAGATGCTGGAGAGATGTGGACCGTGGCAAGAGCCATCTTGTATACCAGCTTCGCCATTTTCGGTGTTGGTTTAATTACAGTCCATTTGCTACTGGCCAGCGCCTGCAGTCCGGACTTCATCAGTTTGAGCTGGATGACTTAAAACAATAATTAGTAGATTCTTAATTAGATCCAGGTCCTCTTTAGGCCAATTATTTTCCATTGTAACCACATTCGGAGGAGGATTCAGTGCGGTTTCTCCCCACGTTTGCTCATCCACTTCTGCGTTATCCTGGGTTTTATGGACATCTATCTGACCAACTCTAGCAATGATTCCAACATTACTCCCAACGGCAGCATGATTAGGAATGTCAGAGATATTATTACAAGACGAATCAGAGGGTATGACTAGTGTTCATTGTCTCTTTCCAGCAGAAACGACCCTTCCCAGGTCCCCAGCATTATTGTGCACAGCAGTACAGAAAGCCAAATTCAAGATTCCAGATGTTCTGTGGGCATAACCGGAGGCCTCCCCTCGTCTCACAGGATCAAACTAAGATGTGCTCCCAGTAGGAGGGGTCTTTTAAGGGGGCTCCTAGACCAAGGCCATCACTGCTCTGCTCTCTAACTCCCACCGGTTTCTAATGGATCTGAAGTTACTACGGGCTCTCCTTAGATCCAAGGGAATTGCTAGAAGATTCCACACTTGCCCGTTAATATAGCAGTGGGGTGGTTGGGTGCACAGATGTGAAGCCCCAGTGCTCGAATTTGAGTCTTGGCTCCCCTCCTTAAGGACTGTAGAAGCTTGAGCAGGACCCTTAATTTCTCTGGGCTCCATTTCCTCATCTGTAAAATAGAGATGGTGATCATGATAGCATTGTGCCTTCCAGGGGTATAAAGACTAGATTAATTCATGGAGATACAGTGCTCAGGCCGTGCCTGGCTGTCTGGACATTGGCGGGTTATTACCAGCCTCTCTGATTTACTTCCCTTGGACGGAGCTAGTTAACCGTTGAGTTGCTGCAGGAACTGACCATGAAATTCTGCTCTTCGTGTGCTCTGAGAAGCAGGCACTGAAGTTAACATCTACCACATTGCTCAAAGCTAGTGCCACTGGGGGACATTTTTTCAGCATTAATCCTCTGAAAACATTGTTTTTCTCCTGAGAAACTGACATATACCACTCATTCTAACGTGGTATTACTCATTTTTTCTGTCTTTGCCTTTGCTACCCAGAAGCTCAGAACGTGATAATGTAACATGCGGACTCTGTGGCCAATTTATTTCCTTTCCCCTTTTTCCATCAACATCCCATCTTTGTCTTTTCCTATCCTGGGAATGTCATATTTCTATTTCATCCATATACACTATACATTTGTATGTGTATTTGAACTTTCTGAAATTCTGTTCAGTAGCTGAAAAGACACAAATGAACTCGCAAAACAAAATACATCTCAGAAGTACAACGTGTGCGTTCATTAACTGCCTGTTTGCAAAGGAAGCTGTGAGGCGGGAGTGAGTTTAATCGCCACATCGCTACGATGAGGGGTGATGACAAAACCTACTTTAAGGGGTTATTAGAGGATAGGAAAGGATTAATCCACAAAAAGCAGTTAGAACCATGGCAGCATATCGTTAAGCACTCGGTGCTAACTGTGACTTGGTGTCACAGTCAGTGGAATGATTCGTAGACATCAGGATGGGAGCCCTCCCAGACAACGAGTTCCTGGGAAGCACTTAACACAAACCAGCCCTAGACTGTTCTCCAGAATTTTTACACCAAACCTTCCAGCCAGCTTCTAAATTTTGTCCAGTGTGTGTGTGTGTGTGTGTGTGCGCGCGCGCGTGCACGCACGCACATGCACACAATCTTTATTTAAGTCTCATGGTTTGGATTGTTGCTGTTTTCCTACTTTCAGATGTGGAGACTCACATGCTCTATGCCAAATGACACAAAACAATGTTGAAAGCGATGCAGTTAAATACTAGCAACGACCTCACAACAGGCATGCTTCTCCAGTTCGGATCTGTGCCATCATCAACAGGACTTCCTAGACGCGTGCTCCCACTGACGGAGCTCATGCACGAACCAGGATCCACACTGAATGTGACACCGCGGGTGCACAGACCAACTTCCTGCCTTTGCCTCCCCCTCCCATCTTCTTCCCCCTTCACAGTCAGTCACTGGTCCAAATCTGCGTGTTTCCTATCATTTCTCCCTAAAGGGAGGGTGTTGTAAATGGTACATCTCATGTTGAGTCTTTCTGGTATACTGCTTGTCAGAGCACGGTGGCATCAGCGACCCTTCCCACGCTGTGTTCTGCCCTTTTTTTTTTTTTTTAAGATTTTTATTTATTTATTTGACAGAGAGAGAGACACAGCAAGAGGGAACACAAGCAGGGGGAGTGGGAGAGGGAGAAGCAGGCTTCCCACTGAGCAGGGAGCCCGATGTGGGGCTCGATCCCAAAACCCTGGGATCATGACCTGAGCCGAAGGCAGATGCTTAACAACTGAGCCACCCAGGCGCCCCTGTGCTCTGCCATCTTGTCTCTTGCCTTTTTCTCATCACTTTCTCTCTCAGATTCCTGCCTATCCACTCTGACGGGCACTCATACATCCCCCGATCTCAAAAACAAAAAACAAACCCCAAAAAGGCCCTCCCATCTACACTGCAAAGGCATTAATGGTGGTCTGTCTTCTTCCCTCCACTCTTAACTTTCTTGTGGAAACACTTTTCACTTCTGTCTCCAAATCTCACATCGCTCACTGCGTAATTTTATAATCTGTTCGCCACCAGCAACGCGACCCCGTAGCTACCCTCCGCCCCTAAGCTGGGTGGGGCAGTCTCCTTGAATGCTTCCATATCTTGTTACTCTCCCCATCCTTAGGATTGTGCACCCAAGCATTCTTGGGCGGTGCTCAGTCTCCTTCCCCAACCCCCAGATGGACTGAATTGCTTGGGCCAGGCTAGGTCTTTAGCTGAGTCAGAATCACCGGGAGAGCTTGTTAAAACACTGAGCTCCACAAAAAAACATCAATTTTTATCCCACACCATCACACCTGATTGGGAAAATCTTGTTTTCAGGGTTGAGTTCTGTGAAAAATGTTGCATCCTAACATTTCCAGGATCCTGCCCTCCCCCGGGGTCTCTGATCGCAACTGAAGCCCCTGTCCCTTTGGCCAGTCCTTTTCCTAAGTCCCCTGCCATGATGGGGCGACCTTAGCCGTCCGATGCGCAGCCCGTGCCGCGGCAGGATCAGCAACACCAGGGAGCCTGCTGGAAATGCAGATTCTCGGCCCCCACCCCCAACCCACTGGCCCCAAACCCGCATCTTAATAAAACCCCCAGGGATATGTATGTGCCTTACATGTTAAGAAGCACGTCTCTCTGGGATGAGAATGATCCCCTCCAGTTCTGCTTGGGGTGGAGACCGTCCCAGCCTCACCCACCTGATAACCACCAAATTACTCTAAAATACTGCTCTACTCATATAGCCCACCTTTCTATTCAAAGCCCTTTAGAGACTCCCCCTGGCCTCCAGCTGTCCAATTATCTCCATCGGCATTCCCTCCCCCTCCGACCCCCCAGTTAGCCTGCTTTTGACTAGAGCTCTTAAGACTTTGACAAGCCTGGTGGTGGTTGTGGAGATGGGAAGAAATGGACAGGCTCGAGATGTATTTAAAAATTAAAGTCAGTAGCACCAGCTCTTATGACCCTCCGTACAAATAATCCACTCCCTCCTTCCTACGAAAACCTAGATAAAATATAGTGTGTGGTGCACTTGAGTTTGCAAACTGGCTGTCTGATGGTCAAATTTGGTCTATGAATATCTTGTTTAATCCGCAATGTTTAAAAAAAAAAAAAGAAAAGAAAGAAAAATTGCAGTCTAAAATTAGTGATTGAGGGCACCTGGGTGGCTCAGTGGGTTAAGTCCCTGCTTTCGGCTCAGGTCATGATCTCAGGGTCCTGGGATCGAGCCCCACATCGGGCTCTCTGCTCAGTGGGGAGCCTGCTTCCCCCTCTGTCTCTGCCTGCCTCTCTGCCTACTTGTGATCTCTGTCAAATAAATAAATAAAATCTTAAAAAAAAATAAAATCAGTGATTGACCGGTTGTATATAAAAATCAGGATTCTAGCGGCACCTGGATGGCTCAGACTGTGAGGTGCCTGACTTTTGTTTTTAGCTCAGGTCATGATCTCAGGGGGGTGAGATCAAGTCCCATATCCAGCTCAATGCCCAGTGCAGAGACTGCTAGAGATCTCTCTCTCCCTCTCCCTCTGCCCCCTATTCCCACTCACACACTTGCTCTCCACCTCTCTCTTTAAATAAATAAAATCTTTAAAAAAAAAAAAAAAAAGGGGATTCCTGTCAAAAAGTTAGCAGTGACCAATCCAGACCAAACTTCTATGTGGCAACTACCGGCTAGAGCTGAGTGTCAGCTGCCTCTTCAGATGCTGGGCATGCTGTTTACATCTTCAACTAGACCTACTAACAAAAACAAGGCTTATGGATACTTTAGAAATGAATTTAAAATGGGAATGAAATATTCCTGTTGTCCTAGAACTCCACAGTTAACTACAGAAAACAAGGTATAAAGTTAGCAGCAATATATAAGCATCTCGCCTGCCCCTCACCCACACCGTCGGATGTTTCCTTGTATTATTAGGCTTACTTGCTCAGGCGTTCACAAAATGTTAAGTACCCATCAGTTACATAATTCAGTTTCTGGCACATAAACAAGACAAGACTTCATTGTTACAATTTCCAAATGACGCAGCTATAGCCATCCTCCGGTGCTGGATCTTCCATTGGCCTTCCAGATGCATCCATGTAGCAGGCCTCTCCAGCTCTGAAACAGACCGACTTTAATTAGCTACATCTGGATTCCAGTTGGGTTTGGCCAATGGTGGGCACCAGCTGGGTTTTGGAGGGAGAATGAGGCTGGCTGCCCTGTCCCTGCAGGGGTGTTGCGGGCTGGCTGGGTCCCGCTTCAAACGAAGGCAGCCCTTTCCTGAGCTCTAGAGGGAAGGCAGTGGCTGCGCCCTCCTCAGCCTCCGAGGGGACACAGCCCTCCTAGTGGTCGCCCGCACCTCTGGAATCTCGGCGAGAGTTCTCTCAAACTCTAATCTGAGGGTCTACCTATCTCCTGCCATAACCTGATGGTATATGCCTCTAGTCTCACTCCTCTAACTGAGCACTAACCAAACGCATGCAGGAAAAGATATCCTCGTAAGAATCATTTTCTACAATCGGAGTATCAGTATTTGGGAACATTCAGAAGCAGCAATTTAGAAGTTTGCTTTTATGTCTTTAAGAATTTTAGGATTACATATTTTCTCTTTAAGCCCGAATCGCTTCTAAGTATTTAACCATAACATGACATACGCAATGTTTAGCCTTGAAGGTTAAAAAGTAACTGCCTCTAAAATTATGTAGAGCTAATCGTAACAATAGCCCGTTTTTCTATTATGAGCCTTCCATTGGTATTTTGGTGTATCAGTGCCATCTGCTGGAAAGTTAAGAAAATTAGGTTCTTCCAAATCCCAAAACATGTAGGGGCATGGGGCAGAGAGAGAAGAGTAGGAGGGTAAATGTACTCTTTAAGAAAAAAGCCTTATTGGGCGCCTGGGTGGCTCAGTTGGTTAAGAGACTGCCTTCAGTTCAGGTCATGATCCCAGACTTCCAGGATCGAGTCCCACATCAGGCTCCCAGCTCCTTGGGGAGTCTGCTTCTCCCTCTGACCTTCTCCTCTCTCATGCTCTCTCTCATTCATTCTCACTCAAATAAATAAATAAAATCTTTAAAAAAAAGAAAAAAGCCTTATCTTGAAATACGTAGTTGCTTAACTTCCCCGTCATTATCAGTATAAACCCCAGTTAATTACAAAGCTCTAAAATTTAGAATAAAGGAAACCCTAAATATTTCTTGCTCCTGATACATTTCTTGGTTTCTAGAATATTCCGCCATTCTGCTCTATGTATGAAACTCAACACACCCCAACACGTCTCAACATTGCCTGGTTCTTTTACCACGACCCAGGACACTGATGTATATGTAAGAGACACGTGCAGTATGTCTAGATATAACATGCACTACGTACATACAAATGCAAAGTGTACTTATTTTTAGCATCTCACGATGTTTTGGTGGTAGAGTGAGGAGACAGATGTGGGGTGGGGTCTTTCTAAAGTGCTTTCGCCACCTCCAAACAGCAGCTGGAAGAGACATCTATGGACAGCATGACCCAACCGTTCAATGTTCTCATAAAAACTGCCACACGTATTCTAAATGATAATATAGAAACATAAAAGGTTGCTTAACCGATTTTAATAACATGACATAAAGCCCCTACACTTGATAGAATCGTTATGCAAAATACATAGATGAATACTGTCTTCTCTTAAAAATATAAAATAAATAAGCAAGACATGTGAAAATAGGCAAGTTTCCATTAAATAAATGAAAATTTTAAAAAAAGAAAGTTTTGCTTTCCATATCATTTGAAGAAGGGAAATTATCATTTTAAACAATATTCAAGTTTATTAAACAAATTAAAAAAAAAGTATTATAAAATGTTTAACTGTCATCAGCTTCGAGGTTTATGTTGCTCCCGAATTTTGCATATAACTGAACTTTCAGATCCGCTAACACTCGCTGAATTGATTCCACTCTGGCTTCTAAGGCGTCGATTTCTTCTTGCAAATTTTTCTGGGGGAAAAAAAATCGTTTAAATTAATTCTATTCAGTGCATGGTTTCTGAGCATCTGGGGATGAAATAATATTTGAAGAATTTTAGGTCAAACTTTCTAAACTTGGGACAGGCGGCTAAATAACAGTGATCATTAAATCTAAACCAAAAGTCTGAATGTGGCCATTTTTAATTCATGATTTATACTTGCTTATTATAGAATAAATCAAGCCCGTCGGTTTTTGCTGATTTATAAAACAAAATGGATAAGAGAAAATTAATTCCTAAATCATTACACCCTAATAAAGAAAGAACTTCTATACAAACACTCCTGGTAAACAGTTTATCACAGGCCTGGCTTCTAACAACTTCCTCCACCTTCCAACAAAAATAACTACAAAACTAGAAGAAACAATAAAAACTCACACGGCCACCGATAATTAAGAATAACAACTTATAGTCAGAATCTGGGAGAAATTTGCACAACCGCGAGGTCCCTGGAACCACTCTGAGAGGGAATGCTGACGAGGGCCTCGTTTAGGACACAGAGCAGCACTGCCCACGTGAAATGCAGGGAACATCAAAAGTTCCTTTCTGGGGCGCCTGGGTGGCTCAGTGGGTTAAAGCCTCTGCCTTCAGCTCAGGTCATGATCCCAGGGTCCTGGAATCGAGCCCCGCATCGGGCTCTCTGCTCAGCAGGGAGCCTGCTTCCTCCTCTCTCTCTGCCTACTTGTGATCTCAGTCTGTCAAATAGATGAATAAAAATCTTTAAAAAAAAAAAAAAAAAAAAAAGTTCCTTTCTGGCCAGGATCAAAAAAAGGATTTCTCGGGATGCCTGGGTGGCTCAGTTGGCTAAGTGTCTGCCTTCAGCACAGGTCATGATCTCAGGGTCCTGGGATGGAGTCCCATATCAGGCTCCTTGCTCAGCGGGCGCCTGCTTCTCCCTCTGCCTGCTGCTCCCCTTCTCACACACAAATAAATAAATAAAATCTTAGGAAAAAAAAAAAAAAAGAAAAGAAAAGAAAGAAGGATTTCTCCTAAACATGACCCAAAAAATATGAAGCTCCACAAATGGCATATCCATGAATATCAGAAGGCAAGAATGCTAGCATTGACAGTGTCACTCTTAGAAATCTGGCTGACGAATCTCAAAAGTACGGCCCCCAGATTGCTTGGAAACTCGTTAGAAACACAAATTCTGGGGCTGCACTCCAGGCCTCCTGATCTGGAAATTCCTGGGATGTCAGTGATCCAAATTTTCAACAAGCCCTCCGGGGGACTGTGATGCATGCTAAAGGCTTGAGAACCACAGCTATAAGAAACAGAAATAAGACGGACTATTAGAAAGGAGATAAAATTTCTCTACCCAGAAAACCTAGTTCATGAGTGAAGTTACAGCACGCCAAGAAAATGATCGTAAAAGCACAAGTCCTATCAGGTGTCACTCGTTTCGTCAAAGCTCCTGAAAGGCTCCTTTTTGCCTTAGGGCCGAGTGAGCAAATACTGCGGCCCACGGGCCAGCCCTAGCCTGATGCTTGTCCGTGCAGTCTTCCCAGAACACAGCCACCGGCATGCATTCACGTGTCCTGCTTTCACAGCGATTGTGACCGAGCCCGGGGGGCTCCCAAAGCCAGAGACAGCTGCTGTCTGGCCTGACACAGAGCGCTTGCTGACCCCTGCAAAAGTCATCAATGTATCAACTCCACTGAGTTCTTCAAGATGGGGCCAAACTTTCAGATGCTCCCAAATCTGCAGCAAATTAGAACTTCACATAGTTGTGTCTGTGTGCCATGATCTTTTTATGCCCATTTACACACGACCATCCCGCATCAGCCTGGAACACCCTGCCCCCCACCCCCGCACCGGTTCTGGCAAGCACCCACTTGCTGTGGAGTCGTCTCCTTCCTGGGGAGCCCCTCCTGCCCACCCGTACTCCTCTGCTCTATGTTCTTCCAGCACCTCCAGGCCCCACCACCTTCCGTTCATTGCTAGTCATGCTTGCTGAAGTTCCTCTTTGCAATTACACCATCTACTCCCTGCAAGCAGGAACCAGGCCCATTTCGTTCGTTATCCTCCCCGTGCCCTGGCTCATGGCAGACCCTGACAGGGTAAGCACTCAACAAATACTTCTGGAATGAATGAATGAATGAACAAATGAATAAAGGTTCACTAGCTATGGCGGGGGGGGGGGGCGCGAACGGGAGGACGGCATGTCCACAGTTGTGACAAAACCATAAACCAGCTTGAAATACTTCCCACAAGATAAAAAGAACAAAGATAAAAAAGATTTAACAAAGGTTAAAAAAGAACAAAATTATAAAATTTTACTGTGGAAGAAAAGATTTAAACGCAAGGGGAAGCACCAATGTTTCTGCATAGAAAGATTTAGGAGTAAAATTGTTAGTTCTTCCCAGTTTATTAAATATGGGTTGAATTCAGAGGAATTTTTGCTTTCTATGACATTTGAAGAAGGAAGACTAACACTTTAAGTAATATCCAGATTAATTAAGCAAATTCAAAAGAATCAGAAAATGTTTGATTGCCATCAGCTTCTCATACACAATGTGACTGTCCCTTTCATAGACAGTTGGAGGGCATGTGAATTGGAAACTAATTTCACAGCATGCCTCAAATGCCTCGTATGTTGTCAATAAACCCATACTCTGACCCAATAATGACACCTGTCTGATTATTTCCTTTAAAGAATTTCCTAAACGTGAAAAAGACTCGGGTGTAAGAATGCTCACTGCAACGTTCCTGTAGGAAAATACTGGAAACAAATTCATGTTAACAGGAGGGCAGTGAACAGAATCGGTGTCCACCAGCATAACCTTCAACGGTTGTCAAAAATGATGTTTTTAAAGCATGTGTGCTTGGCCCAGAGCAGGCCCCCGATACGGATTTGCTGGGCAAATGAACATTAAATAGAACGAGAAAGTACTTCTGGTGGGAGGCTAACTGACCAAAATGTGAAGCAAATCCAGAGAGAAAAGAGAAGGTGAAAACATAAAAGAACCAATGAGAATGTTCATTATGGATGATTACCTCTGGGCAATGGGATTACAGGTGATTTTCCTTTTCTACCTTATCATATTCTATAGTTTCTGCACAGTTAGAGCACGGGTTCTGGAGTCAAAAGGCCTCTCCCTCTGTGCCACCTTGGTAAGTCCCCTGACCTTTCTCAGCCTCTACCCCTCAATTCTAAATTGGGATGAATGGTCCGTGTCTTCACAGAGCCCTTGTCCGGATTAAATAAGATCATGCCTGCAAGGCTTTCCACACCACGCCTGGGACGTTGTAAAAACCCGTGGAGTATTATTACCTCGCACACATTACTTCCCTACACCTGGAATTAGCGGGTTCTTTATAAAATTTACACCCTAATGGGAGTGTTAGCCTCCCTCACCCAGCATACCTTGGCTTCTTCTAACATTTCCTGTGTTTCTTCTTGAGAATGGCTAATGAAAACATCGCCAATTTGATAAGGTATCATTAAGCAATCATCATCTGCAAGCATGATGTCCTCACAAGCATCTTCTAAATTCTGGAGTTGTTTCTAGAAACACAAAGCAAACGGCAATGAAAAGCACACTCAAAACTCCCTGTCAGAGACAAGAAGCCAATTTTTTTAAATTATTTTTATTAATCTGTAAGGTATTATTTGCCCCAGGGGTACAGGTCTATGAATCATCGGGCTTACGCATCTCACCGCAATCACCATAGCACATACCCTCCCCAACGTCCATCACCCAACCACCCTCTCCCTACTCCCCAAGCCCCCAGCAACCCTCAGTTTGTTTTGTGAGAATAAGAGTCTCTTATGGTTTGTTTGTCTCCCTCCCGATCCAATCTTGTTTCATTTTTTTTCCAAGAAGCCAATTCAATCTGGGGACACCAACTCCGTGAAAGACCCTTTCACAAAGTACTGTCACGCTAGCGTTAAGACTTTTTTTACATTTCTAGATGGCGTTTCCTAAGGAAGCGCTCAAGGGCTAACTCATTGTCCTCTAGCTACTTCCAGACTGCTACGAGCACCTGTGGGGGACAGCAGGCCACTCAAAATGTCCTTCTCCCCTAAGGGTTGCCACTCGGTGCATTCTGCCTTCCTAGGGTAGAACAGAAACAGAGCAAACCGCCATTTCTCAGCCTTGGCGGATGAGAGGATGAAAGCAGCTACGAACATAAATTCCAGCCATGAACCGCACTCGAACTGGACCTCAGCTCAGAGAGTCACACGAGGCGAGGCTGGGCACAGGCCTGATATGCGGGGCAGGCAGGGGCTGGGGTGGCCCCTGCTGGAGGTGGCGGCAGGCTCTGGGATCCCTGGAAACGGCAGCAGGTCCATCGCCAGCCCCGTTCTCGGAGATGCGGTTCTGGGGCCTGTTCCCGGAGCCCCAGCCCAGGCCCACCCCCTCAAGCTGTCCGTTCTCACACAGCCCTTCAACAAGGTCTTTTTTCTTTAACTAACTGGATTGAATTACAGCATCTGCAATAAAGAGCCCAGACAAACAGAATCACGTATTACTGAATTCAGTTTTAAAAAGCTCTAGTATGGGACAAATGGGTGGCCCAGTCCGTTAAGCCTCTGACTCTTGATTTCAGCTCAGGTCATGATCCTGGGTTTGTGGGATCGAAACCCACATCGGCTCAGGTCGTGATCCTGGGTTTGTGGGATTGAAACCCACATCGGGCTCCATGCTGGGCATGGAGACTGCTTAGGATTCTCGCTCTCCCTCTCCCTCTGTCCCCCAACACCCCACTTGCATGTGCTTTCTGTCAAAAAAAAAAAAGCTATAGTATAAAGACCTTTCCTTTTTCTTAAATAAGATGCACTTCTTTAGTACCTTTTTAACTTCTATTTCCTCCTTCAGCTCTGTGATTCTACTCGTGTTCCGTGCAAATTTGTTTATCTTTTGTTGATCTTCAAAGGTAACGTTGACATCTTCTGCAGCCTGAGAAAACATTTTAATTTTTTGCAGAATTAATTTTACTGGAGAAGTTATAGGCAAGATTTTTCTCTGAAATAACTCAATAAACTATTTGCCCTTATAGAGTCAAGAATCACAACAGGCACAGGAAATCACAAACACAGGCTTTGCAAGTTTTTGCCCCACAAGCTCAAGATGTGTTCATACATCTGCCGTCTCTTCTGATAGTCTATGGAATAATGCCTAAGCTACAAAAACATTTCAAATATAAACAATTAAGTCCTGAACCCAGTCAGCCAACTTTAGCCTAGAGCAGAATTTCTTGAATTAGAACCTTCTTTCATCAAGATAACCCAGGGAGCAGGGGCGCCTGGGTGGCTCAGTGGGTTAAGGCCTCTGCCTTCAGCTCAGGTCATGATCCCAGGGTCCTGGGATCGAGCCCCGCATTGGGCTCTCTGCTCAGCGGGGAGCCTGCTTCCCCCTCTCTCTCTGCCTGCCTCTCTGTCTACTTGTGATCTCTGTCAAATAAATAAACAAAATCTTTAAAAAAAAAAAAAAAAAAAAGATAACCCAGGGAGCAAAAATGACGTGGTAGTGAGTTCTGGTAAAGGCATCATACCAGTTTCTGCTCTTAGAGTTAAAACCTGCATAAGCTTACTGAAGCCTTCAGAAATCCGACAGTTTCTAATGTTTAACGCAAATGATATACTGGCTAGAGGGTTGTTACGCATTTCAGTGGCTATATTCCACATGGTAAAAATTATGTTTCTTTAATGTAGAACTTGTTACATGTCTTCATTAAGAATAAGGATAGTATATATATGAATATATATAGTATATACAATATACAATAAAAGGGTTAAAATCAAATGTTCAAAAATAGTGATGAAATTTGTAGAGTACTTAGATGACATACAGTATCTATAAAATCATAAAATAGAACTTATTGAGCTCTTACTATGTATCAAGAACTTTCTAAGTACTTATCATCACTGTTACTCCTCCAATAAATCTTAGTAAGTAGGATCATTAGGAAGTAGCACCATTTTACAGATGGAGAAAGTACAGCACAGAGAGGGTAAAGAACTTCCCCAAAGTCACACAGCCAGTAAGTGGCGGAATTCGATGTCCACCCAGGTAACCCGACGCAGGAGCCCAGACAGGTCCACTAGCTCTTAGACACTGAAGGTGAAAATGCGTGTGGGCACGCAATCACATATATTTGTAAGAGTCAGCAGGAAGTCCTTGGCTTTCATCAGTCTCAAAGGGGGACCATATACTTAAAAAAAAAAAAAAAATTAAATACCAGATTCTCCTTAGAGTTTCCCCTCGTTTATAAAATAAGAACAAGAGCACTTGATTATAATGTAAAGGAGAAAAGAGAAGCTTCAACAAAGACTATTTTTGCTCTTTGCAATGATTTACAACGACCACGCCTCACCCCTTCACCTGGTCTCTCACGACCAGTCCCAGAAGCGGTGGACACTTTTATTTCTCCAGAGGTTGAAAGGCAACCTGCTGTGTCAAGCAAGACACGCTCAGCGGACAGAACACCAAGCCAGACACCCAGAGCTCAGCCCTCCCCTGACCCGGGCTCTCAACACGCAACAAACACTTAGACATGCATCAGGCTCAGCATCAGAGGCCCAGAGGACATCCTGAAAAAAATCCTTTACATCACGATACATACAGTTTTGAATGTTCAACCTTGTGCGTGATCTTTATGAATCTGGAAGTTGGGAAACATTGCGCTGCACCAGAGAAACCAAAGGCAAGTCCATATTCAGATATCCTGGCATTCCGGTGATTTTGCCTACATAAGAACTAGCGATTTCTGAAGCAAACAGGGAACGGAGAACTCTAGAGAGTTCCTGCTTGCCTGCAGAGTTTAAATACTGAGGCCCTGAAAACCTAAATGTAGATTTATAGAAGCATCTGTCATCCTGAGGCTTCAACGGGGTCACTCCCATGAAAGCAAGTACCAGGAAGCTGGCCTGACACACAACGGAGGCTAATATATTCTTCCTGAATTTGAATCTAAATCCTGCTTGATCAGACTCACGTACACACGTTTCTGAAAAGTTGTGGAGGAATTTGGGCACCTGTTTCTAACTTTCCAAAGCAGGCATTTCCTGTCCTAGCCCCACCGCACAGCACCCCCAGCATGTACTTGGGACCCGGAGTCTGTTTCCTTAACGGTGGTTTTCTCGCTGGGGATTACGGGCTACGGTCGGCGTGTGAAGTCCGTGGCTAACTGCGTGCCACCCAGTGGGGTTCTGTTTAGAGCAGAAAGTGAGAAGTCAGCACCTTCCATGACTAACGCCAGTGGCTTCTGTTTTCAGCTCACTGTTCTGGAACCGTCCTACACTGCGGTGAAGCTTCATTTTGGTGGGGAGGGGCTAGTTCTTTTTGTTTTTTTTCCCCCAAAGATTTTATTTATTTATTTGACAGACAGAGATCACAAGTAGGCAGAGAAGCAGGCAGAGGAAGAGGGGGAAGGAGGCTCCCCGCCAAGTAGAGAACCCGATGCAGGGCTCGATCCCAGGAGCCTGGGATCATGTCCTGAGCCAAAGGCAGAGGCTTAACCCACTGAGCCACCCAGGCGCCCCGAGCTAGTTCTTAACTGGAGATGCACAGACACTAAGAAGTCCCTTTACCCCCTGAACGTGTGTGCAGCCTGGCGTGTCTTGTGTGTATGTTCCTCTGCAAGGGTCTTCACAGTTTTTCTCAGATTCTCAAGGGGATCTACACCCCAAAGGTTAGGGACTCCTGTGTTAAGAGAAGCCAGATGTACTCATGGCTGCTCACAAAGTCACGAGAACTCAAAAAGGAGGGGTGTGTGTGTGTGTGTGTGTGTTTCTTTCTTGACGCAGCACAGAGTGGTTGAAATAGTACTGGATTCACATCCAAGCAAGCAGGAACTTGGACAAATTATTCAATTTTTTGTAGCCAACTCAGGTTTGTTACCTGTAAAATGGGGGCGCTGGCTCGTCCCACGTTGCAGGGGTGATGAAATGAAGACTCCAGAATGGAGTCACCTTTGAGTCAATGAGAGCTAAGTGCTTTCTTTCCTGAGCAATGTTTACCAAAAAGTCATTACAGACGAAGAACAAAGATCTACGAGAAAATTCTGCTAGGCCAGGGAGAAATATAACTGCTCAAGACTCAAAGTGGAAATTAAAATTCCCTGGACCCCGACTGTACCCTTTTCTTCAGACTCAGCATCTCACAGGATTCTAAGAGGAAAGCGAACCACACTCAGTCTTGCCCCGCTGGGTCTTGGCTATTACCAGCAGAATGTGGACTGACAGCGGAGTCCATCAGTGTATTAAAAGCCTAGAAGGAAATTCAGGCCAATTTCAGTCTGCCTTTATTTTTGTTTTTTGAAGATGTCTGCCAAGTCTCCACGATATGAAATTCCGCTTTGTATTTTTATTCACTTTTCACGCCCACAGTACAGTCATTCATTTAACAACTACTTGATAAACGACCCCCATATTCCAGAGAGCGGCTGCCACAGTCCAACCTTCACGAATGCCTGGCAGCTTACGTTCTAGAGGCGGTGGGCAAAAGACAAGGTGAACAACACGATACACGTGATGGGGAAAGCAAAATAGTGTAAGGGTCGCAAGTGTTGGCGGATAAGGAGTGAAGGGGGCTTCCTAGATAGAGGGGGTCAAAGATGGCCTCTCCGGGGAGGGGACCTTTGTACTCAGGATCAGGGACAGAATCAAACACAGTCCTCTGATGGCCAGGAACCAATCCTTGGGAAGCAAACCCTTGGAGAAGAGAGGACTGAACCACCTCACCTACACATTCTCACCAGAAAAGCCATGACCCACTGGGACGTAAACGTGTTACAAACGCAAAGTACTCCAAGTTGCAAACAGTTTTTCTTAAACTCAAAAGTCTATCCCTATGATAATTCACGCTCACTCACTGACATGCCTGTTTGTTCCCAGGGCAGGCAGAGGACCGGAGTGTATGTGCAGTTAACCCACCAGAAATTGTTCACAGCACTGGAAAACACCTGCAGGAGGCTGGTGCCTCTCTCATGTCAATGTCTTACTAAGATAAGGAAGAAAATTCTCGGGCTCTGGCTGCCACCCACCCCTCAATATGTTCATTTACTATCTTGGCTCAACCTCCCCGGATTCTCTGCCGGTCTGGCCACCCTTTCTTTAAACACCCGGGGTCTCTGCAGGTGATCCTCCCCCTCTCGAATGCCTCCTCCCTTTCCAACGTTCCCTTCCCCTCCTTAGGTCATCATACAGATCACACCTTCTCATGAAAGCGTTCTCTGGTCACCAAACAGACCTTACTCCAGCCCTCACGTCACGAGTCCTTTTTTCATAGTTCTTAGCAGAGCTGGAAATTCTAGTTTTCTGTGTGACTATCGAGTAATGCTTGCCTCTCCCCCAGAACTAAGTGCCCCAACGCTATGAGGATAAGAGGTAGAAGTATTATTATTGCTCACCACGGCTCATCACCTAAATCTGAAATTGTGCCACAGTACATGCTCAAGAAGTTTGCCGACTGAATGAAAATACGTTGGTAATCAAAAGTTTTGCCAAGTCCGAGGTTCAAATCGTTTCTCTACCATTCCCTCAACCTTTACTTCATCTTTCCGCAACTCCGTTTGCATACCTGTCAAATGGGGGGGGGGCGCCTGGGGATCCAACTAGTCTCATCTACTGAATGAAACACCATCACTCACAAAGGGCCCAGTTTAAATACAAAAGAGAAGTGGGGTGAATCTCACTAAGTTTCATACTAGTCTGAATCCCCTTAACCCTGAGCCCTACCCCAGTACTCAGTAGGAATTTGTAGACGACAGATCAATAGCATGAGCAAATCACCCTGGTTTGCCTGGGGCCAGGAACCAGTCCGGGTTTTCGCACCCTACAACAGAAGTAGGGGGCTCCAACTATGCATACTGCTGAGTAGGAGAGCCACGGGATTTGAAGCTGAAAGCAAGCAAGTCCCACTGGGCAGGGGGCTCTTCGCAGACCTGCTGCAAGTTAAAAACACAGGCTCTAGAGTCAGAAAGGGTGTGCTCACTTTAAACCTAACTTCGCCTGTGTACTTCGATCGTCTCATCTGTAAAATAAGGATGAAAGCAGTATCCGGGTGTAAGACTAGAACAGGCACACAACTCTGGTAGACCCGCGCCTACCCAGCACACAAGAAAAAGAAAAGCCTCGGTTACTACCAGATACTATTATTCCCTTGCCCCTCCCCCAATTCGTTTTTCTTCTCTCTAGGTATTTTTAAGCACCTGTGCAGACCCGGTGAGTTCTAAGCTGTCAACAGGAGTTCGGCCTGCTTGGTAGGATAAAAGGTGGGCTTTGGGGAAAACAAAATTAAAACCTGAGTTTGAACTCCAGCTCTGCTATTAGCTGAGTCATTTGGAGGCCACCAACCGCTCTGTTAAGTTTCTCCATCTGTAAAGTGGGAGGAAACCGTGTCTCTGCTATGTCGCTGGGAGCCTCAGAGAGAATAAGCAGACGGCTTCTCGGCCCTGACCCGTCGTCTACCCTCAGTATAGAGAGTTTCCGTCTGAAAGCAGAGGGACATCGAGCGTGGATGTGGGCGGCTCAGAGCTGGACACAAGGGCTCCGGGGCCAAATAACTTGGGGATGCTGTGCTCCTTACAGCTGTGTGACCTTGGGCAGGTGACTCCACCTCTCTGGGCCTCCGCTTCCTCATTTGCAAAGCACGGAGCCAGCAGCACCCCTGCTTGTCGACTGGTGAGGTTAAATGACAAGCCAGGTAAAATGCAGCCCATGGGACCTTCGGCTTCTCACACCGCAACGACAAGGCCTGCGCCGCGGGGTCCTCAGGCTCTCCACGGCCGTCTTCAGCACCGCGAAAGGCGACCCAGAGGTCCCCGAGGGTCCCGGCCCGCATGCCCCGCGTCGGCGGGCCGGGGGCCTCAGAAGACGTCCAGGGAGCAGGGCTCGGGGAGGCCTCGCCGCGGGGCCGCCCTCAGGGCCGGCGGCCTCGGGCCCCGGCCCCACGCCGGGCTTCAGAGCCGCACACCCCAGGCAGCCCGCGCCCGGCCCCCGGCGGCTGACCCCCGCCCGCTAGCCGAGCATCCCGCACCCGGAGCGCCCCACTCACCGCCTTCTTCATGGTGGCCGCCATCTTGGGACTGGACTACGGCGCGCGGCGGGGAGGGCCGCGAGGGCGCGCTCGGGCCCGGGGCCGTCCGTCGCTCCCTGTGGGCCCAGACCGCCCCCCGCATACGACCCTGTCTCCATATTCCTTCCTACTGCACCTTCGTCCCGCGATTCTTAACGGTCGGGACTCAGGGAGGAAATATGTCCTGGAAGGACTTGGTACATGCCAATTAAAGGCACAGGCAACGCCCTGTGGGCCGACAGAAAGTGGGGGGTGTGGCGAACCGCCCCAGGGTCGCGCGGCGGACGGCAGGGGGCGCCCCGCGCAGCGAGGCGGGGGCACGAGTGCACGGAAGGGAAGTTCGCTTTCATCAGTTCCACGAACTTTTTAAGAAATCGGCCTAAAAACAAATGCCTTGGCTCTAGGATGTGAGATGTATGTGCCCTGTTAATTCTCTGATAATATAAAGGAGGACGTACTCCTGTTAATTTATTCACCAAGGTTAACTGAGTAATTTACCCGATACCCTGACACTTGTGCCTCCCCAATTTTTTCCTTTTCCTGTGTGTGTGTGTGTGTGTGTGTGTGTGTGTGTGTGTGTGTGTGTGTGTGTCTGTGTCTGTGTGGATTCCTTTACACTCTTAACAAGTATTGAAGACTTCAAAGATCTTCCGTTTACGTAGGTTATATTCATCGATATTTCTCATTTTAGAAATTAAAACTGAGAATTTAAAAAAATATATTAATTCACTTAATAAATAAACCCATTCCATGTTAATATAAGTAACATCTTAAATTATATGAAATCTTTGGAAACCGGCATGAGCTTCCGAAAACAAGGAAGAGGAAGAAGGATGTAAGTGTTGGGCCAGCATCCAACAGTGGTTTATTTTGGTACAAGGGGCTCTGGGTGGTGGGGCTGTTCACCCAGACAGTCTCATAGACTGGGAGAGTGTCGATTGATCTGGACAGATGGACAGACAGTGGGCTGACTCCTGGCCACCACGGTATGGGCTCTTCTCCCGATTCTGCATCTCACCATCTCAGTCCTCTCCCCATACCCTCCTCAGCCCTGGTGTCCTTTGAGCTGATCTATTTCCCAGCAGGAGAACCAGTTCTATAAGTACAAATGGAGTCCTTCATGACTTCCATGAAGCATCCTCTCCTTTCCTTAAATTTGAGCATTCCCAGCCTCGCTTCTGGTTTTGTTCCCACCTGTCTGGACCAATAAAAGAAAGAAGCTGGTGGTGCCAATGGAAACCACCAGAGGCTGCAGGTCGGGAAGGAAAATCAGCAGTCGCCCCTTGAGAATACGATCCCCACTCAGGGTGACTGAACACATTCCCTAACACCAAGCTGAAAACTGGCCATCCATTGGCTGGATCCATGATATGGTGTTTTGGGGTTTTTTTTTTTATCTGTTTGGGGTTCTTTGGACCCACACTGTATTTTTTCTTTAATTGAATGAACATATGAAAATTAGGAGATTGTACTCAACAATATCAGATATTTCCTTCTGCTTACGTTTGTAAAACCAACATCCTAGTGTCCGTGAGTGTACATTCCTGAATGACGGCTGTTGCTGGCGATGATTAGGGAAGTCCTGTCGAGCTCACAGCCCCTCTCCGAGGCCCCTACAGACCCCACCTGCCTCATCCTTGTGCTTACCTGTCAGGCCCTCCAGGTATATGCACTTGTCACCGGCCAGGCTTCTGTCCTAGCAGATCTAAATGAGTTTTTTGTATGCACATGTGTTTGTTAGAACTCTGTACCATGCTAGATGCCATTGCAAAAAGAAAAGAGGAATCAGGCAAGTGGCAAGTGCGTCCCATCCAGAAGCTTACAGTTGGCACACGCATATATCAGCAAAGATTACATCACCTGGAGCTGCAGCCCTAGGGCCAGGGCTGAGGGGCACTAGGGAGCAAGAGCTCGTGTCTGGCTGGAGTAGCCAGTGAAGACGCTGGAACTGGTGGGGCAGCTGCTGGGATGCCTGGGTGGCACAGTTGCTTAAGTGTCAGTTTCTGGCTCAGGTCCTAATCTCAAGGATGTGAGACTGAGCCCTGTATTGGGCTCCGCACTCGGTGTGGTGTCTGCTCGGATTCCCTCTGCCCCTGCCCCTCTGCTTTCTCTCTCTCTCTCTCCCTCTATCCCTAAAATAAGTCAAGAAACCTTAAAAGGGGGTGGGGGGGCAGGTGCTGAAAAAAAAAATAGACAAAAGTCCTTATTGTCATGCAGTTTACATTCTAGTGATGGGAGACAGACCATAATCAAAACATAGAAATGATTTATATGGTATGTCAGAAAGTGTTATTACCGTGTTATTAATAGCTATATGAAAGAACACTTAAGATAATATGAACACAAGACTGGGGCGCCTGGGTGGCACAGTGGGTTAAAGCCTCTGCCTTCGGCTCAGGACATGATCCCAGGGTCCTGGGATCGAGCCCCGAGTCGGGCTCTCTGCTCAGTGGGGAGCCTGCTTCCTCCTCTCTCTCTGCCTGCCTCTCTGCCTACTTGTGATCTCTGTCTGTCAAATAAATAAATAAAATCTTAAAAAAAAAAAAAATGAACACAAGACTGTGGAACTACCCGTAGGAAAACTTCATGAGGAAGATACAAGGAAAGAAATGGTAAGTATGTTGACTGGAAAATTGAGGGGAAAAACCCGTGTCACCCATCTATTTGGATTGACATGTGAGCTACAAAATTCTCCAGACATGTCCTGGTTTAAGATTCGGTCACCAAAAAAAAAAAGAAAGAAAGACAGAAAAAAAAAGGATTCTGTCACAAAGCAACAAAGCAATGATGGGCCCATTTCATAGCAGTAGGTGCCTGAGTGCCCTCCAAAATCTGCACCCCCTGCTTCAGGGTCCTGGTTCTGAAAATAGGAAGCCTTGATGGGATTACCCTCCCACGTAGGTTGGCCACGAGGAGTAAAGGGCAACAAGGAGCCAACCCTATTATCACCTGGTAATTTGTTCCGGGCCTGCAGGGGGCGCCCAAGGGTCGTGTTAGCGCAGCCGTTCAAGGCAATGTGTGTACTATTTTGCCAGAATATGTACAGGAATATTACTTTCTTAATTTTTAAAATGTAATCTACTTTTAAAATTTAGAATAAATATATTTTAAAAGACTTTTTAAAAAATCTCTGTCTTCAAGTGAAAACCAGTCTCACTCGCTGTAGGAGCAGATCTTCAGTAAACTAAATCTCACCTCTGGGATGGGCCTTGAGAAATTGTTTCAGCTGAGATTCGATCCAAGGGGGAAGGTAACAGGCAAAAAGGGAGCAGGACCAGGTGCCGCACCTGAGGCCCTTCCTTACATGTCTGTCTCTGGCCACTCCTCCCAGAGCAGTGGGGAGGGGGGAGTGAAGAGAAACTTCCATATGGAATAAAGGTCGTTAATCACGGTTTACTTAAAGAAACAGAAGAAAAAGTTTGGACAGGAAAGAGAAGGAGGAGAAAAGCAAAAGATGACGTTGGGGCCAGCTGACACAGCTCCTCACCTCCAACCAGCTGTGGACAGGAGGGAATAGAGACCCAAGGCCCACTTCCCCTTTTTACAAAAAGCCAGAAATCTAGATTTTTTAAAAATATGAAGTCTCTTGTTGTTGAAATCGTCCCTCAAAACTTCACATATGCCAGACAGATGGAGAGCACAGGCCACCCACTCATTTGTGACCTCCAGTAAACCTCCCCATATGTATATATCATTGAACGTTCTTACTACCGAATTTTTCTCCTAAATAAAAGCATTTAAAAAAAAAATCCCTAGGTTTACTGAAATCAAAACCTGATACAAACTAGGAACTCTAAATCTTACTGAAAAATTTCATCCCCAAGCTGTCTGATTACTTTCTCCTCTTGTGCCTCCTTCTCACACTTGCGCCATGGTCCCCAGAATTTCCTCTACATCCCTTCATGAATAACTCTTGACGTCCAGTGCTGCCTTTAAATCTAACTCAAGATTTACTCCATGCTCTAAAGACTTCCTTGGTTCTCATTAACCTGTTCCATCTTTAAATTCTGCACTTGCCCCATAATTTGGTACTTTTTAAAGCCTCCACTGTATATGCCTTACCATCTCTTTCTTGAACTTTTTTTTTAATATTCTTACTGTGATGGGTAAAGTAAAGTAGTGTGAGTTTATTTATGGCTCACTGATTTTATAAATGATTTTGTCATGCCCGCCTTTGGAATTCTTCTGTGTCTTCCTATTACATTTAGGGTATAATTTAGATTTCTTACCAAGGCCTAGCCTCCATCTCTGATACCATTTCATACCATCCTACCCCTCAATATGCTCCATGCTTCTTAGGTGTCCATTTGTGAATGATATATGCTCTTTTCTGCCTCAGGGCCTTTGCACTTGCCTATCTTGCTATTCAAGATGCCCTTCTCCTGTTATTCAGCTGGCTAAATTCTGCCCATCCTCAACACTCAGCCTCTGTGTCCCTCCATCAAGAAATCTTTCTTCAACACATCCACCACCCAGAAAAAGCAGCACACCCCCCCCGTTATAAACCTCTCTAGCACATTTTTTTTTGAAATATGTTTCTTCATCTCTGTAATCACAGCAGCAAGAGGGGGAGTAGGAGATTAACAGATGCTAATGAAAAAAAGTGTGAACGAATGAGTGTGTAATTAGAGATTAATACTGTAATATATAAAACAATATAGATGTTGATAAATTCATTCAGCAACACCGTACAAGAGTCTGTAGTGTATTTCCGTTCACTGTGTGTGTGTGCATGTGCGTGTGTGTGCATGCACGCTAGATCTAGCACGAGCACTAAGGTCTCACACAGCGATCATGTGGACTTATGGCCGGAGCAAGCCGTCCCTTTTCCACCAGGTGGCGCTGTGACTCCAGGCTCCGACGTCTTCTCTTTCCTCTTTGCAACCCTTCAGGAACTGTCCACACTCTTGTCTACACTTAGCAAAGAAAGATTAAACAAAATCAAGGAAACCTCTCTTTGGGACAAAATATAATCATCTCTCACTCGTAGGAATTCTTACCTTAATTTTTACCTGGCAAAAAGCAAAGCATTTCCCCAGAGCCCTCGATCGTATGCATTGGGTTTAGGCCTTTATAAAACAGACCGTTAACTAGCCTGTTGATTTCAAGGGTGCATGCTTACGGCAATTTTGATATTGAGAAACGAGTCAGAACTTGTTATAAGTAACAGTCACAACATATCTTCAAATTAAAATATAAGTTCCCTGGTGTGATTCATTCAACAAGAACCTCATTTACACCCAGCACTGAGCCCGGCAGCCTCGTCACATAGATGCTGCTCTTGAAAGGATCTGTTTCGTGGTGGAATGGGCATCTACTATCTTTTGGATACTTTTCTCTCTATTTAGGGACGTTTCCAGGTCCTGAGTGTCAACCCTCCATCCTGGAAGTCAGAACTTAATTTCCCAGCATACTTGAGGCTTAGATGCAGGCCTGTGGAGGGAGGTGCCGCGAGCTTGGGGGTGGGGGTGGAGCTGGGGGACTGGGGACTCCATCCTGAAGGTGAGAGCAGCCTGGCGGAGGAGGCTCCCTTGTCCTGAAGCAGCAGGAAGCGAGCCCTGGGCCTCGGTGACTCAGACCCGGTGGTGCTGCGATTGTGGCAGCGAGCAGTCCGACAAGGTCATCTCAATGTCATTCCTAGCTGTTTGCCTCCACTGTGGATCCCTGGGCATCTCACAAAGGGTCTGTGCACATTTCAACTTCCTTTTTCAAATTCTGCTGTATCTAGCTACACATCCCTGCTGCTCGACACGACACGAAGAACCCCAAAGAGATGTTTCTTCTAAAGGAAAGTTATTCCTTTGTCCCTGGAAATTCAGCCGAGGTGATCAGGAGATGGAAATGCAAAATGGCACCGCATCCCTTAGGCTGCCCCGAGGACGCAGACCCCCTTGCTACTTCGCCGGCACACATGCCGGTGCCAACGGTGGGCGCTGAGCTGATTTTCAGTGCTGTTTTTGTTTTATAAATCACAAACTCAAGAAACCCGCAGGTGGCATTTGTGTCAGATTGACACAAGCCTTCATGAAGAGATGTCAGCGGAAGCCAACACATCCCCGAACCAGCGCAACCACGGCCACAGGCCACAGAATCCTCGTGAGCTGGGAGGGCTCCCACGTGCAAACGGGAAACTGGGTCGAGGGAGAGAGAAGGGGCCACTGCCTGGTTCTTGGAAAGCCAAGTAACCTGGCTTGTTTTTTGATGACGAACAAAGGACAAGACTAAAGAGGTCATGGGACTCCGTGTTGTCAATCATTAATGCTTTGGTGGTCTCCAAGCAAAATCCTTGGCAGGTGCTGAGGCCAAAGAGGGCCAGAAGCAGTCACTGCCCACACCCAGTCACTGCCGCCGGAAGAAAAAGGGATGCTAAGAACTGTGGAGAAGGCAGTTCCATGAAACGAATAAACATTTTTACTGTTTAAGAAGGATTCCACTTCTGGCCACCCATTCTGAGAAAATAGGCCTAAAAACTGTAAACAGACTATTTATACAAGAATGCTTAGGAAACCTCTGTTTATAAAAATGAAGCATCCCAACGACTCTGAACGGTTTGGCAAAAGAGACCAGTTTAAGTGGCCCATAGGGTCCTCCCCTTCATAAGCGCTTGTCCCAATGCCCTTTCTGAAAAGTAGCAGCAGAGGGAAATGTGGCAAAACCGATCCGATGCAAAATTGCAATTCCAGTTTTGTCTCTAAAAATCGTTTGTGTATAGATATAGATAGATACACTTAGAAACGTATCAAAGTGAAATATATAAAGATGTCAGCATGTAACAGTGATTTTGTAGAGATCAGGAATTGAATGTAACATTTTCCGTCTTTGTAATTTTCTGTATTGCTTAAAAATTGTGAAATGAATATGGATTAATTTGTATTCAGGAAGAAGTTAATATTAAGGTAATTGATATGTAATAGTGCAAGATATCCTGAAACCTGATGCAAGCTAGAAAGTAAACACATTGTGATTCTAGCTAGAATCTAAAAATCTAGAGGTAGATAGAATATATAGAAGGAAATTTACAGAACTATTCTTAGCAGTTGTCACATAAAATCTAATTATTTTATCTTATTTGCACTTTCTTAAATTTCTTTTAATGATTATATACTACTTTAATAATGGTTGGGACGGGGCATCTAGGTGGCTCAGTTGGTTAAGCGACTGCCTTTGGCTCAGGTCATGATCCTGGAGTCCCAGGATCGAGTCCCACATCCGGCTCCCTGCTCAGCAGGGGGTCTGCTTCTCCCTCTGACCCTCCACTTCTTGAGCTCACTCTCTCTCTCTCTCTCTCATTCTCTCTCTCTCAAATAAATAAAATCTTAAAAAAAAAAATAATGGTTGGGACACTTTTTCAAGACCAGACTACGTTATTAACTTGCTCAATAAAGAAGGCAAGATAATTTTCACATTCCACTAATCGCAGGAGCTCAGTCATCAGAAGAAAGGATTTGAATCTAAATAGGTCCTCCACACTCTTGTCCTAAGTTTCTGAGAAGGAACAGGAAGCTCCTGAGATATTAAATCATTAACAACAATTTTTAAAAATGCCTAGAAATTCAGTATTTAATGTAATGAGCACAAATCTTATAAAGCACGTTTGCTCTAAGAAGTAGCATTCGCAGGCGCCTGGGTGGCTCAGTCAGTTAAGTGGCTGCCTTCCGTTCAAGTCATGGTCCCAGGGGCCTGAGACAGAGTGCCACTTCGGGCTCCTTGCTCAGCAGGGAGCCTGCTCCTCCCCCTGCCTGCTGCTCTCCTGCTTGTTCTCGCTCTCTCTCTCTGACAAATAAATAAATAAAATCTAAAGAAAAGTAGCATTCCTTTATAATCTATAAATATATTTGTTATAAGAAATTATTTTGCTGATTTGAGCTTACTTAAATACACGTTTTTATAATGAACCCAGTATTAAATATGTAGCTGTATAAAGATGACCTTTGATTGTCTGCCCAGGAAGAATGAGCTCTTCTAAATATAAGGCATTTGCTTTTTCACATCCAATTCTCCTTCTGGCAATAACCCTGATTTTAGTTTGGAGAACTTCCTCTCACTCCCTCTGATGCTCAATATTACATGAAACTTGCAGAGGCATTTGGCCAAACGTTGTCATGCGTGTGTCGGTGAAAATGTTTCTGGATGAGATTAATATTTGAGTCGTAGACTGAGTAAAGCCCTTCCTAATGGGGGTGGGCCTCGTTCAGTCAATCGAAGATGTGAAACGAACAAAAAAGGAGACTAAGAGTGAACTCCTCCTGCCTGACCGCTGAGCTGAGACACGGGTCCTTTCCAGATTCCAGACTTGAACCGACACATCCGTTCTGCATTTCCAGCTTGCCAACTGTGGATCTTGGGATTTACCCCTGTAATCGTGGAGGCCACGTTTTTATGATATTTGTCTATCAATCATCTATCCAATGATCTATTCATCCACATTCTATTGGTTCTGTTTGTCTGGGGAACACAGACTAATATATTCCCAACTCGTCCGTGTGGTCTGGATGGGCTCGGACACTCTCCAGGAAGGGGAGCAGAAGAACAGGCTTCAGGGGCACCTGGGTGGCTCAGTGGATTGGGCCTCTGCCTTCGGCTTGGGTCATGGTCTCGGGGTCCTGGGATTGGGTCCCGCATCGGAGAGCCTGCTTCCTCCTCTCTCTCTCTCTCTCTGCCTGCCTCTCTGCCTACTTGTGATCTCTCTCTGTCAAATGGATGAAATCTTATTTAAAAAAAAAAACACAAAAAAAACAGGCTTCAGCCAATCAGCACACTGTGGCCACACGACTGTTCAGGACTCAGCCCATGACCAAACTTTGGCCCATCAGAGCCAAGGTTTCTGATTAGCACGGGCACCTCAGATCTCTCTTCCAGCTAGCCGTAAAACTGTAGGAACGAAAGTTCTAGAACAGAGGCCAGCATTTTGCATGTAAAAGAGTGAGCTCATTTGAAAATGGAGCCAACACAGACATGAAGCTGAAGAGTGGAGAGAAATGAGGGCCTGGATTTTAAAGTGCGGCCCTGGACCCACAGAACTAAGCGAGCTCCCGTTCTGAACTTTTCAATGACTTGAGTCAATTCTGTATTTGCTGATGGGATTTGGGCTTCATTTCCTGTGATTTATAATCAGAAGAGTGTGCCCTGGTACGTTCCAACTACAGCAATGTCATGGCAGAGCCTGATCCAAAGCCTTGCTACAGGGAGTCGATATTGGCAGGTGGCCCTGGGGAACCAGAGCAGGGAGCCGGGGGGGGGGGGTGCTGGGAAAAGTGAAAAAGGGAGACGGGAAGCTGTTCCCAAGGCCCTTTACTGAGCTAGTTACCCTGTGGGCAACTGGATTGATCCTTCCTGGGGACTCTTTGGGACACTGTGTACCCCGTATCACAGGATTGTTCTCACCACTAAGACAGCCCCTATCCGCCCATCCAAGGTTGGTCAAGGGTTGCCCTGAGCTGTTAACTTCTTTGTACGTCCAGGTTTGTTCTTGTCCAAGAATGGCTGCAGAAGCTACCGGAGGCCGGCAGCAAAACCCCAGAGGTGAGGCAGAGCTGAGTGAGGTGCACCTTTGCACAGCTCTTTGTCAGGCCTGTGGCCAGGGTGGAAAGATGGGTCCAGGGAGGGTAGATGACAAGGCGCTAAAGGTACCCAACACCATTAAGTATCGGTTATCAGCACAACAGATATGCCCTCTAAGACTGGGCTTCACCATGGGTTTATGAACTTGGGGAAAAAAAAAAAAAAAACCAGGGCTGAATCCTGTGTAGCCCAAGCAGGACTCAAACCCTGACATCTCCTGTCACTCTTACTTAAGACTAAATAATCCCCCTTGGGAATTCCCTGACGCCAAGTCTTAGGAAATCGTTCTGTTGCAGAACAGAGTCGGACCAGTTGTGTGTAGGCAGAGCAGGGCTTTCCCCTGCCTCGAAGGAAGGGCCTCGCTGTCATTCATCCCTGGAAGCGATCCATCTGGATCCGAAAGATGAGAACTGGGGAGGTGAACTTCAGATCAGGTGAAGAAAAAACTTCTTTTTTTACCTTGATCCAGAATTCAAGGAGGTAAGGGGGAGAGGCACCTGCCTCGTTCACTCACACATTCACACAGCATGTTACACACTGAATGTTACCAGGACCAACCACGTCATTTTCAGGGCCTAGTGCAAAACAAAGTGGTGGTGGGGAGGGGGATTGTTCTAACATTATTAACAGTTTCATTTTGGCAACAGCAGAGGATTATACCAAGTGTGGGGGATCTTCAGAGCAAGGGGCCCTAAATGTCATGGGCACATCAGTCATTGAGCTCAGGTTCAGCCATACATCAGCAAGCTAGACCCACCCAGAGTCTGTCCTCATGAAGAGTCTAGGCTGGGATTCATGCAGTTCCCTCTAGCAGTCTTCTTTTCCAGGTATCTTTCACAGCATGAGCACTTGTTAGAGTGAGTTTGATTCTATATTAAATAATTTTTCATGCCGCCTCCTCCTTAAACCTCTGGAACTTAACCAAAGAATCAAGGATACATTCCAGCGCAGAGTGGGGGGGGGTCCGGCTATGTTGAGGGACATCGGGTGTGTCTCCAGAAAGCACATGTGTCCCAAAGGGCAGCTTCCTAAGGGATTGTCAAATATAATTTTAATTATTGGCCACAGTTGGTTTATAATCTGATTTAGACCCTAAATGCTAAATAATGCAGGATACTCCCTCCCCCAACACACACCGGAATTCCCACTCTACCACACAGGAAGCTCCCACACTCCCTACCCTCTTATATCTGACGGCTTAACATAGCTACCTGGTTTGCACAACCTCTGAAGATTCTTTGAGCCCAAGACTGCTGAAATCCACGGTACTCTCTTGGGAATATTTACGGTGTTCCTCACTATATTTTCAGAGAACATCTCTGCAGCCCCCGAAACTTTTGCCAAACACCAACATCTGCAGAGCCAGCACCAAGCCCCACTAGTCCTGCTAAGTTGGGGAGTGAGAGCAGGTGCCACACATGAGAAGAGTGAAGGGGGCACAGGTGCAATCAGGGCACACTCAGGTGTTCATGCCCAGGTGTTCCTCGTAGGGGACTTCCTGTACTTACTGTACTTACCGTACAGTACTGTACTTACCGCGCCGTGGGATAACGCTGTTTACCTTAGAGGAACGTGTATTTCTTATCACTGCATTATATGAATTACTCTTATCACATTCTTTCCTGTAGGCACGTTCGCTTTAGCTTGTGCTGGGATGGGTTCCGTCAATTAATAACTAAAATTGTAGGAATCCCGTGAGGATCTTAATTCTGAAGGAGACGTCCCCGGCGGCAGGAAATGCTACGGGGCAGTTTTGTTTCAAATATAAGAAAAGAAAAAAATGGAATCCTCGGGTACATTTCATTTTAAAAATCTCTAATTCATGTTTTATGATGCTTTGTGTTCAATTTGACCATAGTGAAGACAGTCCCTGATAAGTAATAGACATTGTCTTAATTTCAAAAGTGATCCTTTTTTTTGTATGTACATTAAACTTCCATAAATGTTTTCTTTTTAAAACAATTCTATTGGGTTTTTTTTTCCCCCTGGGTTTTATGATTGCATGTGATTTTTATCGGCTTATTTTAAGATTTGTTACATTTCCTAAGTACCAGGGATGAGCTGCTAATGCCTTAATTCTTTCTCTCAATCCCACTTTAGTCCAAAATCGGAAATCACCTAACGAACATTCGAGAACGCAAATGTCACCCACTTGGGGCTCCTGGCCAACTGCTCTTCAGACCGGGAAGGAGATGCGTACCTGGCCCCACACACCGAGATAACATTGTCCTCCTGAGCAAAACAAATCAGTTTCAAAAGTTTCCAAGTTACCTAGGACAAAACAAGGAAGTTTAGCTGAGATCATTTAAAAAACAAAAACTGCTTACTCATTATCAACTCACCTCCGCTTAATTATTTCCTCTGTCTTGGCTCCCTAAGAAGTTTGGAGTTTTTTCAGAGGAGTCAAAATCTGAGGCATCGTGGGGTCCCATCTGCCAAATGCATTATTCTGACCGAGCACCAGGGTTAGGGTGACTTCTGCCAACAATCTTGGGTCTCAAATTTGGGTGCCTGAGAGGGACACCAAAATGTGTGATTCACCCAGCCATTTGAGAAATAAAAATGTCTAAGCATTTGGAGTCTTAAGAATTTGAAACAGGAGTGCCTGGGTGGCCCAGTCGGTTAAGCGTCTGACTCTTGGTTTTGGCTCAGGTCCTGAGATCCGGTTCTGTGCTCTGCGTGGACTCAGCTCAAACTCTCTCTTCCCCTCCCTCTGCACACCCCCCACCCAAAGATAAGTAAATAAATATATATATATATATATATATATATATATATATATATATTTTTAATATGGAATGCTTCACAAATTTGCGTGTCATCCTTGTGCAGGGGCCACGCTAATCTTCTCTGTATCGTTCCAATTTTAGTATATGTGCTGCTGAAGCGAGCACAAGTAAATAAATCTTAAAAAAAAAAAATTTGAAAGCAAGAACCCTAATCAGATAGTCTGCTGGTACTCAGATGATACCTGCTGCACGTCACTCTGGGTCTTGGGTCCCAAAGTCCTGGTGCTGATAATTCTTTAGTGGTGGGTTTCTATTTTGGAATCCCACATCCTAACCTTGGTCATCCAGCCATGCTTCTGCAAGCCTCTGTCCTATGCCAGATAAATCCCTTTACTAATTAGGCTGGCCAGCACCAGTTTCCGTTGTTTACAATCAAAGAATCTAAGTTGCTACCAAATCCAGAAGGTCTGTCTCCACCAGGCCCCAAGAAAAGGCTGCATACAGGAGCTGGTGAACCATCAGGCCCCTCACTCCACTTCTTCTCTGGGCTCAGCGGCTCCAGTCTTCTTTATCTCTGAGAATTTTCTTTCAGTTACAGGGGCGTGGGGAGTAAGAGAGGGGCTCCCCATGACTCCCGATCAAGAGACTAGCACGTGGCTATTTCCCAAATCCCAAATCAATGCTTCGGAGTGAGATCCAAGTGGCTCATTTGAATCAATTCGTCCACCCATCTTGGCTAATGTATGGCCAGAATCTATTGTCACGTGCTGTCATGGCTGCCAAGGGCTCAGGCCAGTGGCGTAGGGAGAGGAGCCATGTCTCACTCACTCACATGGGCTTCCTCGAGGCATGGTTCTGGGGAGCTCTGCACGGAGATCTGTGATCACGGCCTGGTACCCAGCACGAACCTCTCTGTGTTTCGTGAGATTATTTGTCAGCAGAGACCGTGATGTTCTAAGTGTTGTGGAAGAGAGTTCCTTGAAAGTTCCTTAGTGATAAAATAGTAGGGGATTGTCCCTTTAAGAAACCGAACTTGGTCATTTGTGCCTTCATTCATCGTCCATTGAAAGATCCTACTTGATTCTACCTGACCGAAAAAAAAATTAAAAAATTAAAAAATTGGTCTATTTATGTCTCTCGGACAGTAGGCATTAAGGCGGCAGAGGGACATAGAAAAATACTATACTTGGGGATAACAGGGAGAATTGTGATATGAATAGTTCTCAATCATTTGAATTTCACATCTCAATACACTTTTTTTTTAATATGGACGGGGGAGCAATATCGTCAGAGAGGTGCTGAAATTTTATTTTGCAGATATTAAACCAAGGAACCTTAAATCTAAAACCAACAACTAAAAACAAAGACTTTACCATCGAATAAAAGGCTGGAAGAGAATAAAAAACAACCTTTCTCCATATAAAGTTGCTCCTCTAAACTTGTTCTAACTTTATAAAATCCCTAGCCACTGAAGCAGCAGACCAACCAGCAACTCTTCCCAGTGAACTTGAATTTGGAATCCACTCCACGACGCAGTCTGCCTTACCAGAGAGTGAAGTTTAAAATTGGAGGGGGGAGGGGGTCAAAGACAAAACCACTTGCATTAGAATTCTTCCGTCCTACAACCATGGTTTTCAACAGAAGTGAGGGCATGTTCCCCCCATCTGAGTGTGGTGTCCTTCTGTGACAAGAAGTACCAGCTGGAAGCAAAACAGAGCCTTATACTACCTGCTGGCCAGGGGCCAGGCACTCTGCTAAGTATATACACACATTTGATACTATTTGATACATTTAATATGTTTGACACACGCATACAATCACACACACATTTGGTAATATTCTCTTTTTCACTGATGAAGAAGCTGAAGCTGGGAAACATAGTATCACTTGCCCATAGACACACAGGCTGGTCAGTTCTGGAGCTCGGATTTGAAGAAAACAGCATCTGCTGCCCAAGGCCACTTTTCAACATGACTTTTCTCCTTAAAGATTCAAATGAGAATTTTGACAACCAAGAGACACACACACACGTGTTTTCATTTTAGAAAAAAGATATTTATGAAATAACTCATTTTATTTTGGACTCCAGACTTGAGACTGTAGAAAATGTTAATAGCTCGGTTGCCTGAGTCATGGTGGTCATCTTGTTGAATAACAAAATATCTGAGTCACTTAGACTTTAGAAAAGAAAACGCACGAGGAGCTTTATTTGTGATTGAACGGTTTTGAAATCAAGTCACAAGCTCAGGCATGAGGATCAAATACTTCTTTATGTTGGTGAGATGAACTGATTATAAGTGTTATGTAAGGAAAAGTGTATAGGTTGACACCCCCCAGGACGTTGCTAATGGTGAAACCCTATGGACTCATTGATCACCTGCCTTCAGAGCAGAGCAAGGGAGCCTTTTCATTGCATTTTATCAAATGGTTGTTTATCTCAAGGATAAAAAATAACTTCCCTCCATCCCTCTGCCTCTGTGTACATTTCAACATCTGGATTTAATTCCTATATATTCACTTGCAGCCTTGACCTTGTGTAGGTGGAATTGTCATCGAGTTCTGTGAGTATGGACTCTTCTGTCCCTGAAAATACCCCTTGAACTTCTACAAAGATCTCCAATTCCTTGATCAGGACTTTTACAGTTAGAGAAAGGGCTTCGTTTGAGGATATCTCAGTGAAAGAAACAAATTTGGACCTAGAGCCACGCCCAATATCAGATTCTTTTCTGAAATCTGGTTTTGATAAAACAAAGGGTACAAGAGCAAGTGTGCATTAGATGTGATGGGAACACATACAGAGCTAACCTGGCATTTACTACCCATGTTAATACCATTAGGAGGCAGGTAGTATCATAATCCATATTTTATAGATTAAGAAACTGAGACACAGTTTCTGAGTGATTTGTCCAAGGCTGCATAGCCAGGAAACAGGAGAGCTGGATTTAAACTCCGTTGGTCTGACTTAAATTAGTCCCTTTTAACCACTGCGCCAATGAGGCCATTGAGATGGGATGGGGCAGGGGCTGGGTGCCCACAAGAGAGTACTGGATCCCAGAAAGGACTCCAGACTTCCAGCCATACTGAGGACATCCCACTAGCCCTGTTCATATTTATTAAGATGTGAAAAGAAAATGGATATTTTTCGTATTGATTCAAAAAGAAAAATGTCAACATTCAGAGAGTCTTCATGAAAAGTCTGTCTATTGCCCTGGGTTGGCAAGTCCCAGGACTGGGCTGCTGCTCAGGATCCTTGCAAGGTTGAAGAGGACACCCTGAAACGCTGGAGGGGAATACGGCCTCTTTTCTCTATGGTCTGGTCACCATTGGCCAGATTTCTTGTTTTAGAATCACGGATTCCCGTTCTCCACTCCCCCCCTTAGTTAACATAAGCAGAAAAGGAACTTGTTGACAGATATTGTGGAGTCCACGGAATTGATAGCAAAACTAGACAACTAGATCTGAAAAAGCAGGCAAGCCTCAAGGGGAATGAAGCCATCAAACTGTGGCCAGAATTATACCAAAAGGAAAGTCTGGTTAGTTAATAGTCACTGACGTGCCATAAGGACTACTGGCAGGGCGCGGAAGTCCCTCCCGGTCACCACCCAAGCAAATCTCAAGTCCACAGGCTCCTCGCGGAAACCCCCACTCAGAGCATCTGATTGGCTCAGCTTAGTCACATGCTCTCTAGTTAGGGTCAGCTGGGATAGTTTTGTTTTGTTTTTTTTTAAATTCCAGTATAATTAATGTCCAGGGTTATGTTAGTTCCAGGAGCACAATATAGTAATTCAGTAATGCTAGACATTACTCGGTGCTCATCATGATAAGCGTGTTCTTAATCCCCCTCAACTGTCTCCCCCTTCCCCTCACCCACCTCCCCTCCAGCAGCCATCAGTTTCCTCTCTATAGTCTGTTCTTCTATTGGTCTCTTTTTCCCTCTCTGTTCCTTTGTTTTGTTTCTTAAATTCCACATGTGAGTGAAATCATATGGTGTTTGTCTTTCTCTGACTGACTTATTTCATTCAGCACAATATCCTCTAGTTCCATCCCTGTTGTTGCAAATGGCAAGACTTCATCCGTCGTTCCAGCTGAATAATAGTCCATGCACTCTATACACCAGCTCATCTCTTGCCATTCATTTACGGTGGACACCTGGGTTGTTTCCGTATCTTGGCTACTGTAAATAATGCTACTATAACATAAGGGTGTGTGTATCTTTCCGAATTAGTGTTTTCACTTTCTTTGGGTAAATACCTGGAATTACTGAGTCATGTGGTATTTTTATTTTTTATTTTTTGAGGAACCTCCATACCATTTTCCACAGTGGCTGCACCAGTTTGCAAGCAAGGGGAACTTCTTTGAGCCCCCTCGGCTTCTGTAGTGGTGCCAATGTCCCTATGTTAGGGCTCCTTAAAATATTCTAGGTTCAAATATTCAGAATGGTGTATTTGCCATCTAGATTTAAGGAAAATGCAATGATCGTCCAAAGTATAAAAGGATATTATCCTCAAGACGGAACACGGCAGAGTATTAATGAAGCTGCATGAAGACGTGCTTTGACTCTCAGCGTTCCCACAAACTTACTGTGTGACCACGGGAAGGTCTCTCACAATTTCTGAGCCGACATTTCCTTGTTTGTAAAATGATAGTCAACCCGGTATTTACCTTCTGGATTTGTGGTGATTCCCAGAAATGGTGAGAGCAGGGAAGCTCACGACATTCGTAAGTTACACCTGCACATGTTACCTACTGTGTATACTCACTCTCCATTTCCACTCGAGGCAGAACTAGCAGGAAGAGAGTCCTATAGTAGGAAAGGGGGGGGCATACGTAGAGGTGAACCATGAGGGATTCAGGGCTGAATGATGGAGGAAACCCCCCAAATTATCTTCCCGGTTAACGTTTAGAGAAAAATCTATTAGCACCTTCTTCCAACATCCTTGAGAATGTAAACCCTTCGGTATTTTTTTCCCTAACTCACTGGACGGCCACGACCACTGGATGTTTTTTCTCGGTGTGTACTTTCCAAGGTATCTTGCAGAAGTTTCCCTTTAGGAACCTTCTCTTTGTTCTCATGCGATAGAGGCTTCTGAAGATATTATACATATAAAAAATGCTACTTGGTCCCCAAAATTCCACCACAGATAAACCCACCCAAAACACCCACCAAAAGCACTCCTTCTGGAATTAAGACATTCCCCTGTCTTTGCCTTCAGTTAATAGGAATTTAGCGAGGATTTACTTGCCAGTGTTTATTGACTGCTTGTTACAGGCCTTGAACCGATTCTATGAAGTAAGTTCTACCATTTACAGAAGCAGAAATTGAGTCTCAGGGAGAGGATGTCACTTGTTCAAGGTCATGCATTAAACCCAAGTTTCTCTTCCTCTAAACTTTAACCCACTACCTTACGGACAATGTATTTGACAGGATGAGTGAACAGCTGAAATGTGTATGGCGAGTGTGTTGTGGGGGCAGGTTCGTGTGTTGGGGGGTGTGCGTGTATGGGAGGGTGTGACCGAAGGGCCGCATGTGTGCAGGCGGGCGTACGTGCGTGGGTGGAGGGGGGGTGGGCATGCTCTGCGGCTGAGCCAGATTTCCTGCCTAGGGAGCCCACACTGGGTTCCTCCTGTCATCATGGAACTCTGAGATTCTGAGCTTTGAGGTGCAAGTTGGAATTTCAACTTGCCCTGTGAGAGTTTTGGAGGCCCCCGTTATTTTACTCATTCCCCTGGGAAGGTCCCTTCCACACAATCATCATGAGATGCTCCCTATTGAAATAATCCACTTCATCTCAAGTCTCTAGCTAGTTGAAAGAGCTCTTATGATGGTAACTTCTTTCCTGCTGGGTCATGACTGTCAGAGCCCAGAGACGTCAGGAGGTTTCCTGGTGTAGCCCTCTCAGTGGACTTCAATGAAGGGTGGTTGTCAGACATTTTTTATTTTGGCTCCACTTCTGAGGGAGCCCCTGACTGGAGCTCCTCGGTGTCCATGCGCCCATTAAGCTTTCCCGCTGCCTGGGCAGAAACGTAATTTCTGGAAGAAGAAGAGTGGGCTTTTCGTCTTTTCCCTTAATACCTTAAGGTAAGAAATTGTGACAGACCTACCACTGACTTTTAAGAGAACATAAGGACTCATTCATTAACAACAACAGAAGAAGAGGGGCGCCTGGGGGGCTCAGTCGGGTGAGCCTCTGCCTTCAGCTCAAGTCATGATCCCAAGGTCCTGGGATCAAGCCCCTCGTTGGGGCCCCTGCTCAGTGGGGAGTCTGCTTCTCCCTCTACCCCTCCCCCCTGCTCATGTTCTCTCTCTCTCAAATAAAGAAATAAAATCTTAAAAAATAAATAACAGAAGAACAGAAAGAAAGGAAAAAGGGAAAAAGAGAAAGAAAAGAGAAAGTGTTAATATGGGAGCATTCGTACCCATGAGGAAACCCTTATTTTTATAGACAATAAACTTGTTTTTGGTCAATAATGCAGAGTAAGTTTGGAGTTAGACAGACTTGGGTTTTGAACCAACCACCTTCTAACTTGGACAAAAGACTTACCCTGAGTTTCATTTATCTTTCCTGTACAATAGAATAATATTATGCACGCTTCTCAAACTTTAAAGTGCATACAAATCACCCGGAGGTGTGGGTAAAATACAGATCCTGGGGGAATCTGTGAGTATTCACGCAAACACACAAGATCCCAAAGTATTTTCTCCAAGTTGCAATAGGATCCGACTCGGACCGGCTTCCTCCTCGTTGCTGCAACCATCACCATTTGGCGCGGCACAAAAACCAGACACCGGGAGGTCTTCGTAGCTGTTCTCTGGCAGGGGAAGGTCAGGTCGCAGAATCTAGATCGTGAGGCTTAGCTGACATTTGCTACCGAAATTTGGTTTTCCTAAGGACAGAAGAGCTCTTCTAGTGTTTTCTTGTTTCAGAACAATTCCCTTGGCGCACTTCATGAATATTGAAAAGCAATCAGATATCCAGTCCCATTCATCCTGGAGTTGACTCACGGGTACTTTCCTCCAGTCTCCTGTGGTGCCTATCGCCTGTGGAAGTACGCACTGGTGGTTCCTGTTGACGCTCTGGCAAAACACAATCAGAGATCAACAATGCTCCATGCAAATCAGCAGCCATAAGAAGATATGTTGAGGCAGGCTCTTGACACATGGGAGCGAAGCAAAATGTGTTTCGCCTCCAAAATAATGAGCAATAATAATTCTACCATAGAGTTTCTCCGATTTTCACCCTGATGGAATTAGCCAAGTTATATCATGCAAGGAAAGGGTACAGTAGGTATGTGATGATGTAATGATGACGTCATTGTAAAAGTCAGTTATGAAACATAGATAGTACCAATAGAATTTTCCAAAATCGATGGATTGTTTCATTAGGCAGCTTAACTTGACTCTAGAGCCCAATAGTTATACCTGTATCTTCCAAAACTATTGTTGATAATAATAGCTAATACTGTTTTACCACGTAACAAATACTGTTTACAACATTAACTCATTTAACCAATTATGTCCAATTTCACGTGGAGATGTGTTATTAAAGAGTACACGTCTTCTTTGTACAGATTTCTGTTTTCTCAGACATTTCAAAAAAAGAAAAAATGAAATAAAATGTTCCTTTATATATAAAATTTGTCATTAAACCCATTATTTACTAGGAACTGTGTTTCACTAGAACCACAGCATCAATCAACTCAAAAAGTACAGCTATAACAAATAAGACATTTAATCTCTGTTATCTTGTAGTATATTATTTGGCAAATATTTATGGAAACTCTAAACCAATCCAAGCGTAGGTACAGGTACTAAGAAAACAGCAGAGAGCAAGACAGACCATCTTCCTGCCCTCAGGGAGCTGACATCCTAAAGCAAGCTAGAATTCAAGTTATAGGATTGTGGCTATGTAATACTATTATAGCTATAATTTATAAAAGTATAGAAGAGTCACTATGATTTCCATGTTGATAGATGAGGACAAGGTGAACTAACTCGGTCATATGTAGTGGGGTAGATTCAAACTCAGGTCTGGCTTAAGCACTCTAAGAAACACGTTTTCTCCTATAAAAAGGAAAATAATACTTATTTTACAGTATGACTGGGTTGGAAGCGATAGTAAAATATCTGGCACACGCATGGGAGCTCCTCAATAAATTATAATTTGTAGTAAGAGGAAAATGATTCATAAACTTGAGTGTCTACCTTGTGTTTTTCACCTCCTTCAAAATGGAACAGCTCCTTTAATGAGGAAACTTCTCAAAAGTTCTCCCTATGGAACTATGTTTTGGAAGATTTAAGATACATTTTTCTATAATATAACTCTAACTTACCAAGAGGACTGAATTCTACTCAGAAATCATGAACATACATGGGGCCCAACGAATATTTGTGAAGATCGTGTTTGTGTTCTACTCATTTCAAGTATCCATCTCAGCCTTCCTGAGATGCAGGGATGGTAACCCCCAATTTTATGAATGAGGAAACTAGGTTCACAGAGGTTAAATAACTTGCCCTGGGCCACACAGCTTGTGAGTGGTGGATTCATGGCTTCAACCCAATACGTGGAGACCAAAACTATTATTTATACAGAATTGCTTTCTATATGACACACAAATAAAGCCTTCCAGGATTTACCAACAACTCCTTCCTCAGAACACAGAGAATGCATTGATACTGGTCTTTCTCTTTTCACTGAAGAATGAGGAAATCTTCAATAATTAAAGGTCTATTATTTGCTTATTGGGTGTTGGCCAAGGTAAACACCTCTATGTCCTATGCTCCAGAAAAGGCAAAACCAAGGAGACAACATCTGTAATTTCAAGGAGGCTTTTGTCTACTTAGGCAGAGAACTCTGAGACAAACGTCATAGAGATTATGATGTTAATTTTTAGAGGGCCCAATTCCTGTACTTAATAACTGTATTGATAAACATTTGAGAGGTTTATTATACCTTAGGGACTTTCAATGCTTTGTCATCCTCAGGAAAACATCACTAGCTGGGTGCTCCCATTATCACCACTTTGAGATGAGAAACTTGAAGCTTACAGAGATCATCTTCTCTACTTTATCTGCCTACCAAGTTCCTGAGCTGGGATTTGAACTCATTAGCATTTCTTAGCTAATATTCCTTTGGCTTCATTCAGTTATACAGTTTCCCTTGTCAAAAGTGCAATACTAAGTTGAACACAAGGGATAATAATTGAGACATTACAAATTGCCTCTCTTGCATGCAGTTTGCAAAAACCAAGGCATGCAATATAGTAAGGCCATGAGGTAAATTTGGCTGAATGCTTTCCTGTGCTAAGAACTCTGTCTGCTTTGTTCTCACAGCAAACCTCATGAGGTTGACTATTATTATTCCTGCTGTTTCCATAAAGCGTGGGGGCTTTACTCAGGTTGTGATGTTGCTTCTAATACCATCCATGCTCAGATGTGGGAGGTAAGTCAGAAATCCACAGTCAGAAAGTCAGAAAGCAGATCTAGGACTTACACCAAGTTCAGTCACAACTTTGAAGCACGAAACTATACTACTACCATTTAATACATTTGAAAGAATTTTGTTTTTTTCAGTAGTGGAAACCAGCTATTGTCCTTCCAAGGACTCTTCCACTCTACCCTCATCACACATGCTCACACATATGCACACCCATGCAAGCCCATGCATACACACACACACACACACACACACACACACACACACACACACAAAACCACACTTTGTCATCCGCAGTGGCTCGGTGTGACGGCTGGAGTATAATTATCCATTCAAGACTTGGTAAGATTTCCCAGAACCAAACAGAGGGCCTGGGCCTGTCTCGGTAATGATGATGGGCATTTAAAAGATGCTTCCACATCTCTCATTAGTAATTCCCAGCAGAATCCCAGGCAGGATGACTCACAGAGGCGAAGTAATGAGCTAGGCATGAGGCCCGGTTAGGAAGAGTGTTTCTGGGACCGGGCTCAAAGCAGTCGTTTTGAATTGAGCTGCACCTTGTCAAGGATGGATATGTGTTGATGTCAACGAAGTTTGCAAGAACCAATCTTCTTCCCTCTGCAATCCCATATAAAAATGACCGGGGACTTCCTCCAATGGCCATGAGAAACCAATCTCCTGGAAATAAGAATGTCCTCACTGGCTGTTATGACACTAACGACTGCCTGTGCTGCCAACGGTCTACTGGGAGTTTATAAGGCAACGCAGTGCTAAACTCATATGAAAATCTAGAAAATATGAAATTATTTTCCTTTCTTCTTGGGTGCACCTGCAGAGAGAGAAAGAAAAGAAAGCAAAGGAAGGGGAATAACTCAATGTCCGACTCAACAGCATAGCTATTTCTTGACCACTCACTATGTGCCAAGCACCTCCCAGAAGCAAGATACACAACGGTCCACTAAATGCATCTTCTGTTTGGGGCTGTTCTTTTTTTAACCACCATTAGCACAGAAGGCAAAGTTGTATCACACAGCCCCACTCAAACTGATCCCATAACACCCACCCCCGCCTTGGTGAATACTCCCACTTAAGGAACATTCCCAGTATTCTGAGATGTTCTTGGTTTACCAAAAGATGATGTACAATGCACGATGTATATAATAAGGGCTAGAATCAGAAAATCTCGGCTCTGAATCCCACATGAGCCACATGTGACATCGGGCTTAACTCTCTAAGCTTCAGTCTTGTTGATTCCTTTATTTTCATCGTTGGGCTGAACTCCACGGAGAAACTTTTGTACAATGTCCAGCTTAAGTGCCTGGTTTATCATAAGCTCTAGAAAGCTCTCATATATATACTATATAAGATGTATATAGTACATATAGTATATAATCTACCATATGTGATATATAATATGTACTATAGAATGTGTATGTAAATAGATGTCAATGTAAGTAGATATAATGCATTTACCAACACATTGTAACAGTAGATAAAATACATTGCATTAACATAAGAACATTATAATTAATATGACACATCATATTAACAGAGTTATTTTTATTAACATTAGCAGTCATTAACATCTCAGGACAAATCTGAAATGACAGAGTTCAAGCTCAATGTGGACTGCTAAAGATTCTCAAGAAACAAACCAGAGGTTTACAATAAACTCTCCAGGGAAGAGTGGCCAAAAGTAGGGTCAAAAAAGACTCGGTCGTGGGACTCGGGCCTTAGTTCCTGCGCCCGGTCAGAATGACAGACCACAAATTACTTTAAAACGATCAACAAAAGTCTCCAACTTCTCTTCCTGAATTAGTAGAGCAAGTTCTGCTCTGGCCAGCCGCGATGGCTCTAGAAGTTGCGTGCGTGTGTGCGTGCGTGCGGCCCCGCGCCCGGCTAGGGGACTTTGTGGGGGCGGGTGGGGCTGCACGGGCGCGTCTTTGCACAGGGCAGTCGGTGTCCAAAACGGAGGCGGCCGGTAGACGTGGGAGAGGCAAGCCGGCTCCACAGCAAGCCTCGCTTTCACCGCGTTTCCTAACTCCCCAGAGGGGCAACAAAAACTATATGGGTGCTGACTACCGGCCAGGCTCTGTTGGTGGCGCTTTACCTAGGGTAATCCATTAAATCTTCCTAACAAGCAAAAAAAAATGGAGCCCCCAGGGAGGAAACCACAAACCCAGCGGGCTCGCCTGGCCCAAGTGGACACCCGAAGGTGAAAGGCCCTCTTTGGATGCCTTCCACTGAAGTCTCCAGCACCCCACCTCGGGAGGCGCAAAAAGCCAACCTTCCTCCAAGAGTTCCGTCCCGGCTGGCGAGCACTGGCTCCCGGGAGGGGTGCGGGCTCCGGGGGCTCCCCGGCAGGCGCCGGCAGCCTTCCCCCCGCCGCACTCCGAGACCTCGCCCGCCCGGCAGCGCGATTGTGCAAGAGCAGGGCTGCCGCGCGGCCGCCACTGTCGGGTCCTGCCCGCCGGGGCAGGGCGGGGAGGCGCGCCGGGCGCACAACCCGGTGAACTCCGGGTGGAGTCCGCCGCGCTCCCGCCCGGGGAGCAGCGCACCCGTCACCCGAAGCCCAGGCGCCCTCGCTCACCTCGCTGACTCCATCCTCTTTCCACCCCCAGCCCTGCCCCCCGCCCCGGGTCCCGCGTCCCTGCGAGCCAGGCCAGCCGGGGCCCTCTCCGCCCTGCTCAGCGTGCTCATTGGCCACCCAGGGCCTACCCTGTCTCCATAAATACGTGGTCCCTGGGCATGGAGCGTGGAGAGGGATCGGAGGAAACCGCCGCGCCGAGCAGCATCTCTCCACGCTCCCTGACACCGCCTCTTCGCCGCCCCAGACCTGGACGTCGGCCTCGCAGGTCCACAGGCGGACCCACACCCCTTCCCATCCTCTTCAAGGAGACACCCAACCCCCAGAGGCACCCCTCCAGCCCTTGGGGCCAACGCTCGGCCGGCACCCGCGCCCTGAGGCTGCCGCACGCGGCGGCACCAAGCATCCTTGCCCAGGGCCCTTTCTTCTCCCTGCTCCTCTGCCGCGCCCTCCACCGCACCTGCGGGCCCTCTTTGCCCCCGTCTCCCGGAGTCGCCAAAGCCCCAGATCCCGCCGGCCCCTCTTTAGCCAAGTCGCGGTTCTCGGTCCCCGAGCACTTCCAAGAGCCCGCTGTCCCCCGTTGCCATGAGCTCCCCCATCGGCAAGAGCCGCTCCCTCGTCGCCTTCCTACAGCAGCTGCGCCACCTGGGGCAGCCACCCAGACCTGTGACGTCCGCGGCGTGCGCACCCCCTGGGCCGCGGGAGGTGCCCCTCTGCCCGCTGATGGAACCCGGCGAGGCGCAGGACGCGGCCGCCCTGCCGGGCCCCACCAACTGGCCGCTGCTGGGCAGCCTGCCGGAGATTCTCTGGAAGGGGGGCCTCAAGAAACAGCACGACACGCTGGTAAATGCCTCGTCGCGCCCCAATCCCCTCTCCCCTCCCTGCCCTGCGCCCCAAACCCTCGGCGGGGCGCGCGCGGCCGGGGCGCACAGTGCGCTCGAGTGTGGCGGTAGCGGCGGCCCCGGGAGGCGGGAGGCGGGAGGCGGGAGGCGGGAGGAGAGCTCCCCGGAGTGCGAGGGATGCGCGCTGACTCGGTGCGGCCCGCTGCAGGCCGAGTACCACAGGAAGTACGGCAAGATTTTCCGCATGAAGTTGGGTTCCTTCGACTCGGTGCACCTGGGCTCGCCGTGCCTGCTGGAAGCGCTGTACCGCACGGAGAGCGCGTACCCCCAGCGGCTGGAGATCAAGCCCTGGAAAGCCTATCGCGACTATCGCAAGGAGGGCTACGGGCTGCTGATCCTGTGAGTCCGAGAGGCAGGATGGGGGCCGGCGGCTGGGGCTGACGCGCTCGGAAACGGGGCGAGGGTTTTCAGCGGTTGTTCCCCCCGTACGCAGGGGGAACACGAAAGCCTCCACCCGGTGCAGTCTCGAACGCTTGCCAGATCAGAGTGGGCTGAGAAGGGCGGCACTGTGCACCCATCACCTGCCTTCTTCCTGGCAACTGGGCAGGGCCGTGCCTTTTCAAAGAAAGGCCCAAAGCGTTACCCACATTGTGGTGTTCGGACTCTTGGGCGGGTTGAGGTTCGGAAGTCAGCGTGCCAGGCCAACGTATTATATACAAAGTTATCCCTTACGATTGCCTGTAATCCCGTCTTGTGAGCTCAAACGCCAGAAATTAACTTCTTTTGCTTTTGACAGCTACCTTCCTATCCGGACGGGACCCGTTCCCCCTCCAGAAAGACCCCAGTCTAGTCAGAAAGGTGGGACGAGGGGGGACATCAAGGTGGCATTCTTTTAGATACATAAATGCCATTATGTGATCGGATTCCTCTGCTTTTTAATTGTTAGCATTTAACAAGTTAGTGGTGTTTTTTTTTTTCTTCCAAATTGTAATGCCTCATAGTTGTATTTTTCAAGATATGATTACTGGAATTAAAAGCCATAGTAATGCGTGGTGCATCACAGGCTGTGTGGTCTGCTATGGGGTCAAGGAAGAAAGTGGATAATTAGAACAGACTTTTACAGCTCCAGTGAACCTCTGACTGTGTATTATTTGGAGGCAATGACAGAATTCTAGGGTTGAGGTGTTTGGTGACTGTGACTTTCTACCCAAGTCAATGGATTAAGAGAAGACAAAATTTTTCTCAAACAGATCTCGGTTGCTGATGAAGGGGAGGCTCGGGTGCCCACTCTTACTGCTGAGAATTGAGGCATCTGGCCTCCCAGATCAGCCCCGGCCAGGGCACCTCAAAAGCCCTGAACCCAAATTACCTGGACTTCACCCTTCTGGCGTCATCTTGGCGGGGAGGAAAGGTGGTTTTCATTCTGTTGTCAAACCGGCGCCAGATATTCCCATGCTCACGTTCTCCGGAGCGCTCTTGCCATAATTCTGTGTTCATTTGATTATATGGTTCACATAGTTGCAGAACTGGGGGTGAGGGGGGGTGGGGAAGTGTCTTTGCTTCTCCCTTCTTTTCCTTTCAGTTGGCCCTAAATATAATTCTGCTTCTCTCCTAGGGAAGGAGAAGACTGGCAGAGGGTCCGGAGTGCTTTTCAGAAAAAACTCATGAAACCGGTAGAAATTATGAAGCTGGACAACAAAATCAATGAGGTTTGCAGGCTGGGAGCAGCTTTCCAGGGTCTCCTGGGGAGGGAGAGATGTTTACGAAACTTCAAGTCATAGCTACAAAGTGCCAGCAATTTGATAGTTCAGGGTCTTCCTCTTCTCTCTACTCTTCTCCACATCCCCCTCCCCAAACCCTCATTCCTCCTTCCTTCACTCTTTTGTAAAGTAACATCTCAATAAGGGAATGATTATAAGCAGAGACTACGATAGACGACAGCCTTGAATTTGGATCTCAGCTCTCCATCCCCTAACTCTGTAACTTGACTTGACTATTCCCTTAGCTTCCCTAAGCTTCACTTTCCCGATCTCTACATTGGGCATGACAGTTCCCATTCCACAAATTTGCTGGGAGGATTAAATGAGATAATGCTTATAAAATTCCTAGGCTGTGCCATTTGAGCCGGGTTTTGCCGGATGAATAGGAGTCTTCAAGCCAGAGAAGTTGGAGAAAGGCCTTCAGGCAGAGAGAACAGCTTGCTGAAAATAGGGAGGCATGAGATAGCACGGTGCGTTCCCAGAATAGTATATTCAGTGCAGCCGAGGCAAGGCTTTCTCTGAAACGATGCTGGACAGAGGGCAGCTCTGAATGTTTCTGTACCATGGTAAGGCATTTAGACATTATCCTTTAGTCAACAGAGGGCATAAGAGGGAGGGATTTACTTCTAATCACTCTGGGTGTTTATTTGGAACTGAACTTGAACCCAGATAGGATCATATAAGTGTAAGTTACAAACCTAGAAGGTTCCAGGGGCCTGTTAATTCATATACAGGTGTAAGGAAGGCCCAGCAGGGATTTTAACAAACAGAACAGTGCGTGCCCTTTCTAGAAGGGACAGCAGCCTCAGCTCCAGCAAATGACTGCCACGTGGGAATACAGACCCAGGGTCTCCAGATTCTATCATCATTATTTTTTTAATAAGTAGTGAAAATTCCATAGGTTAATGTGAAATCTGGAGTTTTTCCAATGGTAACAATTTCACAGTCTTTTTTAATAAGCTATGTGGACAAACTCAAAATGCCCATTGGTTACACAGATGGGCTTTGTAGTCATACTTACCCTGTTCCAGGCCCCAGCGTGGCCACTTTCCAGCTACCAGTCCAAGGGTGAGCACCTCAGCCCCTCTCGAAGCCCGTTCTCTCCTCTGTTAGGCAGGAAATGAGAGTAGTGACAGTACTTTCTACCTCACAGGGCTGTAGTGAGGATCAGCTAAGATAACACACTTCACGCGGTCCTTGGTATGATACAAGCCTTGTTAAATGTGATATGTTAGTCATCTAAAACCCTGATTTTGGCAGCTGGCATCTAGAGCCCTTATGTAACTTGTCCCAGGTCACAGAGCTATTTAGTGAAGGAGCTGTGTCCCAAATTTGTGGATTTTTCTGCTTCCAAGTTCAACACGCTTGAACACAATACCAACCAGTAAAGAGATGTTTGCTGGCCCAGATACACGGGGCCTGATGGGTTGTGCCAACAAACACTTGGTTGATTCCTCCTTCATGGCTTCATCCCCATTCTGATTAGAAGACATGTTTTCCTTTTCTTAAATTTAGATCAGAAGCGGAAACCTAAGCTTTAGGGTGGTTTCAGGAAAAGCTGAGAAAATAACCTGGGACAAGGTTGTTAGGACAGAAGGTGAGCCCCCAGGGAGAATATATAATTAGTGTTGCTTCAGAAGGAATAACATCACAGGCAGTGAGTATACAAAGTAGCAAGACCTGAAATTAGCTTACTGAGCCCTTAAACTTTTGTTTTCCTTCAATGACTGAAATGTATCTTCTGTGGTTTCTTTCTTTTAAGGTGTTGGCTGATTTTATGGGTAGAATAGATGAACTCTGTGATGAGAGGGGCCACATTGAAGACTTATACAGCGAACTGAACAAATGGTCATTTGAAAGTAAGTTGTCTTCGCTGTCTTGTTTGCTTGATTTCCTAGTGACTCTGTCAATAACTCTTCTATAATCATGTGCTGTTGCTGACAACGAAGGGCCATTTGTGCAGTCTTCTCATGCTTTCAGGCACTCGAGTTATGCTTTGCACTATGAGTTGTTTATGTAGTCATTCAACAAACATTTATTGAACACCTACTATGTGCCCAGCACTGTGCTTAGTATTAGAGACACAGCATTGAACAAAACAGGTGATGTCTGTGTTCCCATGGAGCTTAGAGTCTAGTAGGGTTGACGATCAATAAGTAAACACACTCTAATATATATTTTGCCAAGGGGTAGGGGATTCAAGAAGGAACTTAGGTGCCTAGAGGAGGCAGGTCTCTTTGGGAAGGAGACGGTTAACGGGAGACCTAACAGAATAAGCCATGGGGCATCCACGGGAAGATGGTTCCAGACTGTGGAGACAGGAAGGCCAAATACCCCCAAGGTGGAAACATGAGTGATGTCTCCAAGGCTTCGAGTTTGCTGGTGTGAGTGGATGGTAGGGGAAGGGAAAGAGGGGCGAGGAAGACCAAGCCAAGGGCTGTAGGTTCTGGCCAGAACTTGAGCTTTTAGTCTGAGTCAGACGGGGAGCCATGGAGGGTTCCAAACAGGAAAGGGGATGATCCCTTTCTTTGAGGAACACTCCAGGAACAAAAAGCAGAGCTCTGCCTGGGCCAGGACGCTGCCCTGTGGGGATGCGGGCAAGGAAGCTGCTTCCATACAATGGGTAGGCACCTGACGGAGGAGGTTCGAGGCTGTGGGAGCATCTGAGAGCGCTGCCTCGGCTAAGCTTGGCCAGGGACTGCTTCGTGGCGCTGGTGCCGTATCAGCTGAGGCCTGGTAGATGAGTAGGAGTTCACCAGGTGGAGGTCAAGGAAGGAGCAGAGAAGATTCTGTTGAAGGAAAAGGAAGATGTTCAGAACGACCAGAGCATGACCAACAAGGGAGAGGCGTGGCGAGGGCAGAGGATGGGAGGAAGGTAGGGGCCAAACCATGTAAACCAGGGATGGGAATTTGGTTTTCAGCTTGGGAGTACCTGGGAGCGATATAGAGGGCTTTTAACCAGAAGGTGGCTCGGACTGATTTGCTGGGAGGATCACTCTGGCTGCAGATGGGAGGGCTGGAGAGGGCTCTCCAGGATGGAGCCTTTTGCTGGGACCTGTCTCCGCCATCAACTCAGCCTCACTTTAAAGAGAGACCATTTGACTATCTTAGCACATTAGAAAGCTCCGTGCAAAGAAGAAACCCACGGAAGGTGTTAAGGGAAAGGGGAGCAGAATGAAGTGAGGGAGTGATTACAGAGGAGAAAGGAAGTGTATGTTTTGGAAATTGTCCACTGGAAATACCCAAATGAAGGAGTATCGAATGCATGTCTTTGCAAGTCAAAGAAGATCGGTGGTTTAAAAATTATTGTCCAGCGTTATGAGAAGTCTCAAGGAGAGCAGTCCGTAGCTAGCACTCAGCAATGTCCCTGGGTACTCTCCATGTTTCTGCTCATCCATCCTTAACTGGTTGGCTTGTTGCAAAATGGCTGCTGCCCCTCCCGGCCTCACCTCTGCATCCAGCGAAAACAAGAGGAAAAGAGGGAGGAGCTAAGCCAGCTGTACTTGCCCCTTTTATTAAGAAAGCAAAGGAGTGTTTTCCTTAAGCCTCATTGGCCAGACCTGGGCCATGCGGCTTCTCAGGCTGCTATAGGAAAGCCGGGGAATCAGGGAACAGGAATATCACCAGAGTCTTAGATCAATCCACTCTCATTGCCTGAGGATTGATACACTGACGCTCTAAATAAGATCGGGGATCTCTTAAGGAAGAAATGGGGGAGAATGAGTATCAGGTAGGCCATTAACAGTGTCTGCTACACATAATATCGATGACAAACTCTTACAAAAGCAAGCATTAGGAGACATTCATTCGCATATAAAAATGGCTATATTTTCACCATGGCATTTCTGACCAGGAGGTCCTGCAGGGGGTAGGGGATAGGTCAGTGGATGTGGAGACAACTTCTAGAAGGTGAGAAGAGTGTCATGCCCCTTTCTCTCAGCCTTTTTGCCTTTCCTCTTAGAAAAGACCTTGCTCTGGGGCACCTGGGTGGCTCAGTGGGTTGAGCCTCTGCCTTCAGCTCAGGTTCATGATCTCAGGGTCCTGGGATCGAGCCCCACATCAGGCTCTCTGCTCAACAGGGAGCCTGCTTCCCTCTCACTCTCTCTGCCTGCCTCTCTGCCTACTGGTGATCTCTGTCTGTCAAATAAATAAATAAAATCTTTAAAAAAAAAAAAGAAAGAAAGAAAAGACCTTGCTCTTACAAAAGATGGATGCGAACTTTTAATAGCCCGCTACTCACAGACCCCAGTGCTGTTGCGGTTGCGTAACTCTTGATTATTTTAAATGACAGGCATCTGCCTTGTGCTCTATGAGAAGAGGTTTGGACTCCTCCAGAAGGATGCAGGGGATGAAGCTTTGAACTTCATCATGGCCATCAAAACAGTAAGCATCCCCTCGAGGAGAGCAATTTTCCCGATTTACAGAACTTCACGCACATGCATCCCGTTTCCCCAGGAGGGGCCACACACACCTATTTTATTACACTAGTTAAGTGTTCATTGCAACACATCATATGTTTTCACGTGTGTATGGGCACGTGTGCTCATAAACCAGGAATCACGCTACATCATCGTCGAGGCACGTTTAAATAGGTGTTTCAGTTAAAAGACGGTCGATTAAACTACTATTTGAAAAAGAGTCTGAAAATGTTCAGAGGTAATATTTTTGAATCGTCTCGATCCCACGTGGATGTGATAGATTCCGTGAAACTGGTGTCAAAATGGCAGGCGTTGGGAAATTAATGGAAATGGAAGTCAATATGGAAGAGATGGTTTTCCTTCTTTCTCCTTCTTTTTAAATATGTAGATCCTAAGATCACATTTTTTACTGAACGCATCCAGTGGAAAATCATCCCAAAGATCATTTTCATTGTGCCACTGGGGCGGGGGAGGGCTCTGTGCCCAGCATGGGATGGGGAGACTTCTTGTCTTTGTGGAAGCATGGGGTGTGGGTGGTGTAAGGGGCTCTTCTCCCACGTGACAGTGGTCTCTGAGAGGTAGTTCCTGGAATGAAAGGCACTGTGTTCCTCACAGATGATGAGCACGTTTGGAAGGATGATGGTGACCCCAGTCGAGCTGCACAAGAGCCTCAATACCAAGGTGTGGCAGGCCCACACGCTGGCCTGGGACACCATTTTCAAATCAGGTAATGTGGACACACACACACACACACACCACAGCCCCGTCTCTGGGGCTGCCGCCAGAAGGCTGGAATGATCTTCTTGACCTCACGGCCTTGATCCTTTGATGGAGTTGTGCCTCCTGATTGTTTCCAGCTTTGGAAACACGAGTTTAGAATCACCCTGGTATAGGAAATTCTATTTCTAAGGAAAAGATGGCTTTTTGTAGTCTTTGGGAGCCAGAAGTGGTTAAAATCAAGAGCTCTGGAATCAGAGATACGTGGATTCAAATCCCAGCTCTGTCATTGGGGTCGCAGGTTGACCGAATGTGCTGTATCGTGCTCGTCCTCAGTAGTCTTGTCTTTCAAATGAGCCAATAATGACAATAATGATACTTACCTCAATGCAACTGTTTCTAGGTCTAATACAGATAATGTAAAAACCTGGTTTATCTCAATACCCAATGATTCAGATCTATTTCTGCTGCATCACGAGGAGAATATTGGTCCTATGAGTATTGTTCTATGAGTTACCAATATGTACTAGTAAGACGATCTATATCATATCATACCATGTCATATCTTTTATACACACATAACCATATACTCATTTAATTCTCACCAACAACCCTATCAAGTAGGTCCTCCTATTAGCCCTGAGGGACAGAACTGAGACACAAAGAAGTACCTTTGTCTGGATGACATGCTGGATGATGGCAAAAGCCAGGGTTTGAAGCCAGACCGAAGGGCTCCCAAAGTTCTAACTTTAGCTGCTGTACTGCTTACGGTCATTGTTATTACTGTCAACATCACTGTTAGTATTATTCCAGTGGTGGCTTGCCTAGGGGATTGAAACGAGGGAGACACGGGTCTAGAACATTCTTTACGAACGTTAGAAATTTCTGCTACCATCGCCAGCATGCAGGGCACTGCCCTTGAGTGTGTGTGTGTTCATGTGTGTTTATGTTTGGTGACACTGGGGGAGTTTCTCTCCTCCCCCACCGCCCAGATTTGGGAGCCAAGTCCCACCCTGCCCGTACTCGTGACCAGATCAGCCAGACACCTGAATCTGGGTGCAAGTTCTGATCCTGACAGCAGACCCAAATCCCATCTCTGTCTCGTGACGATCTCTTCCAAACTCTAAGCTCTTACTACTTGAAACCATGACCTGAGAGCCGTAGCAGCAGCACCTGGGAGCCCATTAGAAATGCAGGCTTCCAGGCCTGCCCCAGACACCTGATTCAGAATCTGTACTTTAGCAAGACGCCCGGGGTGATTCTTCAGCACGTTAAAGTTTGAGGAGCACCGCTCCCCGGGCACCGATCCATCCTTGGTTTCTTAACAACAAGGCCACATTAGCTCCTTGAAGAAATGGTCAGTGTCCCTGAAAAGGCCTTTTAATGTCATGGGGAGGATTTTATCTGGGGTTCTCTGGCATTCTTCCTCATCTTCGCTGTCACCTGACTTCCTTTCCCTCTTCTCTTCTCCAATAGTCAAATCTTGTGTCGACAACCGCTTAGACAAACATTCTGAGCAACCCAGTGCGGATTTCCTCTGTGATATTTACCAGCACAATCAGCTGTCCAAGAAAGAATTGTATGCAGCCGTCACAGAGCTCCAGCTGGCCGCCGTAGAAACGGTAAGGGGCATGATGTCAGTTCGCTAAATGAACGGGCTGGAAAATCTTTTTCAGGATGAATTTTAAATACTCCTTCAACTCATCCAGTCCACAGGGATTATCTGAGCAGTGGCTTAGCAGAAATAAAAAGTTTCCTACGAGATGCTGTGGGAGATCCAGGGCACAGCCTTGGTCCTTCAACAGGTGATAGCAGGTGAATTTGTGCGCTCTAGAGGGGAAGGTCAAGTGCCATGATAAAGACACAGGCTGCTACGGGAATTCAGAGGCAGTAAAATGCCACATCATAGAAGGACTCTTAAAAATTGAGTATGTTCTAAAAGGTTGTGGACTTTGCCCCCGAAGTGCCTGACTATGGTTGTTCCTCTAAAAATATTGGCATCCTCTCTGCCAGTCCATTTATTTTTTTCTGATTAAAAGCATAAACATAGTGAGTCCAGGAAAACTTGCTTTTGACTTATATGAAATAACCAATTCGAAATACCAAGATTCTGTCCCCAGTGTGCTTGGCTCTCCTGGCAGGTACACAATCCAACCAGACTCCCCAAATTCTGACAGGGGTCCCTGTGGGTTTGACCGTCTTCTATCTGTTCTTTGCACCATCACTGGAAAGACGTGTACTAATATTCCTCGTGACCCAACAGTTCATACACCGATAATTGCTAAGAAAAATATGTCCCGGTTCATTTCTTTCCATGTTTCCCCTTTCTTTCGTGTTTTGCACCCAAAGAAAAAGTAGGGTTTTCTATATCGGGTGGGGGCAGCAAGGTCGTCATTTTTCCTCGTGCTCCAGAAGGCTGTTAAAAGGAGGAATTCATTTTGTTCACCGTCATACTGAGTCACTTAACCTAAGAGGCTCCTTAGAGTGATAAAAGTAAAGGTTCACCGAGTATCTTTTGTTTTCAGCGGGAATGTGAGCTCCCTGGGAGATGACTTGGTTTTGTCGGTTTCTGTATTCCTAGGATTAGAATAGTACTTAGCATAAAGTAGGTGCTCAACAAATACTTGATGAATAAAAGAAAGGATTCAGAAACGACTGAGTGCCCACTGTGTGCTTGGCACTGTTCCAGGTGCTTGAGGGACCACCATGAACCAGAGGCCAAGGGCGTGGCCTTCATGGAACTGAACTGTGGGGAGGGAAGTCCAACCAGAAACATGTAGATATACCAGTAAATAGGATTATTTCAATTAATGATAGGAGACATGGAGGAAACCATCTGAGTGACGGGCTAGAAGGAGATGGAGAGGGAACGGGGTTCTTCTCTGAGGAAGTGATCCTGAAGCCAACTGAAATGATGAGCGAGAGGCAGCCAGGGGGAGATCTGGTGGAGGAGCTCTCCGGGTGGAGGGAACAGCATGTGCAAGGGTCCTGGAGCAGAAAGAGGGTGGGAGCTGGAGACCTAGCAAGTGTGGTCAGGTAGACGTTGGAGAAGTCAAGGGGCCGTATTCACCAGAAGCCTTAGTAAGCCATTAGGATTTTATTACACCTGTGATGGAAAGCCCTTGGGGTATTAGGAGCAAGGGAGTAGCCTGATCAAACTTATGTTTTGAAAGGAGGGCTCTGGCTGGTATAGTGCAAGAAGGCTCTAAAGGAGGCAGAGCAGAAGCCCGGAGGCCAACTGCGAGATGGATCTCCTCCACGGAGGTCAAGCCGGGATAGTTAGTGCCTGCGAGGTTTCCCAGGCCATTTTCAGCCCCTGCAGTTACCCTAAAAGGCCCAGGCTGTCTTACAAGGCTTGGGCGAAAGCTACAGTTATCTGCCTCTTGGAAACTCTATTTGGTGCTTGTGGTAAAGGCCCCGCTGATATGGTTAAAGGTTTCTTTTTTAGTCCTGGCAATTCTGGAAGTCGCTTTTGGAAAATCAGAGAAATTTGAAAGTGTATCTAATTTGGTGGCTACGCCCTCTTCCTGTTTTGTAAATTGGACTCTTGTAATAATGCCGCCCACAATTCATTTGCAGCTGAGGCTACCGGTCCTCTGACATGAAGAAGCCTGCCTTGAAGGCATCTTCTTCCCAAAATAGTAAATGCCATTGGCTCTGAATCATCTCAAACTTTGCTCGTTTATGTCAGGGGTACATGGCACTTAGCAAAACCATCTTCGTGTCTGCAATGACCATTTTTACAGGAATATTCTGCTTACGTTAGCTAAAAAAAAAAAAAAAAAGCCTAAAAACAAATACATATGACTACCCTTGGTGACTATTATGAAGCTAAAAGTTACATTGGCTATTTCAGCCAGTATTTTTTCTCCACTTGTTGCCTTTGGAAAGGAAGTACAGCATGACACTTAAAAGACCATGAGCCTCTGTCAGAAGCTGTGGCTGGTTCCTTCAAATACTCCACTCAGTGCTAGAATTTCTTATTTTGGTGTTGGCACCCTCCTGCCAGGGCTCTTTGCCTGTGGCTGAAACCCAGGGTTTCATAGATAAGGCTTTTTCGTTTTTGTTGTAGCTTTTTAGGGTGTGATAAAAGAAAAACCCCTCCCTTTTAAATTCCAGAAATGCAGCTTCTTCTGCACTATGAAATTAAAAAGAAAAAACTTCAGGGGCGCGTGGGTGGCTCAGTGGGTTAAGCCTCTGCCTTTGGCTCAGGTCATGATCCCAGGGTCCTGGGATCGAGCCCCACATCGGGCTCTCTGCTCAGCGGGGAGCCTGCTTCCCTCTCTCTTTCTCTGCCTGCCTCTCTGCCTGCTTGTGATCTCTCTCTCTGTGTCAAGTAAATAAATAAAATCTCTAAATAAAAAGAAAAAAGAAGAAAAAGACAAAAACTCATTAGCAACACTGCCATGATCTCCATCCCTCTCTTCCCACCGAGGTATACTATTCATTTTCTGTATTAAACGACTTTTGATTAAATGCTTTTTTTTTTTTAAGATAATTAGAGAGTCACTGCAGGTCTAAGGAAAAAGAGAGGGGAGCCCCTTGGATCTTTCCCGCAGCTTCCCCCAGTGGTAACATCCTGCAACAATAAAGCCTTATCACACCTGGAAACTGACGCAGATACAGCCCTAACCAGCTCGCTCTCCTGCCACCAGTTCCACACGCTTCTTTTGTGTTCGGACCATTTTTGTATCAAACTGAATCGTGAGTGTCCTAATGCAGCTGATTATTTCAAAGAGTCTGTTGACTAAGCTATCCTCAATTGGCATTATTTTCTAAAACAAAGCTGACTTTTCAAATACCGTGAAGTGTAGGCATCAGCTTTCATTCAGCTCATAATGGTCTTGAGGCAGTTTATTTGCCGAAACTCAAGTTTATGTCCATTTGCCTTTCAGACAGCGAACAGCTTAATGTGGATTCTCTACAATTTATCCCGTAACCCCCATGTGCAGCAAAAGCTTCTTAAGGAAATTCGGAGTGTATTGCCTGAAAATCAGATACCACGGGCAGAGGATTTGAGGAATATGCCATATTTAAAAGCCTGTTTGAAAGAATCTATGAGGTGAGAACACATGCTTAAGCCAACACAGATACGCCGGAAAACCATTCTCTTAAATATACAATGAGGGGTCTCCACACCCACAGACGACACCCATCGTCGACTCAGAAACATTTAACAAACTGCAAAATAAATAAATACATAAGCATTAGGACCATATTCTTTCACTATTACTCATTTCCTAAATCATTTGGGCAAATTCTAATAAATCTCTAGAAAGTCAGTGTCCTCCCCTTTCAATCAGTAATAATAATAGTCTAATGAATGCTATAAGCTCTAATTAAGGTTAGGAGCATAACTGAAGGATATGAGAAGAAATTAAGCAAGAAAACCATATTATTATTTGATAAGACAAAGAGGCATCTTTGTCTTTGAGCCTCTGGGATAAAATGCTCTTTGGAAATTCTTTTTACACCCTTTCTGGAAAACAAAACTCACAACATTTTAGGATTGGGAAAAAGACAGCTTTCACTTCAGGAAGGGCAGAGAGGAGAAACTTAGAACAAAAGTCAGGCTTAAGGGTGATGCGGGAAACACACACATTTGCAGCTCGGAACGAAACAGGAGAAAATCGGCATTAAGAGCTTCTAAGCAGTTACTGGAGAGTTAACCAATACAATAAGGAATAAAAACAGGAGGTATAAATTTCGGGAAGAAAGAGACAGAACCTCTCGGGATGTCTGGGGGCTCCATCAATTAGGTGTGCTATCCTTGATTTCAGCTCAGGTCATGATCTTGGAGTTGTGAGATCAAGCCCAGTGTTAGGCTCAGCACTGGGCTTGGAGCCTGCTTAAGATTCTTTCTCTGGCCCCCCAATACATAAATTCATTAAATAAAATAAAACTTTCTTTCTAAAAAAAGAGAAGGAGACAGAACTTCTATGTGAGAGTTGTGATCATGCTCCCTTTTTGAGTTTGAACTTATGCAGGAATTATTTATTTAACCAGTATCTCCATCCCCACTACTATTTGATCTAGAGATTGGTCTGTGCTCACCTTTACATTTTAATTTTGTTTTTTCAGACTTACCCCAAGTGTGCCGTTCACAACTCGGACGCTTGACAAGGCAACGGTTCTGGGTGAATATACTTTACCCAAAGGAGTAAGTAGGATTCGTGCATTCTGTACCTTATTGAGCTTTGGACGATACACTTTCCAAAATATTCATCGGATCTCCATAAACACTTTCCCTGGGACAACATTCATTTTGGAAATATGTATATCTTAGTATATAGCTGACATGTTGCATTGTATGGTGTTGGGACTAACGGTTTGGGAAAAAAGAGACCTAAATTCAAGCATAGCCTTGAGTGAGTTACCTAACCTTTGTGAGCCTCAGCTTTCTCATCTGTAAAATGGGGATAATAATGGAACCCACCACATAGGGTAGCCTGAGAATGTGATGCTACATTTTAAACTTCTTTACCTCTTTATCACCTGGTATATTTCTAGCACTAAATACATACTGGCAATCATCATATTATAAACTCGTGGGTTGCGTTTAAATTTGCAAGGTGGTCCCTTTTGTCAGTTTTGCTGTTCAAATGTTTCCTTCTCGTTGTTTCTGTTTCTGTGTGTTTTTAGACAGTGTTGATGCTAAATACCCAGGTGTTGGGATCCAACGAAGAAAATTTTAAAGATTCAAGCCAGTTTAGGCCGGAACGTTGGCTTCAGGAGAAGAAAAAGATTCATCCGTTTGCACATCTCCCGTTTGGCATTGGGAAAAGAATGTGCATCGGTCGCCGACTAGCGGAGCTCCAGCTCTACTTGGCTCTCTGCTGGGTAAAGCTCTCATTTCTGCACTTGTGCTCTCTCGTATTCCACAAGGCAGGAGGAGGGGGTGGGTAATTCTGCCTTTTTGGTGCTCGTGTGTTCCAGATCGTCCGCAAATACGACATCGTGGCCACGGACCACGAGCCGGTGCAGATGCTACATCTCGGCATCCTGGTGCCCAGCCGGGAGCTCCCCATTGCCTTCCGCCAGCGCTGAGAGCCTCAGGTGAGCATGCAGCGGGCTGTGAGCGGCCCAGGGGTGAGCTGAGCTCTGCAGTCAGCGAGACTTGGGTTTAAATCCTTGCTCGCCACTGACTGGCTGGGGACCTGGAGAAATTCCTTAACCTTTCTGCTGCCGTTTTTTTTTAAATTTTTAATTTGTAAAATGGGGACCAAAATCATATCTCTCTAGAAAGTTGATATGTTACCAAATACTTAGCCTGGATCCTGGCATCCACTAAGTGCTCAGTAAAGGCAAGATGCCATTACGAGTCTTGTGTGTGAGTATCAGGGGTGGACAAACCCTTTCCGTAAAGGGCCAGCTAGCAAATAGTGTAGGCTTTGCAGGCCTTGAGATCTGCCCCAGGGCCACTGAACTCTGCCTTGCAGCTTGAAAGCAGCCTCACACAATTTCTTGACAAACGGGTGTGGCTGTTTTGTTTGTTTTCTATCGCTCCTACAACAAATTACTCAAATGAATTATGTACAAATTGCTTAAAACTTGTATTAAACAATAAATGTTTTACCTTGACAGTTTTGTAGATCAGAAGTCTGGCCCAGCTCTTACCAGGCTAAAATCAAGCTGCTGGCACGGTTACGTTCCTCTCTGGGGGTGCCAGGGGAGAATCTATTCTCTTGCTAATCTGGGTTGTTGGCAGAATTTAGTTTCTCAGGGTTGTAGGACTGAGGTCCCTATTTTCTGGCTGGCCGCTGAGAGCTAATCCCAGTTTTCCTCAGTTCACGACCTTTTCCTCCATCTTCAAAGCTAGCCAGAGCGACCTGAGTCCCTTTCCCGACTTCGAATCTCTCCTCCTTCTGCCATTCAGGATAATCTTCCCATCTCAAGGTCCATAAGCATAATCACATCTGCAAAATTCTTTTTGCCATGCCTTCGCAGGCTCTGGAGATCAGAGCGTACCCATTTCCTCAGGGCCATTATTCTGGCTACTAAGACCGTTCCAATAAAACTTTATTGATAAATACAGGTGGCCAGCCTTATTTGACCACAGGGCTTTGGTTTACCGACCCCTGGAATGTAAGTGTATATATTTACTAGCCTGTGTTAAATATCATTTATTATACTTCTTTAATATATAATTGGGATTTACTTTATTTTCCAGATTTTTTTTTTTTTAACCACGACCAAGAACAGCAATGTTTACCCTCCCACAAGAATGGTGCTTATGACTTCTACATTCCTGGAAAGCTAACTTCAATCACCAGATCATGCAACAGCACGTAAAGAACAGTTAGGCCCTGGTGTTTAAACTCTTTCTTCGGTACAATTGTTCTAGAAGCTGCACTGTCTGACCGTCTGTATAGATGATGGTATTTAATAAGATTGTATCTGACTCAGGGAAAGCAGATTGTTGGGACGCAAAGCACTCCGCGGGGTATACTGCTGGCTTCCTTGAACCGATGTCAGCACCATCGTGGCTCACGTAGAATTACTCATAATACTGCTTTCTCTTGCACCTTCCATGATGTGACAGGGAGGCCAGGCATTTTCCAGTTAGTCTGGCAAAGTCACTAAATGTTTCTGTTCCTTCCCTACCAAATTCACTGCTTGGTTCTTTACTTTCAAAAGTGAGTTTACATTTCACAATGAAAGACCTAACGCATGCTAGCTAAATCGTCTGGGGCTTGGGGTAATACTGGCAATCCGTTTATTGTAACTCTGTTTAATGTAATATTTGGGGAAACACTTGTTTATAACGTAAGCAAAGCTATATGTTAAAGTTATCTGGTCTCTGTGAAACCGTATTTTTCCTGTTTTGAAATTGTAGCATTATTGGGAAATCAGAGAATAACTCTATTTTAAGAAATACTTTGATGAAGTCAGAACCTCTTATCTAAGAAGGCCTTAATGATTCACCATGGCATCATTTTGTCAAAGAATTCTGAAATTCTTTATTTAGCTAATGGATTTCCCTTTAGCATTAAGAAGTAGATCCACAGTTTTTAAATTGTGTATGTATGTGTGTATGTCTGTGTGTGCTGTAATGACAATTTGCTCAAGTCATTTTTAAAAATATATATGGTATTTGATTTAGGATCTATGGTTTAGGACAATGTTCTAATGTCCAGTTGCAGTTTAAAAATATTCAGTGACTTCTCATGCTTTGCTTTCCCCTCTATAGAAAAGTAGTAAAGTGTGCATACATTAGAGATTAACTATATAATCCATTTTATGTGATTTGACTTCCTTGAGAAAATACAATTTCATAATGGAAAATGCATAGAGATTTACCCTGTACTTAAAACTTTGTAAAAATGTTTTTACATAGTTTATTTTTATATATGTTTACTACTACTTTTCTTAAAAACATACTATATATTTCTGTATATTTGAGAAAGATTTCTCTTTTTAGGTTATATTTTTAGGATATTTCAGAAGTATACATTTATATCCTTTTATTTGAATATGTACCTATCACTGAAATAAGTGCATGCTGTTTCCCTACTGTGAAATTATTTTTAGAATGGTAAATCTACATGTGTCGTCAGATCTCATTTGTATGACTTCTTAGAATTATCTGAAAATAAAAGTTTTGAAACATTCTAGAACAGTTTCCTCTTTGTTGCATTTGTTACATCAAAATTTAAAGTTTTAAACTTCATCTCACTAGAAAACTTTCCCAGGAAGGCTCTTTTACAAGCCCCATAGCACAAAATCTGGTCTGACAAAAAGCTGGACTTCCCTGACAGTTTTACAGAAAGATGATCATTTGAGTGGCGAAATAATTTTCCCTTTTTTTCCCCCAATATTTTTCAAGCCCATTTAGTTCTGTCTGAACCAAACCTGCCTCCAGATGATCGCAAACACTCCCAGCTGATCTCGTCTGTTCTTTGTACACTGGCCATTGTGGCCTTCTCAAAACCCAAAACCGATCATCTCGTCCTTGCTTCTGTGGTGTCCCATTGCTTTCATGTAAAGATGCAATTTCTTTTTTTTTTTTTTTTAAGATTTTATTTATTTATTTGACAGATAGAGATCACAAGTAGGCAGAGGGTCAGGCAGAGAGAGAGAAAGGGAAGCAGGCTCCCTGCTGAGCAGAAATCCCGATGTGGGGCTCGATCCCAGGACCCCGGGATCAGGACCTGAGACGAAGGCAGAGGCTTTAACCCACTGAGCCACCCAGATGCCCCAAGATGCGATTTCTTAAGCCACACTTCAGTGTCCTGGAAAATATGGCCTCACCGAACCACGGGCCCCAACCCATGTCCCCCACACCCAGATGCCTCTGGACCCTGCCACACTGGCTTCTGCCAGTTTCTCTGATTCCTTCAACACTATTGACCCGCGAGGTCTGCACCTGCGGCCCCTCCTCCTGCCGTCTTCCCTCCTGGCACGTTCCTCCTTTACCTGCTCTCCTACGCACCAGTCAGAGCTCTGCTCTAGCTTCCTGCAGGAAGCCTTCCTGGATGACTGAGACGCCCCAGAGGCTGGCCCTGACATCAGGATTCATTAAGGAAGTGATTCCGGAGGAGGGTGTAAGGGACTGAGCGCAGCAGGGTAGGAAAAGGAGCCAAAGCAGGTACAATCTGGGCCGGGGCGTGGGGGCAGGGGGAGGCGCTCCAGTCTCAGCCAGATCCCCCAGGGAGCTCTGGGCAAGGTGCTCACCCAGCCAGTGGGTTTATTCTCCCTGGGGCCAACCGTCTTCAGGCTGTCCCTGGAGGATGCACCCTCCCGGTACCTCTGGCTCTGAGAGATGTCCACACAGAGTGGCTCACGGAAGCCCAGATTCATCCTGTTGGCAGGACTCAGGGCGAGTCATAAAACCTCGCCGCTGAGGCCTGGGAGACCAGGTGGAGTGCGCTGCTGGTCACAGGGTAAAGGTGACTCGGATCTATTACGATCGTCACCAGTGACACAGGCCACTCAGCGGCCCTTACCCTACGACTTCTCCGGTCCCTGTTCTGCCTCCCTGGAGGCCAACTCAAGTCTTCAACTTGAGCAAATTCTAACGGATGCGTACAGCAAACCGGTTCATAATGATACACAGAGAGGGCAGTCCCCTCGCTTGGTGGCGTCCGGATACTTTGCTGCGAGTGGGAGGGAAGGAAAGACGGAAGGCAAAGACGGGGAGGAAAGAAGGAGAGAATGGAGAGATCGGGAGACTTGCTGGACGTTTGTGGCCAAGACCCCACACATGGCACCGCTCCTCGGAAGAAGAGAAAATGACTTGTGGAGTAACTGCTTATAGGCAGGTGCGCAGGGGAAACGTGTTCCGGCGCTGGAGGGAAGGCCAGCTGCGCGGACGGGTGAGGGACGACCCTTGTCTTCACGATGTGGCTTGCAGATGGGCTGTGATGATAACCGTAGGCAATTTTTTTATTGCTTGCTTGCTCTGAGAACCCAAGTCTCCGATGAAACGCCTTTGAGATGCACGTCCTGTAACTCCACGTTGGTGCCGTCAGAAAGCTACGGAGGGAAGGTTACTCACCTCACTTGGGTTTCTGCCCCAGGGGATCCATGGCCCAGTTGTGTGACTTGGTCCTTCACTTACCCTCCCTGAGCCGTAGCTATTCCGTGCAGGCTCACAAACCTCACGCAGAAGTGTTCTTGTAGGGGTAGAAAATTTGACGTGCGCCTGGCTTCTGGCTCGGTACAGAGCAGGAGCAGCGTCCGAAGTCGTATTTCTGGATCAAAGCGGCAAACGTGAAGCAGCTTCCCTTGGAAATTTTCTTTCCAGAGCACGTGCGGTGAAATGTTCTGGACCCAGATGGGAAAAATGGGACGTGATAACAACATTTAGAAATTTAATCGTTTTTACCTCGTTATGGAGCAGAACTTAAAACACTGGGAGTCGAAGGAATTAGTATGGTTTTTATTTCTGTTCAGGGTTTTCAGGAGACTGATGGAGAATTACCAGGGCAATTAAAAAAAAAAAATTATTCCATCAGATCCATGGTCTAAATGTGGGAGCTTTTGTGCTAAATCCTGGAAACTAGGGGCGCCTGGGTGGCTCAGTGGGTTAAAGCCTCTGCCTTCGGCTCAGGTCATGATCCCAGGGGCCCGGGATCGAGCCCCGCATTGGGCTCTCTGCTCGGCGGGGAGCCTGCTTCCTCCTCTCTCTCTGCCTGCCTCTCTGCCTGCTTGTGATCTCTGTCTGTCAAATACATAAATAAAATCTTTAAAAAAATAGATCCTGGAAACTACAAACCCATAGATTACATTTGATACATTCCATTTGGTCCACACATAGCTGCCAAGTACTGATTTTTCTAATTCCATTGATCTTTCTACTTGTATTAATTGGCATTCTGTCAGGAAGAATTTTTATTGGTTTGTTTCAACTTTTTATCTAAATTCCAGTTAGTTAACATAAAGATTTTTTTCTTCTTAATTTGTTTATGTATGTAAGAGTGAGCTTGTGAATTTTTTAAATAAGTCTTAATTTTTCACTATCATTATTTATTTTGACGGCCAAATTGTCCCAGATTTGGCTAGTGGGAGCCTTTTCAGATAAGTTCCTCTGTGTGTGGGAGTGTGTGTGTGTGTGTGTGTGTGTGTGTGTGTGTGTATAGGAAAAGAGACAGAGACAGAAAAAAACAAAGCAGACATAATGAAACACTCATGCTTGAGGGATCTGGGTGAAAGGTACATGGAAATTATTTGTACTGCTCTTGTACATTTGAAATTATGTCAAAATAAAAAGTTTAGGGGCACCTGGGTGGCTCAGTCAGTTACATGTCTGTCTCTGGATCGGCTCATGATCCCAGGGTCCTGAGATCGAGCCCCTGAGTAGAGCTCTCTGCTCAGTGGGGAGCCTGCTTCCCTGTCTCCCTCCCTGCTCGGGCTCTCTCTCTCTCACTCTCACTCTATCTCAAATAAACAAATCTCTAAAAATAAAAAAATAAATAAATTAAGTAAATAAAAAGTTTTAAAAACCTGAGAGGTGGTTAAGTGCGTGGTTCAGAACCGAGCACGGGAAGCAGGTTGATTTGGTTCAAATCCCAGCCTCTCCACTTGCCAGCTATGTAATATTTAGGCAAGTTATTTTGAGCTCTTTGTGCTTTAATTTTCTCATCTATGAAACAAGGGTAATGGTCACAGTGTACTTCAAAGAGCTGCTGAGAGAATAAATTGAAACAGTGTATTTAAACTCTTGGGCGTCTGGCCCCTTCTGCGTCCTCAATAAATAGGAGATGTTTTAAAATGCACCAACAGGGGCACCTGGGTGGCTCAGTCGGTTAGGAGTCCGACTCTTGATTTCTGCTTAGGTCTCCAACTCAGGGTCATGAGTGGGCTCTGTGCTCAGTGCTGAGTCCGCTTGGGATTCCCTCTCCCTCTCCCTCTGCCCCACCCCGCCCCCCAGCTCATTCTTGAGCACTCTCTCTCCCGCAAATAAATAAATCTGTTAAAAATATACATATATATATAACAACATGGACCATTCTGAGATCTGGCATAGGATTCCGGATGACTAGCTTCTATGGACACGCAGGAGAACTGGCCCAGAGGACCTACAGGCACACAAGGCAATGGGCAGAACGGGCAGGGCGCGGCTCGGCACCGCTCTCCCCACCCACCCTACTGCCTGATCCTACTCTTTGCCACACCTCACTTCCAAACTCCATTTTGCACATCCTAGGAATTGCCTACACTTTCCCCCTGGATCTTTAGGGAATCTCATTGGATTTCACTGAAACCATAAAGCCCAAACTCCTGGCTAGAACGACCAACATTTACTGAGCACGCCCTTGGGCCCTTTCCTGTATCTCATTCTTCACATACGGCTTGCCGAGAAGCCGGAAATCTTCCTATTTTTTAAACGGCCTTGCAGAAGTCAAATAGCTTGCTCGGGAAAACACAGCGAAGCAGGAAACGGACTCAGACCCTGATCCCTCTGACTCCATGGGCCTTGCTCATTCCCCCATACTTTGTGACGCTCGGAGAACCTGTAAATGGGTCAATTAATCTATCAGCAAGTATTTAGTATAAACCTGCTGAACAACATTGGTTGAAAGCCAAGGCTCCATTTATGGTTCAATCTAATTTGTTGAACTTCCCTTAATCTCCTGGATTGGACGTTGATCCAAATGACATAATCACTTATTGCCGTCCACGATTGTTCTGTCCTGCAGAACCTCCCTTTATCAGCAGCAAAATATTTGTGGAACTCTTAATCATCAGGACACCTTGCACGGGGGGCCTTCCAAGTCGCATCAACGCCCAAGCACTGATGCCTCGGAATTAATGTGAAGATTTGCACGGTGGACACTTTTCCTCCAGATTTGTTTTGGCTTTAGCAAAAAGGGGTGTGAAGTACTTTCTGCACATGTTGAGCAGAGAAAAGGGACCAAGGAGTAGAAAAAAAAAGTCTGGCAGCCAAAATTAATAGTGATCCAAGACTTGATGGCACCAACTTGAATGATGATTGCCTTGTCATTGTTTTTCATTTCTATTCGCTTTTTTAAAAATAAGGACATTTCCTCCCTTCGTCTATTTTCCTTCAGTTATGTCCTCGCTTTGGCAGCCCATATACGAATTCCCCTTCTGTGATATTTGCCCAGACCTCTTGAGACCAGAGGACATTCCCTGGAGGCCGGTAGATGTCCCCCGGGGGGACACCAACATCAACACCAATTCTCAAGTTGAGTTCAGAGACAGCAGAAAGGGAATCATGATTAGCTCACAGAGACTCACGACCCATATATAATAAATTCTGGATCCAAGCCTACAGATATGTAATAAGGACGCTAACCTTTATGAAGCACTGTCTCTGTGGTTGGCACTATATTAATGGCATTACATCGACTTTTTCCCCCCAGTGCTTTTTGTAAGGGTGCATTTAGGGGCACCTGGGTGGCTCAGTGGGTTGGCCATCTGCCTTTGGCTCAGGTCATGATCTTGAGGTCCTGAGATCAAGCCCTGCATCAGGTCCCCTGCCCAGTGGAGAGTCTGCTTCTCCCTCTGCCCCTCCTCCCACTTGAGCTCTCTCTCTGTCTGTCTCAAATAAATAAAGTCTTTTAAAAAATGCTTATGTCTCATGGAAGAATTAACTGAAAGAAAAATGATGCCTATATACCCCTCACAAGTTATGCAGCATGAATTTTGGAGGTAGGCAGACAGATAATTCTCATTACCGATAATGTGTATGTTTATAATTATCTTCTGGTAATACTAGTTCTTTTTAAATTTCTAGTCGTATTTTAAATTTGCTTTTTAAATGAGTTGATTTAAATTTTAAAGAGGAGATGATAATAGTAAATGTTATTTCATGAGGCATATGAATCAGGCGACGATTATGAAAATGGCATAAGAGTAGCTGGAAATTAGGAATTTCTGGAAGTTGATAAGCCTGTGATGAAGAGATGAGTAGACTTTTCATTTTACGGTTGAGGAAGCTGAGGCCTGGGGATTACTGATGCTCAAGGTCCACGGAACTAGTGTGTGATAGGACCAGGATTTCAACCCAAGAAATTTGACTGTGGAGGTCGGACACTCAGGTGGCCCATGGCTTCCCCACTTTCTGGTAATTACATCTTTGTGACATAAGGGCAAGTCCTGTAACTTGCTTCTAACTAATGGGATGTGTCAATGGTGACAAGATGTCACTCCCCTGATTGTGTTACAGAAGACCATAACAAAATCTATCATCCCAGGAGACTCTCTCCTTTGTTGGTTTTCAAGAGTAAGCAGGTATGTTGGAAGGCCCACATGACCAGGAACTGAGGGCAATCTTCTATGAGAAAGGAACATCCAAAAGGAACTTTAGTAAGTCCTAAATTAATCATCAGAACCAGCATCATGCATTAATTCATCCAACAAATATCTGTTAAACCCTTATCTACGAAATTGCATACTCGTTAAGAATAATGGCTTTCTGTTCTCATATTACAAGAGCTATTCCTTATTCCCACCTTGAAATTCTGTTTCTACGGTGTAGTTCACACAGGGACAGGCTCAACCCACCTTTCAAGCTTGACTTCATTAGTTCTGTTTTAATAGTGGCATTGCAGGAAATGGTCTGAGATCATTGTTCTCAAATAATTTCCAGGTAGGAAAGCCCCACATAGGAGTTAGCTACCTCTCCATTGGAAATAAATAAATTAAAGCAAGGAAGAAAACACAAGAAAGTAAGAAGAGAAGCACTGATGTTTTTGAGACATCCCTGAAGTACATTCTAGTTTCCGTTACATCACAGAAGCAGATTGTTAATTCAAACAAGCAACAAACATCGTAAGGCCACAAATCCCATGGTTGCCTTGTGGAGTTAGAGTGTTGGCTAAATAAAACTATAGAAACAGCAGAAAAAGAAATAGGTTGCCATTGTGTTTGTAATGAGATTTCTGAGACTAGTTTCATTTTTTTACTCTAGAGTTTCCGGAGTAAGGTGCTGAGTAAGACTTTGGGTGACCATTAAATAAACTTGCCAAATCTTTCCAAAGTTCGTGAGCAAGTGACCTGGAAAAAAAGTCATATTAAGGCTTTAAAAGTGGACAAGTGCCGGAAGAACTTAAAATGGTTAACTCATCAACTTGCCCAGAATGAACTTGGGATGAGCTTGTCTTGCATGTTCCTTGTAGGGACCAGAAAAAAAAAAAAAGTCAGAAAACAACTTCATTTCAGGGAAGGACAATTCCATTGTATAGGTCAATATCAAACTTTTTAGGTAATGAATGACTATGGTAGTTATTCACGTTCGAGCCAATCTGATGAAATCACATTTTATCCCATAATTTCTAAGTGACTGACCAGGAGATCTCAGAAGTTCACTAAGTTACGCTACCCTTCTAAAATGAGCTGCATCACCAGCTTTCTTCTGCCTTTCTTTCAGAAAATCTTTGTATTATCAGTACCTTAAAAGTTTCTTGTAAAACTCACTTATAAAACTATACAGGTGTGAACAGAATTGGCTACATAATTTGCAGGGTCCAATATGCAATGAAAATAAGGAGCTCCTTGTTAAAAAAAAAAAAAAAACACAACAATTAAGAATTTCAAGATAGTGACTTGCAGAGCATTAGACCAAGCACAGGGCCATTGTAAGCAATTTCACTTGCCCCATGCACCTGCCTAGCTAAGGTCCCACCCATGCTGGGCCAGCCCTGATACGGGCGCAGAGATGTTTGGCCATGTTTGGTCATGACATTAATTCCTTTAATGGTTACTGCTTTATTCAGATTTTCTTTTTTTGGTGGTGGTGGGGGGGCCAGTTAAAGGAATTCAAACTCTGGTTCTGGTGAGTGACCTAAGCTGCATAGGAAAAGGAAGCTGGGAAATCACCAAATGACTCCCATCAGGCTGCCTTGTAAATTACGTTATTCTAATTCCATCTTGGAGACTGCTACCACTGCTGTCTACATAGAGAATCTAATAATAGTGACATCTTTTATTAAAGTATTTCTTATGTGCCAAGAAGGTACTCCACACTCTGCGTACGTTATTTCATGTTAAACATACAGCAGTAAGTCATAACTGTCACTAACCTCAGGATACAAATGATTACTATGCTTGATCTTAGCCAAAAGGCTGAGAAGCAATAGGTTACAAATAATAAACAGGTTTGGGTAAATGAAGAAATTTGTCTGCAGTCATCTGCCTAGAGAGGGAGAGCCTAGATGTGGATCTCAGATTTGACCGGAAAGGCCAAAGATTTAAGAACTATATTTTATCACTTCATTTTACATGATTTTTTTAAACAGAATTATCCAGACCAACCCCACGGGATCAGGGTTTCTCCGCCTCATCATTGGTGACATTTACAGCTCAACAGCTCGGTCGTGGGGGTGCTGCCCTGTGCATTGTGGGATATTTAGTAGCATCCCTGGTCCCTACCTACTGGATGCCAATAACACCTTCTCTCAGTTGTGACAAAAAGCTGTCACCAGACATTATCAAATGTCCCCCAGGGTGGGGGTGGGGAGTAGTGAAATCACCATGGCTGAGAACCACTATTCTAGATCTCTCTCTTGCTAAATTTTTTTTTAAAAATTATATATATATATATATATATATATATATATATATATAGAGAGAGAGAGAGAGAGAGAGAGAGAGAGAACAGGGGCAGAAGGAGAGGGAGACAGAACCCCAAGCAGGCTCCCAGCTGAGCAAGGAGGTCGACGCGGGGCTTGATCTTGCGACCCTGAGATCATGACCTGAGCTGAAATCAAGAGTGGGATGGTCAACTGACTGAGCCACCCCAGTGCTCCTCTCACTAGAATTTTTCTCAAGAGACTATTTTAGTGCAAAATTTCAAGAGTTAGAGGCAAATTCCGTTCATCAGGATGAGAATTTTAAAAGGAGCATGTATTCATTGCACAAACATTTACTGCTTCCCTAGGGACCTGTACACACAACTTTAAAAATACCTACGTTGGCAGCGTGAACTTTCCAAGATATGTAGGAATGAGGTATTAATTGTTGGAGATTACAATCTGCTCTATGGATTAGCCATGGAAGAAAAAATTGGCTTCTCGGGCCAGATTAGGCTGACCAATGTATGACCCACAGGACCTACTCAGTTAATTGTAACAAAAGGCACAGTTGACAGAATGCATTCCATTTACCCAATGCAGAAGGAATCTCACTTGCCTTTGAAGAAAGTTTAGGGAATGTACACATTTCCATGCCAGTGTTGAAATTGCTTTGGGAATTTATTCCTTACTAACATATTTACCTTGCAATACAAACAGTTCCCATGGATCTTGTATCAGCCCTCAGAAAGTCAACTGAGAAAAATGACTTGTCATCATGATACTGTTGCCCAAACCTTGTTGTTGGTAATTCAGTTTTAGGCAGTGGCTTTGGGAAACACGGTTGTCTCAACAAGTTAATGCATTTTTATCTATTATGGAATAATTAGGCTGCTAATTAACTGGGTACAAATGTTTCGTGGGGAAAAAAATAGGGCTCCCCTCCCCACCCCCGTGCCTATCACAAATGCTACTTATTTGAATATATAGATGGTAATCCCTCAAGCTTCTAGCAATTTCTGGCAACTTGTAAAAATCTAAGCCATCAAACAAAATAATAGGAGCTATGTGTTCAGTCTGGCTGTTGACTTCATCTTTGAACACTATGGAAGTTGGGGTGCAGGTGGTTTGTTCTTATCTGCTTTGCCAGAACCTTGCCTAGTATCTGGTATACAGTAAGTGCTCAAAACCTTAGTTGAAAAAAATGAATGCTCTTTAAAATTCCATTAGCTTCGATCCCTAGAAGACTCACCAAAAAATGTAATTTGGGAATGAATATGAAACTTAGTTTCTTATCCCCTGCCATGTTCCAAATAATCTTTTAACACCTTTTGATATAAATACCTGAATCATCAGCTCATTCTTCGACCTTGAGAGTTGATTATATTTTTGCATCGGGGTTGAACTTAGATGCTCCCGTGGCAAGTACCCAATGCTTGAGTCACAGGACAGCTGAGGATGAACGGAGATGCTACCAAATTCGACCATGCGGAGGGGGAGTTTTTTAGTACACGTCTGAGCTTCTGGCATCCTGAATATGCATTCCCAGGGCTCGGCGGGAGCACCAAACTTACTATCCTTCCAATCTAAACTGATTGCATGCTTGGCTTCCCAGATGTGTTACCAAACTTCATGAAAGTCTTCAAAAAGTAACCACATCTGGAGTAATCAAAAAGGGAATATGAGCCAGGGCAGTGGTAGAGAACATACATGGAGAATGTGTGTGTCAGCCATTATGGTTGTTTGTTATAAGCATTGTCTCACTTTCATCTTCCTATCAATCATGAGCTTTGAGGTAGGATTATCCCCATGGATGAGGGACAGAAGCTTGGAGAGGTTAAGAGATGTACCAGGGGGCCAGAGAGCTAATAAGTGGCAGACTTGGTTTCTGAACCTAGTATTCTTTTGACCTCAGAGCATAAGTTCACAACCACCATGATTTATGTCCCCAAATGAGTATCTGAAAAAAAAAAATCAAGATGGTAGCTACCACATAAGTTCAATTTCATATTTAAAAGGGATGGGTAGCCTTTCACTTTATGCTCTCTTGGGTCACTCTCCATGAGGACATCAGCCATCATGTCATGAGGACACTCAAGAAATCCCATGCAGATGCCCACGTAACAAGAAACGAAGTCCTCTTGCCAACATCCAGGACTAACTTACCAGGCATATAAGTGGGTCAAGTTGGAAGTAGATCCCACCACCCCAGTCAAGCCCTCGGATTACTACAGTGCCAGCTGACACTGCCCCGGTCAAGCCCTCGGATAACTACAGTGCCAGCTGACACTGCCCCGGTCAAACCTTCGGATAACTACGGTGCCATCTGACATCTTGCAATCTCATGAGAGATTCTCAGATGGAACTGCCCCAGTGAACCACTTTGGATCCTTGATTTACAAACACTGTGAGATTAAAAAAAAAAAAATCCCTCTCTTTTTAATCCACTAAGTTTTCTGTGTGTGTGTGTGAAATTTGTTACGTGGCATTAGATAACTAATACAAAGTGGGAAAATATTTTCAAGGGAGTGATCCTAATGATGAACCATGGAACCTAACATGGATAAGGAGGGAAAGGAAGAAATGCAGGGCGTGCAAGAAAGTGGATGGCTGTACTTGCAGTAAAATCCCAGCTCCTCGTAACAATCAAGATGACCCTTGAGACACTCCGATGTACTCTCTCACCCCTCACACTCCAGCTCACTAGGATAGCCACACACTGACCTGCTGGTGCTCTTGTTATCATTCCTTCAGTGAACTAACCTCATTCCTGCCTGACAGCTTTTTGCAATGATAATTCCTTTACCCAGGACACTCTTATTCCAGATTATCTGGCTGCCTCCTTCTCATTCTTTGTCTCCACATAAAAATCACTTATTCAGAGAGAACCACTTCCTCTAATGCTGCCATCCCGCTACTCATCCTGAGCTGCCCTCTACCATCACCTTATTTTAGTTCCTTCAGATTTCTTAGCCCTTATCTAAAATCTGTCTTTGTTTGCTTGCTTGTTTACTTACTTATTTCTTCAGCAAGAATATAAGAAAAGAGGGACTTTGTCTCATTCACCGCTGTGTTCCCAGCATCTTGAATAGTATGTTGGCCATAGTGGGATCATAATAAACAGTCTACAGAATGGTTGGATGGATAAAAAGAAGCCAAGAGAGAGAATAGGTTGAGTGCTGGCTTGGACACACAGTACAAAGTACAGACGACCGGGAAGTGCAATTATACAATATCTGAGAATGCTGAGAGGAGCTGTGCAGAAGCTGGACAAAGACCACCTTTGGCCTTGGATGATTCTATACCACTCTTCGTGACTCAACCCCGGGAAGGAAGCCAAGCACAACGAAACCAGATCCTGGTTTCTGAGTGGAAGCGGCACATTCGCCACATTAGCAAGGGTGCAGCCCTGTCAAGGAAGAGAAAGGAAGGAATCTTGCATGGGTGGTTGACCCCCCATCCCTACGCTGTAGCTCAGCTTATCTTGGGAAGATTCTGAAGCCCGCAAGGTCACCGCGACTTCTTTGGTCCTCTGAACGTGGCCGCACGGTGACGTTACTGTTACCCGGAAAGCCATTCCTCCAGTTTCTTGGAACACATTGCAGCTTCAAAGAAATTCCACCAAAACATGGGTGATCTTGTATTCATTCGCTGCCACACGCTGTTTGACGTTCCACCCTAATTGGACACTGTGAACCTGATATTAACACATTATTGGCAACTAGAGCCCGGTAGCCTCACCCCAATTATGAAATTATAAGCCGTTGACACATCATATGTGGGCATTTTTAATCATTAAAGACAAACCCGGGAATAGTTGAGATTTTAATGCCCAACTGCAGTGTTGCTCAATGTCTACAGTTGGGCAACTCGAGACTTCAAAGGGCGTGAAATCCAATTCCTTGTCTTCATGAATCACCACCCCCTCAGAGTAGACCTCAGCACATTGCAGGACCGTTAAACACAGGCTTCATATCCGAACCTGGAAAATAAATTCCTGTTTCGAAAGGGAAACAGTGCTCCCTTATTCTGATGAAAGTCATGAGTTTATGTTTAGAAAACTGTTACCAGAACAATAATGAAATCATACTCCTATTTGGGAACTGGGATGATTAATAACCAATAATTCTGAATAGGAGGCTGATTTGTGCGGCACCTTTACCAGCCCACAGACATTGTGTGGAGCAACCGAAGTGGCTTCATTTCATCGAAGCCTGAAACACAGCTTTGGCATGTGTCCCAAGAGTCACTTGAGGGACAGAGCCAATGCTCAGCATAGAAATGGAAAACAGCAAACACAAAAATGTTGTGTAAGGCAATGAGGAAATAGCAACGATCTTCTTCTGGGAAAAGACTTACAGTATTTATGATTTTTTTCCCTTCCTTTCTTTTGGGGATTTTCTATTCTCTTGCTACAGGATGTAAGCAGTCCTTATGTATCTGAACGAACTCTACCGAAAGTCGTGGTTCCTTCTGATAATCAAGACCAATGCTCATATCTTGGAGGAGAATTCCTGAGCAATTTTTTCAGCTTCAAAATTGGAACTGTCCTACTGAATCCTCCGGATGCACTGGAGAAAGGAGTTTACAAAAGAGATTCTTGGTGGTTTTCAATGGAAGTTTATGATCTTCATTAGGCTGAGAAAGTCTCCAAGAATAGGAGAGATGCTGAGCAGAAGAGAGAGCAAGAGAGAAGATGATGAATAAAAAAAATAAAACAGAGAAGAAAAGGAAGCGTAGGAGATGCTAAGCAGGGAGGAGACTCACTGCGTAGAAGCAAAACAAAGTCGAAGAAGTTCATGTGCCGATTGGCCTGAGTCCTTTGTTGGTGAGAAGCCATGTAGCTCTGGCTGGGGCAAAGGCTTTTAAGATAGGATGTGGGAGGTGGAGGAGTTCTCTGGGGTCACATCCCCCTTTTCCATGTGTTTGTCCCCCCACCTGGATCCATCTTGCCCTCCTCTATTCCTGAGAGTCTGACCTCCATCGTAGGCACCACTCAGACTCCAGATCCTTCGCCAGGGGCTGCATTTGGGTTTAGCCGCTGGGAGAGAGCCAAGAGCAGTATATCAGAGAATGGGACGTGAGAGAGGCCAGATTTTGACTTCTGTCACTGCTCTGACCTCATATCAGGCACTGGCTTCCTCCCACTAGATGACAGCTCCTTCCAGATGGTCTCTCCCCACCCTGATTCAACTCTTGCTGGGCACCTGCAAGAAATAGTTCTTCTACTTGCCTTTTTAGGCTATAACCCTAGACTTCAGCCCTGGAGGGTTTCAAAACAGTATCTCAACTGAATGGAAGAAATGAAAGAAACATGTTTGTTACCGATAACCAACAGGGAGTCCCTCCCATCAGCTACTCTTAATGTGAACACATTCCCCACTGGAAAAAACAAACAAAAAAAAAGAATTCATGCCCTTTTCCTACAGTGGCTAGTAAATGACCTCATCATTATAGACTAGGGCCATGGCAGCAACCTAATTCTTTTGTTCTTAAAGTAAAGATAAAGCATTCTTCCAGACAAAAGAACTTCAGTCCCTAATACCATTTCTAGACTTGACCTCTACGAAAAAAAGAAATGATTTGTGATGAGGAAAAAAAAACAACACTTAGAAACGCAGTGAAGGAGTGAACTAGAACCCCAACTTCAAAGGGGTCAACTAGATGCACAATTCTGTGAAACATATGCAGAACCCTAGGGCCCTCCTCTGAGCCACCTTTACAGCCCAACATGCTAACCCATTGCTCAAGCCAGGAAAAGAAGCAATCTAGAAAAAGAAACCAAAAGGACTTGAATTCCCTCGCTGAGCATTTTGTTGCCAATTTTGTTTACATAATCCAAGGGTCTTCAGGGGTCCCTGTGAGATACTTCCTCCCACACAGCATGGCCCATGGCTAGTGACAAACACCCTGAGTGCAATGATGGCCCAAGAAGAATCACTATCCCCACCAGGGATGTGATAAAATTATGGGGTGAACTCATCAGGAATTCTGCATACAGGGGGAAAAAAAAAAAGACAAAATAAGGAAAACACTGTCCTCTTGGGGATGGGGCCCGAATCCTTTCTTAGGGACACGTTATCCCAAAATAGATGTATTACCTCCTTTCCCATCAGCCTCAACTAATACTGGATTTGAATGTCGAGGTCACAGTATCCAGATTGAGGAACAGTTTATGATCCCATGCTGGTAACTCTGAGGAAGACCAATAAAAATAACCCAGTAAAAAATGGCCAGTGGGCCAAAAATAAGTGGTAGAGAGAAGGCCGGAAATTGTGAAGGGAAATAGAGTAACTACTTTGTTAAGACCAAACGATCCCCTCTGGGTTGAAGACTTCTCTGTGTCCCACAGAATAAGCATCCCCAAATTCTGACTTGACAGTAATAATATTTCTCTTGAAGAAAGGACTATGCTGCTGCACACAGGAATCTTCGAGGCTGCCTTGCCAAAGCCAGTCATGAACTGCAGTAAACTGAGACCGTGGGGGTAAGATCATGGCGTCTTGTGCTGTTTTTTAAACACAGATTGGGATCATGACGGCATATTATGCGAATGCCCCAGAACACCTCCAGTAAGGAATGCACTGCATCTAACACCAGCTCCTCCCAGGAAATCCATATAAGTTCATCGTGTCTGGGGCCCAGACCGTCAAGATTCCTTTGCCTCTTTCCTTCTCTCTCTCTCCTTCAGCACACCCGGGCCAAGTCTGTAACATTCGTGTGGGGAGAGGAATTCATTCTTGACCTAAAGATGATCTCGGTCCACAGGATGAGAACTATGAGATGAACATCTCGGCAATGCTTCATTCCCCTTAGCTACCAGCTTTGTAAACAACCACGGATGATGTAGCCCTTTCCCAAAAGCGCTCCAGCGCACTCACCTCCATGACCTTCTGCTCAATTCCTTTCAGTCGGGCGCCATTTTGAAGCCTATTCTCTTTCTTTTCTCCCCGGAGCGTTCTTTGACTTTCTGGCAGATGTTGGCAATAATTAAAACCCACGCATCTGCTTTTGGTGGCCTACAACCTAGAAGACGCTGGTTGGAGCGCCTGCTGCTCTTTCTCCTCCCTTCTCCAAGTGTTAGAATCTCTCCCAAATCCCATGCTGCTAAAGACGTGACCATGAAACATTTTTCACGTTGCTAAAATAAAGCGCGAACCTGTTTCCACAAACTGAAGATGTGCGAGCCACAAATGGTTTGACTTTGACACAGCAGCAAATGTTCAAAAATCACACTCACAAATATTCTCTTTTTCCTTGGTGCAACGTACCAGACTGCTTATTTATGAAGAAGAAAATAACCAAAATCACCCGTAATACACTTTGACACTAAGAGCGCAGATCATAACCCATTAAAACATAATTAAAAGCATTAAGTCAGCAAGAATCTAGGGAGCGTTCTATTTACAAAAACTGGCACCTGAAAAAAAAAGGACGTAAAACCTGTCCGAAGGAGCTTTTTGCATTATGTCCATTTTACAGATGAGGAAACCAAGACACAGGCAAGAGCAACCGACCCAAAAGTCAGCGACAGAGCTGGGCTCACACGCCGGCAGGTCGTTAAGGCAAACCCTGGCCTCGCACACACACATAATGACTACGCTATGATGCCTTAGTCCAGAAAAGGGGTAAATAAGAAAATTTATTGAGAACTTGCTAAATGCCTGGCAATGGGTATCACACAGGAAGCAAAGAACAGGCCCAAGTCCTGCTGTCAGGAAGTTCTCAGTCTGGTTGGGGATGGAGTCAAAATGAGGAAGAAAAGGACATTCCATCAGACGTTACCTAACTGGGGGTGGTGCACAGAGCTTCGCGTGAGGTTCCAATCCCAGGCGGGGGTCTTTGATCATTGAGAATTGCTCCTACAGAGACCCTCTGATATGTTGCCTTCCTTTGAGGATGACATGTCCAAGAGCATGTGATTTGCTCAAATTCAAATTATTTAAAACACAGATTCCTCTCAGTTCAAAATGTCTTTCATGAGGGACCTCCTTTCCATGTCTCTTGCCCCTTTGGGAGCGGGAAGTTATTCAGTTATTCCCTCCCTTCATGAGTCAAAGACCCATGGTGTCCGGTCAGCCAGCCCCAGGATGGCACCACTTAGATTTGTCAAGTCTATAAACTGAAAACCTTGGGCATTGTCTAGCCCTAGAGGAGCTTCAGGAACGAGTTTATGTAACGGTGAGACCATAACCCTATATTCCCCTCAACGTCATTCATCTCAGCTACGTTAGAAACTGAAGGAGGGTCTGGTTTCCACAGGGTCTAGGTTGGGACTTGAAAAAGAAAAAAAAACTGCACGAAGAAGAAACATCAAAATCTCATGCAATCGATATTTAGCTAAATATGTACAAAACATCAAGCTGTGTCGATAATCAACTATTACTCAGACTCGTGTGTCTATGAGTGTACATACGTGCGCGTGCATGTGTATGTCAACACGGGACTTAGTGTGGGATGCGGGTAAGGTTAAATCTGTCTTTGGGTGTGGGAGAACAATCCAGATTTATGAGAAAAAGGAATCTGTGAAAAATCGTGGGGTCAAAGCCCAAACTGCATTTTGGGTTAGGCTTCCAAAGAGCAACCCAAAACTATTATTTTCTGTTTGCTGCCGGTCTGATTTTTAAAATGTCTCTTTTAATTAACTGTCTGAAACCAGTGGCCCATGTTTGTGGCAGGGGTTCCCTTGAATTCACGCCCCAGGTGTTCATGGAGCATCTACACTGCTGAACGACCGCCCCAGTCCTCTTCAAGACTTAACCTAATCTGTACCGTCAAAGCCCTCTTGGGTTCTGGTCTGGCACCAAGATATGGAGACAGAATCAACAGTGTCTTTTTGCCTGACTCTGGCAAGAGACAACTTGACTTCCCTTCCCGGTGAGGGTGAGGAATGTTGCCCGATGAACCTGTTCACCTCCACTCCCTCCATCTGGTGAGTGATTCAGAGGGAGACCTGCCCTCCTAGGTCTCCTCACTGGATTTGGCGAGCCAGATAAACAGGCAGTTTGCCTTTTGATGTGTCTAGACACAGAAATGATTCAGAAAGTCCCTCTCGGGAGCTCCCACAAGGGCACTGAGGAGCTCGGGAGGGAGAAGGCGGCCCTCCTGCCTCCCGGCCTCACCGAGCAGGCCCCGGCAGGGCCAAACGCTCTTCAGCTTCTCCTTCTACCCGTGAAGGAACCAGAGGCTGAATCAACAGCTTGAAAGAGCCTGTTCTTTTCCTTCCTAAAACACAACGATAAAACCTTCAGGTGCCCGTGAAACGTTCCCTCCGACAGCCCCCGTTTTCCTATTTATGCTGCCGTGATTCAAAGAAGACAGGGCTCGCCGGACGTTTGCCTAAGTCGGCGCGCTTTTCCAGGGGTCTTTCGGGTGTTTTCTGGACGCGGGGTCTGAACCTGGGAGTTAGGTGGGTGCAGAGATCTGTGAACCCTTGAAAGGCCATCAAAACTTGGGGTGGGGGGTTGTGCATGAGCCTTTCGGGGGATGGAGTCCCTCCCTGGGGGCTGGGAAGTCCAGAATCTGTCAACGCCCTGGACTGGCGGAGCTGGTCGAGCTTCTATTTCCCGAATCCGTACGCGAGGCGGGCATTGTCCTAAGCAGTCATTTAGTCCTCCCAACCCGGTTAGGAGTTGGCACCATCATTTTCATCAAACAAACCCCAAATTAACAAACCAATAAGTGGCACAACCAGGAGTCTGACGCAGGCACCTGGTTCTAGCATTCCTGCCCCTCACCACCATCCCAGGCTGCCCACAAAAGTGAAACGAGGCAAAGGGACCCATTTATTTCCATTTTAGTGGTACCCGGTCTGTGCGGGAACCTGGGAAGAGAAAGTCCAACAAAGAAATGCTGGATTATCTGGGTGATTTATTATTATTATTATTAAAATACCACACTCTGGGGGCACCTGGGTAGCAGTTGGGTGAGCGTCCACCTTCAGCTCAGGGTCCTGGGATCAGAGTCCCACATCGGACTCCCTGCTCAGGGGGGGTCTGGCCCCTCCCCCTGCTTGTGCTCTCCCTCTCCCTCCCTCTCAATAAGTAAATAAAATCTTAAAAAAATAAATAAACCAAAATAGCACACTATTTAGCAAACTTCCCTGTGCGTTCCAGGCATGCCCTATATAAGACCTCACGCTAGCAGCTGTCACCTGCAAAACTCATCTGACACATCCAGAACTACGTCTCTTCCCCGAGGACTTCAGTGTCCCCAGACAGATACTGGCTCCCCCCATCATGTCATTTACAGGGACATTGACATGTCATTACAGTGAGCCAGATGGGCCATTCCCAGGCACAAACATTCTCACGTTTGGTGAGACAGACAATGCCCAACGTTCTCGACTTTCCTCTCCTGCCTCTCCTGGGATGCGGTAAGCGGGCTCAGGGTGGGAGTTCTGTGGTGTTTACCCTGCTCTGGGGCCTCAAAAGGAGTGTGTGCTCTGGAATCCGATAGCTCGGTCTGCACTCTTTAGTGGCTGGAGGCAGGGGACATGTAGGACATCGGTGTGACTGTCAGGAGCACTATAGCCGCCCTCACATTTATGGATGCTTAGTTCAGGCTTCAGCTCCTGTCTGACGAGCGCTGTGTGTTTTATGTCATTTTATCTTCACGGCTCTCTGATGGGAGCCGCAATTCCTGCTTACATTTTACAGATGGAACAGGGTGAGGTGACTAGAACCAACCTCACAGAGAGTGACGCTCAGAGCCACGAAACGAGCCCACGCGACTGGTCACACTGAATATTTGCTCACTCTCTTGTGTCTTGGAAGTGGTGTGTGTGTGTGTGTGTAATCTGCGAGCCACATTTTAACAGGGGAAAACTCGGATTTCTATTCCCAATTATTTTATTATGTCTTTTTTTCTGACCTCACGTGTTTGAAGCATGGTAACGATTCTAGCATTTCTTTGAAAGATGATGTCTGTTCAGTGACTTCATTGATAAGCATTTTAAAGTAAACACCTCTGTTCACTAAATAGGAAAAATTATAACCTGGGGAAACTGCCTTGTCTTAAATGAAGGGAGTCACCAGAAACTGAAGGTCATGGGTTTATAACTCGCCTCTGACTCATTTTCCAGGGCTTCATGGAAATCCAGGAAAAAGATTTATAATTAAGTCAGGTGTTAAGCTGCTGGTTTTCTTATTGTTGTCTTATAGATGCTCGTGTGGAATCAAGAAATAGAATCAAGGGGTGCCTGGGTAGGCCAGTCAGTGAAGTGTCTGATGTTGGCTCAGGTCGTGATGTCAGGGTCCTGGGATCGAGTTACGTGTAGGTTCAGGACTGAGTCTGCTTGTCCCCTCCCTCTGCCTCTGCCCCTCTCCCCACTCATGCTCTCTCTCTCTTTCTCAAATAATAAAATAAAATAAAATAAAATAAAATAAAATAAAATAAAACAAAACAAAACAGAATAAAGAGTCAGGAGTACATGAAAAATGGAAGTTACGTCTCGGTCCGTGCCTTGTTCTGAGTGCAGAGGTGGGAACCGTTCCAGTGGCCGCCTTCGTGCAGGGAAGGAGTAGTATTTGAACATTAAAGATTGACCAGATTGTATTTTTGCCATTCTATTTTTGGGCTCTGCTGATCCAACAACCCTGCCCCTTATGAACCCGGACTCTGAACATCCTTTCTCTAGTTTACTATAAAAAGAAGATTCTTTAATAAAAAACAGAGCTCAGATGGGAGTTTGAAAGGTTCGTCAGTTCTTAGTTTTCCTCGTAGGTCCCGAATTTCTGGCTGAACAAGCACAGCCCCGTGGGAGGTAGGAAGGAAACAAAAGTAAAATGTTGTCTTTCTTTGAGGTCCTTACTCAGAACGGAGAGTTAAGGAAATTATCAAAACAAGGGTTCCTGACTTCCTTTGGAGAAAACAAACAAACAACAATCAAAACACTGACAGAAAGTGAGAGGAGAGGTACGTTGTCAGGAAAACAAGTGGGGTGCTGGAAAATTCTCTAACATAGGTCACAAACTGCCGGGTTTTGAGCCAAATGTGGACCCCAGAAATGCTTTGTTTGGCTTCCATGGTGTGCTTTAAACTTTGAACTAGTGGACAACTTTTAAAAGTCAGATTTCCTCCTCAGAATTGGGATTTGCACTTCTCTTCAAAAGCGAGAACCACGTGGTGTGGGGCCACCCCGTCGCTTGGGCCAGCGGGTCACAAGAAGCCCTGTGGGCAGGCCAGGCCCTCTCTGGGGCGCCCCAGGCCCCTCCATTCCCCAACGCCTCCCCCTGGGTCTGGCTCACTCGTTGGAATCTCTTGCCTTTCCCTCATGCATTGGAGTTCCCAGCAAGCGCTGTGGGCCGTGGGGAAGTCCTCTAGCCACTCCAGCCTCCATTTTATTTACCTCCAGAATGAAAAAAAATAAAGTTTAAAAAGTAACGTTTTGGGGGGGCCCCTGGGTGGCTCAGTCTGTTAGGTGCCCAACTCTTGATTTTGGCTCAGGTCATGATCTCGGGGTGCTGAGATCGAGCCCCCCATCAGGCCCCGTGCTCAGTGAAGAGTCTGCAGGAGTTTCTCTCTCTCTCCCTCCCTCTCCCCCGCTGCTCCTCCTCAGGTTTTCTCTTTCTCTGAAATAAATAATTGATCTTAAAAAAAAAAAAGGTAAAGTTTTTAGTTCTGTTCAGCTGTAGAATTCTGTAAGAGAAGTGCTCCCTACACTCCTGAAATATCTCACTGAGGAAGGTAGGAAGAGAGACTCGACGTCATTTTGCTGGTGGTTTCTGGGTTTGGGACTTTCTCCAGAGAGCGTGGATTTGCGTGTCCAATTTTTCTTTATTCTCTCATTTCATCCTCTCTTATTCCTCCCCCTAAAGAAAATCAGTCTGTTCTCTGGATCCTGCTTGACCCCTCCCCCAGCCCTGCCTTCTCTTCCCAGTGTCTACGCGCTCCCAGACGGACGATCTCAGCAATGATGTCAGACCAACTGACTGAAAACTCCATTTTTTTTTAAAAGATTTTATTTGTTTGACAGAGATCACAAGTAGGCAGAGAGACAGGCAGAGAGAGAGGGGAAGGGAAGCAGGCTCCCTGCTGAGCAGAGAGCCCGATGCAGGGCTCGATCCCAGGACCCTGAGATCATGACCTGAGCCGAAGGCAGAGGCTTAACCCACTGAGCCACCCAGGCGCCCCTGAAAACTCCATTTTGAGTTTGACTCAAACGCATGAGTCTGACTCATTTTGACTGACATGAGCTACTTCCCCCAATTAAGCTCTCGACCTCCACCCTAAAAGCACGGGGACCCTTGGACACAGGCTACTGGGGTGCCTACAAGCCAGGCAGACACCGACTGGATGTGCACTTTCCATTTATAGTTGATCATAAACTAGTATCACACGCACACACGCGTACACACACATAGCGGCGTGCGCCCAGCTTTGCCACGCGTTTCACTGATGCCATTTTGTGTTCTTTAAAAATGGAATCCATTGCTAATGCACACAACAAGAGACATTCCACATAAAATCCAGGTACCTGGTTCTTTAAACAGAAGGTAGTGGAATGTGGGCCGTGGTCCCGGAGGGCAAGAATAGGCCACGCTGCACGGCAGCTTCCCCCAGAGAAGGCTCTGTGCTCTCCGGGCTGCCAGAGGCCCGGGCCACCTACCCCTTCTGCAGTTCCAGAAAGCAGCGGAATCTGATCTGCAAGCTCCGTTCGGATCCCAGCTGCCTTTGGACTTCAAGGATACGATGCAAATCTGTGTATTAGACACCCACTCCGCGGAGGCACGATCCGCTCACCTAACCCATTTCATGCCCTGAAATAACGGATCTCCGTGAGCAACACAGCCCATTGCTCCAGAACCTTCTAGTCTCTCCCTTACCAAGAGGGCACAGAGAGAAATCACGCCCCTCGTGAGATTGTGGCTCATTTTCCCGCCTATTAACAACCAGCACCCTCACTGATGCAATGGAAACCTCTGTGAAGAAGCTCCCTGCCTTCTGTTGTGTTGTCCCCTATTACCTAAGAATTACCTAAGAAGCGGTAATTCATTAAGTTCTTGCCTCGGGACTACGAAAGGGTCAGGTTTTGTGTCCCCCACTGGCCCCGAGAAGCCCCTCCGCATTCCCACGGTCAGTGCCAAGGGACAGAACCTGACGCAGACTGAAAGGTCGGCCAGCCGTCCCCCCCAGCACAGAGAGACCTCCCCGGCTTTTAGGGCTTTCCGATGCGTTCTAGGAATAACACCTGAAGCCTCACGGGGCAGGTACTCAACCGGCTACGTTCATCACACACTTGGCAAGAGAAACAACGGTCCCGGGGGGCTTCGGCTGCTCAGTTCGCTTACTCCTCCAGATACGTTCTTAAAAAAACAATTAGAGGCGGTAGAGTAGAGCAGTTAGGGGCTCAGCTCCCCCAAGGAAAAGATGAACAAACAGGCTGGTCTCTTTGACCCCTGCTCTCAACCTTCTAATGGCTTCTCAAAGGGGAACAGTCCTACGAGCTGAAAACAGTTAGGCGTGCAATGCACTTCGCTCAGACCTTTGTCCGTGGCTAATCATCATGATAAGGGCAGCGACAATAACAACCAGTACTTACTGAGCACCTACTATGTGCCGGGCTGCTAACGGCTCTGCATACATGGTGGCATGCAGCCCTCACACACAGTTCAATGCCGTGGCTGCTTATTCCCAGGCTTGGCTAATGAGGTCCAGAAGCAGATTCAGAGACATTAGGTAATTTTCCCAAGGTCACACAGTGATGAAGTGTTGGTACCAGAATCCACATCTAACGTTTGCCGTCCTCCTCACACTGCTATTTACCCATTTAATGTTCATGAAAACTTCACCGAGCGGACACTACGAATAGCTCCATTTTACGGATGAGGAAGTTGAGGCACAGGAACGTTCATGAACTCGCCCCTGGTCACGTAAGTCAGACATTCTCTTATTCGCTGCCCTGGGTGCCAGGCACCCTACAGAGGCCTTACAGAGTACATACAGTCCCACTTGACCTTTGCAAACACTATGAGAAAGGGATTATCACCCTACCTTATAAAACAAGATACCGAGCCTCCAAGGCATGCTGTAAATTGCTTTTGGCTACTCAGCAATCATACAGGGTCATTGAGATCCAACTCTGGTTCTGGCTGACCTCAGAGCTTGAGCTCTCAACTGTCACAAAACCCAATGACCTCTTCCCTGTGTCCCAATGGCCCAGATCTCATGTAGACATGTCTCTTCCTCTTCTGTGTCTCCTTTCCCCATAAAGCCCCCAAACTCAGATCCCGTAGATCTGGCCTGAAATTGGGACTGAACTTTAGTCTCAGGAACTCAACTTAAAAGTCACAGCTCCCAAACAGAGAAGCCAGGGGTCTGCCAATGATTGCCAGCTGAACTTGATCACCTCCACGACTCACTGCGGAGTCATTCCGTTCACATATTGCAAAACTGAATCAGAGACAAGTTCTTCCATTCCTCTTGGACAAACAATTAAAAAACAACTCTCTTACCAAATATCTATAAAACCTGAGAAGAACCACGCTCGTCCATTTGAAAACTTTTTTTTTAATATTAGATAAGCATTGTTGGTTCCAGAATAAATAAGAGGTTGACCAGTTATATTTATAAACTGACCTTAAAAAAATTAATAGTTTTTCTCTAAAATTCATTAAAGTTCAAGAAGCTCTAAGGTTGGTAAACACTCAGAATCAGCCTGGATCATTTAGGGTTTGTTTGTGGGAGTAAAGCCATGATGAGTGGCCCAGAAAAGGGACTTATTATGTAATGAGAATTTATGCAGTTGTGGGAGCTGAGAGATGAGTCTCAAATGTCATAGTTCTGGTTCTGGTGCAAGACCCGAAGTCAGCAGAACTGGTAGGTGGGAAGATGGACAGAAAGTCGGGGACACCAAAGACAATCCAGAACCTCCAAGCTACACCAGAACCGTGTCTTTTCCCTTTGCCTCTCATCTCCCCGAGGGGAGGGGGCTGACCAGGGGGCTGGTGGAGACTCCATCCCACGCCGACAGGTGAGCCCCTAGATCAGCGGCAGCTCGAGAGAGCTGCAGAGATGACTGCACCACACTGACCATCAGGGCGCTTAAAAAATGGCTACTCCTTCGTTTCCCTCTTCTGAATCACAGTGGAATTTCTCCTGCAGGCAACCCCCTTCTGGAAATCTACAGGAAAGCAAATTCTGCAGGAATGTCCTACCTTAGCTAATCAACATAATGCAAATCTACCATCCACCTGTTGAGTTTCTATGCCTGAAAATTAATAATAATGGAAGCAAATGTATTGTTCCTTCCATCCATCCATCCACCCATCCATCCATCTAGCAGACACTGGGCGTCCCTCGTTCAGCACAGGGAGACACAGGCGAGCAAGATGAGCTCACAGTTCTCCTGAAGGCCACTTCTTTCATCTGGAGACCAGTCTCCCCGTTTCCTCGGGCACAACACCGCCCACCACCCTTCATGGGGTTCTCTACAAAATCATCAAAGTGACGCTTTTAAAATATGGATCACATTGTTCCTGACTTTCAGCCTCCCAGGGGCTTCCCATGGCATGAAAGAAAAAAATCTGAGTCCCGGCCATGGCCTAGAAGCCCTCCGCCGTCTCAGCCCGGCCGTGCCTCAGTTCCCATTTCCTGGGGCTGCTCTGCCCACCATACCCGGGGCGGAGGGGTGGGGGGAGGGGGGCCCCCGCTTTCCCTCCAGCTCACCCAGCAGGGCCCCCCCATGTCTGTGCACGTGCCACCCCCTCGGCCTGGACCGTCCCCACCAGGGCCTCCTGCCTTCGCCTTCCCCTCGTTTCAGTGTCCTTCAAATGGCACCTCCTGAACAAGGTGGTCCGTGCGCCACACAGAGACCCTTCCGGGACACCCTCTGCTTTACCAGGTTCCCATTTCCTCGTGACTGACTATGAATCTGTTCATTTTCTTACCCTGGTCTTCCCACCGCCAAGGATACTTCCGGAAGGCAAGGACTCTTTTAACCGGAGTGACTGTCCCTGGCTTACTCTCTGTCCCATTGCCTAGTTTTCTCTCTTTCACAACACTTAGCACAACTTAAACTGACTTACTACTCACAGAGATTGCTTGCTGCCTGTCCCTCTCCATTAGAAGGTAGGCTCGGGGGTGGGGGGGCTGGGGGGATAGGAGGGGGCCTTTAAAGTTCTAGGCAGCAGCTGACAGACACTCAGCTCTCTTCTGGAGGATTTAAGAAGGGCCCTCCTGAAGCCAGACATCCTCTCCAGCAACCTGGATGCTCCAGGGAGCAAATCGTGGCAACAAACTCTTTCCAGTGAGTGACATCTGAGAAGTGTCGAAACCGCCACCTCACCAAGAGATCCCAATTCACGTCGCTAATCGAGGCACAAACTGATATCAGGCTTCCTGGTCGGATGCCCTGATGCACAGACAACACCACGCATGGAGGGTTCCTGTCAAGATGCTTTGCCTGAATCCAGTCAGGAGGAAGGAATCAGAAAAACAAACCCAAACTGAGAGTCGTTTGGCCCAACAGCTGGCCTGTTCTCTCCAAAACTGTCAACGTCAGGAAGGCAAAGAAGGACCAAGAACTATTCTAGCATAAAGGGAAGGAAAGGAACATGACAGGGCCATATGGGACCCTGGATCTGGGATTAGAAAACTGATTGCTTTAAATAGCATTTGGGGGTGGGGCACAATTGAGAGATTTGAGTGTGGACGAGATTGGTAATAGCGTTGTGCCAACATTAAACACTCAGAATTTTGGGGCGCCTGGGTGGCTCAATGGGTTAAAGCCTCTGCCTTCGGCTCAGGTCATGGTCTCAGGGTCCTGGGATCGAGCCCCGCATTGGGCTCTCTGCTCAGCAGGGAGTCTGCTTCCCCTCTCTCTCTCTACCTGCCTCTCTGCCTACTTGTGATCTCTGTCTGTCAAATAAGTAAACAAAATCTTTAAAAAATAAAAATAATAAAGAGAGGGAGAAAGTAAATGTGACAAAATGCTAACAGTTTGAAGAATCTGGGTGAAAGGTTAAAAATGCACTTAACGGTGTTATTCTTCCAATGTTTCCGTCGCTTGAGATTTTCAAAGCGAAAAGTTGAAAACACTTTTGAGAGCACCCAATGGACGAATGGATAGAGACCACACGGTCTATACGCAAAACGGCGCGCAGCCCTGGACCTACAGAGAACAATCCAGCAGAACACACTTAAAAATCTGTTAAGGGGATAGATGTCATTTCTCAGTGTTCTGATCTCCATAAAAACAATTTTTTTTTTCCTTCGTCCAACCTACCACAAAGCAGCCCACAGAGAATTCTCCTGTGTTTCCACCTGGCTTCCTGGGAATACAAGCTCTTCAAAGGATACAAAAGCCCTCATGTATCAGATGAGTCATTTCAGTGTCTGTCAGCGCAAGGTTAGACATTCCACAGTTCCCAGTGGGCTGAGCTGGGAGTGCCTACGCTATTCTATACCAAGTTATTTACGTTACGTTTAATGCTTGTATTTTAATGTACTGCTTCGCTTGGTCACACACACACACACACACGCACACACATGCACACGCACACACGCACAGAGTCGTCCCATCGGACTCGTCCCGGGTGACGCTGATCTCATCTGTGAACTCGATGCCTCACCTGCTCTGCTTGTCCACCTCGCCTTTCAGCGGCCAAGTCACACTTTGGCCGGAAGGTCCGACCTTCCTGGCCTCTCTGAACCCTCCCTTCGGAGGTCAGTCGTAACGGCACAAACACGCAGCTCCCTCGGCGGGTCCGATCCACCCCACTGACAAGCAGCTGAGCCTGCCAGGTGACCAGCAGGGATGCGGTGGAACCGGCCTTTGTTCTCCCCTCGGCGGCCACCGTGGCTGGAGGCAGCAGCCGCCGGCACAGCTCACCCAGCTCACTAAATAATTAACTCAACCCCGACCCCGCGTGTGCTTACGACTTCTCATCAGAACACCGCGGAAAACAAGTCCTAACCCTTGGTACCGGAAACCCCTAAACCCAAAGCCTTTTTAGAGAAGGCTCGGAGCGGGAAGAAAATGCTGTTCCGAAAAAATGGACATCAAAGCGTAAGGTGCTGAAGACATTGCAGCTACAAAACAGACCAGGAGAAAAAGGTCGGGTTGGATTGCCCTGATTTCCTTCCAGCAACTCCAGCCTTACCTCCTCTCTCCCGGAAATAACCGCTACCCTGAATTCCTGAATTTGGCGTTCATCATTTCCAAGCACATTTCCTATGGTTGTTATTTAGGAACATAGTCATAATAAACAGACGGCATTATCTGCAGGTCTCACGAGGCATGTGCCTTTCTGTAATTTGCTTTTCATCCAACATTATGGTTTTAAGAGCATACCTGGCTGATACATTTCCAATTCAGTGATTTTAACTTCACTATAATATTCCATGGAATGATTTTATTCTAATTTATTTACCTGTCACCTTGTCGCTGGAACTTCTGTGTGTTTCCATATTTTATTATTTCACATCTCCCTGTTGTCGATGTTCCCGTCCGTGTCTCCTTGTGCACGGTGGGGGGAGGGGCGAGGGGGACTCCTCCAGGCTCCTGTGGGATTTCTGGGTCATGGGGATATACATCCTCATCTTTATTAGATCTCGTCACATTGACTTTCTAAAGTGGTTGCTGCACGTTGTGGTCCCCGCCGGTTCCCACACTTGTATATTTCTTTTTTTTTTTTAACATTTTTTAAAGATTTTATTTAATTTGACAGACAGAGATCACAGGTAGGCAGAGAGGCAGGCAGAGAGAGAGGAAGGGAAGCAGGCTCGCTGCTGAGCAGAGAGCCCGATGTGGGACTCGATCCCAGGACCCTGAGATCATGACCCGAGCTGAAGGCAGGAGGCTTTAACCCACTGAGCCACCCAGGCACCCCCCACACTTGTATATTTCAATACGCTTTTGTTCCAAGTTGTTAGCCCCCATAAGACTCTTTACGAACAACTTTAATACACTGGGGAAGAAACTGCATAAACTTACGACTTTAAACAGAATAGTTTTTATCCCTTATGCCACGTACACCTATTATGTTTGTATTTTATATAAAAAGCACTTACCCCTGAGACAGAATTACGGCATTGTAACACATATGTCAATATCGTAATAATGACGATGATTTAAAAATAAATGCTAACATTTATTGAGTATTGACCGTGTGTCCGGAACTTTCTGCAATCACCCTGATATTTAGATACTACTATGATTCCAATGTTGCAAAGGTGCCAACAGAGCTTAAAGCAGATGGGCAATTTGCCCGAGGCCACACGGCTGAGAATTGGTGAGCTCAGAATTTGGACCGTCCCCCTAACAAGCTGCGTGCTTTTGGAAATTTGGCTTACTTAGTCTGTCTCCATTTCCTCACCGGCAGAAAGGGGGAAAGTAAAAGGACCTGTCTCATAAGGATGGAACTATTGCTGGGATGAGAACAGACAGACACTTCCTAAGCACACGGTAGGCACTTAGCAACTAGTAACGATCACGATTTTTCTGCGTAGCAGTTTTATCATTTAAGAATATTATAAATCAGGACACTATTAAAAGGAAAAGCTATAATGAGAGATGTTTGTTGTCATAGCCGTCCTCTTCTGATTCAGATAGCTCTGACAGCTCGACGTCTTGATAGTTCTTCATCCACGTGCCCGAACTCATGTTGGGGCCGACTCGTCATCCTCCTCCTCGCTACTCGGAATACCAGTATCACTTTGCCCTTGACTCACACCAGGTTCAGTCCTTTAAAATTGACAGGAGCCAGCGATGAAATTGAAGTGTCTCTCCAGTTTAAGTGAGGGGGAAATTACTAAATGATTGCATCTGTCTCCGGAGATAAAAGAGAAAGAGGTTTTGCCTTATCAATAACTCTAAGTCCTAAGAAGAAATGTTTTGTTGCTGTCCTCTGAAGAACCAGCCATTCGGGACATCTGGGTGGCTTGGTTGGTTGGGCGATTTCGGCTCAGGTCATGATCTCAGGGTTGTGGGGTGGAGCCCGGCCACTTGGCCCTGGGTGTGCAGCCTGCCTGAGAGTCTCCCTCTCCCTCGCCCTCTGCCCCTCCCTATTGACTCTTGCTCTCTTTATCAAAAAAACAAAAAACCCACCAAAAAAACCCCCAACCAAACAAACAAAACCCCAGCCATTCTACATGGCCCAAATATTCAAATCACAGAATTTCAGGTCTACAAGAGCTTCATAGATGATCGAGTGAAGTGATTCCAAAGTGTCTTTCAAGTAAGTTTGGGAAATACCATGTACCACACACCGTCTTGGAGATCGGCCACATCACAGGCACCTTAAGGGCTCTGATAAGTCCCATAATCATAACGTAAACATCTGTTTAATTTGCTTAGCACCTTATTTCCCTGAATAATTGGCTCACAGCCTGTGTAATTAAGACCCCTGTGCCCATCCCTGGGAGCCAATAACCCACAGATCCCATTCCCCTTAGAGGTCCTCGATCTAAAGAAACTGACTTTATGCCATGAGAACAGCGAGGCCCAGAGGCAAGGGCAGATGGCAGCTGGGGTACTCGAATACAAGTTTAGTGCCTTCTCCATCATCCCACACATTCCTCTTTCTGGAAAAGAAAGTCTACCTCCGTACCCTGCCTCATCCCTCTGCTCAGAGAAAACAGGTCACATTTTCCTACAGAACTCAGCATCCGTGGCTGGAGACGATTGCTTTGTGTCTCCTCTTCCTCACTAATGATGACATTATAGTCACCTACTAAGTACCTGAACTAAATGACTTAAATCTAAGTCATTAGATTTCAAACTAGATTTTAAACTAAGCCCTGAACTAAATGATTTAAATCACTTCATTCTCACAACCTAGACATTACTGTCCCCATTTTCTAGATGGGCTAATTGAGGTTTAATGAGGAAACTAGTGGGGCTGACATCTGCCTCTTTGAAAGCCCTGCTGCGTCTATGAATGGTGGGAAGCCGACGGAGCCTGCTCATCAGTGATGGATAGGAAGGCTGGCAACGTACTCTAGAAAAGGCAAAGCACTTTACAGTTGGCTGTTAGCTGCTCTGTCAAGCAAAGAGAACATCATCTAAATTCATATGTGAATAAATCACTTCCATGGTTTCAGAAAAAGAAAAAGGTGCCGCCCGATTCCAGCTCGAGATTCTACTTTTCCAACGTGACAGGGGCTCTCTGAGCTGTGTTACTGTCAACCTCTCGGCCACGCCCTTCGCCTCACATCATGGAAGCACCTTGAGTTTGGTGTTAGGTCTAGACCTACATCCTGGGGTGGTCTAGACCCGCACCCGTGTTCTAGGGGCGTGCCCTTGGGAAACTTCAGGTGCGTCTTTGAGACTCAGTTTCCACATCTGTAAGAGGCACCTCGCAGAACACTTGGCGTGTACTTGGCCTTCAGGAAATGGTAGTTGTTCTCCTCTTACATACCCGGTGATTCTCGCCTTATTGTATCTTCCACATGTTGCTTGCAGGCCCCATAGATGCCCCTGGTCCCCCCGTGTGTGTGTGCTGACAATGGGGTGGTTTCCCCGTCTCTGTCAATAGAGACCAGCTTCGGGCCGGGACGTTCCACCACCTCTGCCCTCAGTGACTCCACTGACCTGGGAAACATTATTGCTCAAAAACTCCCAGGGAGTGTGCCACGCTCCAGTGGGAGGACATGTGTTACCGGGAAATCCTAGCTGGACTAGGAGCTCTGCACCCGCGGAAGGAAAACGGGCCGTCAGCTACCGTCCAAAGGCAGACTGCAGGAGAGCTCAGCGGTTGTCACGTGCCGGTCCTGTTTCTCTGTGAGTCGCCTGCCCAGAATTTTGAAAAAATCTGCTCGCTCTCATCTTTTAAGTTTATCCAAGGGACGAATGCCACGAAGTCTGACTAGCCTCGTTTGCTCTCAGTTCGCTCAGCTGGAAGCTGGACACAAATCCAACCTCCCGCATCACTCCTGCATCCTTGGGAGAGGCTTGCCTCACTTTGGGTCTTTTCATTTCCATCAGTTGGCTCCTCCCCAAGGTCTGCCTTGGGGCTTTGTTGTATCTTCCGTGAGAAAGGAATGACCCGGAGGAAAAGGGAAATATGTATTGGGGGACATCAGTGGGTTTCGGGGCGAGGCTGTATTACAGGTCTGGGGCGCATATTAGTACCCTAATTTTGCTCAGAGAAGTCAAGAAAGGTACCTAAGCTCACAGCCGGCGAGCAAGGATTTGAGCCCAGAACCCATGACACAAAGCGCAAACTCTTTGACCGCGTGGCACGGTCGACATCAGAGAAAGTCAACTATGGATTGAGTTCCTACCATCTATGACAATGAGGGGGAGCAGGAACCAATACAGCAGAACCCCATTAACTCGTGACCCATGTGGTTCAGGCCCAAGAAGGAGGCACCATAAAAGAAACACAGCCTGCCACCAAAAAAAAAAAAAAAAAAAGAAAGAAAATTTATGATTATAATTCAAGGTTTTTACATTGATCTCTCCATAATTGTGAGAAAACTCACAATCAAGAGAGGAAGACAGGTGTGTATTGGTTTCAGCATCCTAAGTGCTAACATGTGGGGCAGACAGGGACAGGCAAACAGAGTTGGGAGAGGTTGGTCCCTTGTGGATGAAACCAAGAGCCTGCCTCATCTACCCCCTCTGCTCTCTACCGTGCTGACCTCACCTGCTGCAGTCTCTCTCCTGGTATTGCCTCAGAGTCTCAAAATGGCTGCAGAAGTCCAAGGAGTACAGCATCCCCAGCAGGAAGGAAGGGGAGGAGCCTTCTTCCATAGCCGTCAAGAAAGAAGGCCTTCACCAGAAGCGCCCAGCAGATTTTCCCACATATCTCGTTGGCCAGCCTGGGTTATCTGCCCCTCCCTGGACCGGTGAGCTGGATGGCTTCCCTTCAGCCCCCGGATCAACCCTGTGCTCTATAACATCCCCCGCAGACCAATAAAGGACTACCAGGAAGGTCTTCAAGGTTCCCATCTTCCCGGACTAGTTTCGGCCACGGGGCGATCCCAGCAGCAGGTTGGAGGCAGAGAGACAGTGATGGGGCCGGGGCGGGGGGGGGACAACTCCCCTGAAGTCCAGAAGACCCCTTTGGGCAGAAGCACCCCCGTCCGGAAGCTCCAGAGAGAGAGAGTGGCATCGGGGCACCGGCCAGAAACCCATGCGGAGGTCTCATCCTCCCCCTCTTTGCTTCCTTCGTCCACCTTCACTCGAGGGCAGTTTGCGGTCACCACCCAGCGCTGCCAGGACGATCTAGGATTTCAAGTTATGTATCAGCGGCTCACGCCTAGCGGAGCCCTCCTCGCCGGGGGGAGTCGTCTCGTGTTGGTTCAGGGGAGAAGCGCTGCTCTCAGGCAAGGTATTTCCGAGCAGGCGATGGGGAGGCCTGTTGTCCCTCCATCCTTGGGTCCTGGTCCCTACGCAGCCTGCACTCCCGGGGTTCCCAGGCAGGACTGTGGCTGAAAAAGTGAGAATTGGGGAGAGCAAAAGAAAGGGGGGGGCGGGGAGTAGGAAAAGAGAAAGAAAGCGATTGTACAGAATCTCTGGGATCTGGTTAAAATGCCAATTCTGGTCCCGCGGGTCTAACATCCCCCACATTGTCTTCAAAATTGCTGATCCCCAGACTCACCCAACGCCCCTTCTTTACCTACTTACATTTGGAGTCAGAACTGAGGGCTGGCCGCTGCAGAGCACTGCTCTAGGGGGACAGCTGGGTCCAGCCCCAGAGTGGCTCCTTCAGCCCTGGGAGGGGGCGAGGCTGGAGAATTTACATCCCCCGGGGACCTCAATGAGGCTGGCCGTTTGAGAACCGGTGCTGCCACTGAACTTCGTCTTTGCGCCTTTATAGCATTAAGGGATCAAGGGAGCCTTTATTTATTCTAGCTGCAGATAATTTCGGGTGTGGGACATTTAAAAAAGACAAGGCCCACGACGGCCTAAAGTGTAATCCGACCGCACCACCTGCTGGTCATCCTAGGAAATGCATGAGGGGTCTGGCTGTCCCCGGTGAAAAGTCGCTCTCTGTACATTCATTTTGGCCAACGCAGTATGACACTAGACACGAATCCCGCCTTCCTCGCCTTTCTTACTTTAGGAAATAAATATGATTCATGTATTAAAAAAACAGTCCTCCGATTCTCACCTAAGTTGTGCCTGGCACATGGTAGTAAAACCGTGGGCTAACACTGGCTGACGTTTGCAATAGGCCCAGCTTTGGCACTTGGCAATTGGTGTGTTTGACCTCCACTGCCCTCATGAGTCCTGTGGAAAACCCAGGTGCAGGGCTTTTAAGGAACTCAGTTAAAGTCATACATCAAAGATGGATGGAGACGGAATTCAGACCAGGCCAACTGCCCCCAGAGTTCCCGGCTCTGAATCTCCGTGCTATGCTCCCTCACAAAAAATAGTTGGAAGAAGTGCCCAGTAAACGTGTTTTGGACTAGTTAGCTCGCCTCCCCCAGAAGCTTAGCGCTAGAAAGTGCTTCGGATGCAAACTTTTCCATCCCCTTAGTTTTATAAAGAAAATAAAAACATGGCACAGAGTGGTGAAGTGACTTGCCTAAGGTCACACAGCAACTTGGTGACCGATCAGCCAGGTCACTGGGCTCCTTCAGCCACACCACACATTCAACAACATTTACAGAGGGTAGATTGCCAGGTGTCCAGCACCGGGCTGTGCCCCATGGGAAAAGCATTGTTGTGAATATGCCCCCCAGCCCTGGACAATTAGGGGCTCTGATTATATTATGCTATGATCCTAGAAATAATGACTTAACTCATTCAAAGTATGGAGTCGAGGGCCCACTACATTCTCTATTCCACCATTTAAAAAATTGTTCTCTAGGAGCACTTGGGTGGCTCAGTTGGTTAAGCATCCGACTTTTGATTTTGGCTCAGGTCATGATTTCACAGTCGTGAGTTCAAGCCCCACGTCCGGCTCCAAGCTCAGCAGGGAGTTTGCTCGAGATTTTCTCTCCCTCTGCCCCTCCCCCTGATCCAGTTCTCTCCCTCTCTCTCTCTCTCAAAATAAATTTTAAAAAATCTTTAAAAAATTATTCTCTAGTCATTCCAAGAAGCTATTAACATTTTTGACATATAATATCTACATTATTATTTACTCAATATTTTCCCTTATATAAGCCATTCATTTTGTGTTTGTGTGTCCTTGTCCTAAGTAATAATATTTCTCAATCATGCGTATGACATTCTTAGATAAGTTTGTTTTATTTATTCATTTCAAACACACAGGATTCATGTGTGTAATGCCTAAAAGCATCTTATTCTCCACCACTGTCAACCTGCATTGCTGTCTTGGCAATGACATCTGTAGGTGGCGTGATGTGGGGCGTTACACTCACTAAGACTTATCACACTCGGTAGGGCATTAACCTCCCTGAACCCCGGTTTTAGCATCTGAGAAGTGGGGTTAATATCATTTCCTATCTGCTATGGCTATTATTAGGATCAGGTGAGATCACTGAAGCCAGAATTCCACAAGATGCCCCACACCTAGCAATGATCCCATCGATGTCAACTATTGTAATGAACTATAACAATAGCTCTTACGAAGGGTTACACTATTTTTTTTCAAACGAAGATCCCTGAATCTCCTGGCTAGCTGTACATCTGAACTTCATCATTGTCTGCGAGAATGTAGGCCTCTCTTTGGGAGAAGGAACTGTGTTACCCCATTTAACAGCTGGACATACAGAGGTATGAAAAGGTCATTATTGTGAATTCCCCGAAGTTTTTGTGCAACTCAGTGGGAATATGAGCATTTTCAAGTCTTGAGATCGGTAGGGGATTTTCATTCTTATTTATTTTTGAAATCTGTGGGTTGGGAGTTTATGCTATTAAAGAGACGCCTACTTTTTCCATACCAGGGAACAAAGCATTAATTCTTTTTTTTTTTTTTGACAGAGATCACAAGTAGGCAGAGAGGCAGGCAGAGAGAGAGAGGAGGAAGCAGGCTCCCCACTGAGCAGAGAGCCCGATGCGGGGCTCGATCCCAGGACCCTGAGATCATGACCTGAGCTAAAGGTAGAGGCTTTAACCCACTGAGCCACCCAGGTGCCCCCAAAGCACGAATTCTTAATGTCGGAGGAGCTGGACTCTGCTTCAGTGAGGACGGTCTCCTCCGTGATTCAGGAAGGACATTTCTCCTGCTCCAAGAATGAATTGTTCACATGGAGAAACCTCTTAGAATTCAGAAAGTCTTCGATCTATTCAGGAGGAGAAAATTCAACGTGACTGTATTCTTTGGGCTTCTGATGCCACAGATATGAAAATAAGGCAGGCTTCCAACCCAGAGGAGGACCTTATGATCCAGGGCATTTAAGTAATTATACGCAAACAGAAAAAGCCAGAATTATTAAAGCAGATTCCGATTCAGGCTACAAATCCTGTTCAAAGGGAGGTACTGTTCTTCTCTCCTCAAGGGAAGGTTGAGGGAAAGTGAATGGTTCCAGACACAATCCAAAAAGCACACTCCCTTTTGTCCTCCCCTCAGCTGGTTATGCGGTGGGACTACATACTTGAGAGCCAGCTGGGGCAAGAGGGAAACAGCGCTGCGATTGAACGAGCACTGCGTTTGGCACACATGCTTGCTTTAATAATATGTTTGGTGTTTCTGCTTGTACGTATTATTTGATCTCTGGTTATAAATGCCCCAGAGCATTAGCAAAGCGGCAGTCTCTGCCCCCACCGACCTGGGAAGAGGCGAGAGCCTGACACGGCTCCCCCCTGCAGGGATTCTCATCCTGGATGGACACGGAATGAGCTGAGTCGTGTTAAAATAATACAAAGTACCTCTCCACGTGTGCACCTGGGACCTTTGGAAACTTCATCCCTTGGAGGGCAGCCCCGGTGACCTCGGTGTGCAGGAACCCTGGAGCCAGCCGGCAGGTGGGAGCGACAGGACAGTTCCCCCCCCCCCCCAGGAAGCAGGCTGAGCTCGCGCTGTCCTCATAGAGATGCTCTGTGCCAGGCTGCAGGGCTGCCCGGTGGCCATCAGCTTTCCGAGCCGGACTTGGTCCAACGCCAGCCCGACTCTGATTGGCTGCCTGTCTTCAGGTCTCTTCTAGAAACTGCCTGCCCTTCTCCCCGAATTTCTGTCCTGTGAACTGAGCACGGGAACTCAGACTACTCACAACATCAACATTGTGGCTCACAAGAAAAAAAAATTTTTTTTTTTTTGAGAATCGGATACAGTAGAATATAAGTGAAATAAAATAGAGTAACCAGTAGCATTTTTTTTTCAGGTGTGTGTGTATGCACCTGCACATGTTTCTAGGAACAGGGTCCTAATCAAACATGTATGTCTTTTTAAAAATTATTTATTTATTTATTTTAGGGAGAAATAGAGAGCGTGCAGCGGGGAGGGGCAGAGGGAGAGAGAGTGCGAAGCCGACTCTACACTGAGCACGGAGTCCGATGGGGGAGGCTGCTTAATCTCATGACCCTGAGATCGTGACCTGAACTGAAACCAAGAATCCGTCACTCCGTGAACTGTGCCACCCAGGCGCCCCGGAAAATGTATGTCTTGATTGTAAGTGACCATCAGTAAAGTCTGAAAAACCCCTGTTCTCACCTCCAGGGTTTTGGTGAGGGTTAAATGAGATAATGCTGTATGGAGCACTGTATGAATTAGGTAGGTCGATGGGTGGATGGATGGATTGACAGACAGGCTCTCTAAAGTACAACTTGCCTCATTCAGTGCAGAGATGACAGAAACAGTGGGAAGAAAGCGGGACCGCTTCGGCTGCGGCACCACGAGTGGTAGAACTGGAAGGTCGGCGTTCCTAAAAGAGCATCATTTCCAAAGGGACTTGAACCCTCGGTTAATTCCCTAATGTAAGGAATGGGAATTTGTCCCCCTCCCTCCCCCATTTAGATTCCAGAAATGTAGCATCCCTTCTTTGTTTACGTTTTCAAATGAATCCAGTGGCAAATCTTCACCCACTTGATGACCGAGAAATTCAATCTCAGTCCTGGTTATGGGGTCTCTGCTTTTTTTTTTTTTTAATAATCATACAATATTAGAAAATGCTAATACTAATGTAATAGCTACTACTTATGACTTCATTATGTTCCAGGCACTGTGGTAAGCACATAAACATATGGTGTTAGATACCATGAGGTATGAGGTAGATACACTTACTATCCCTATTTCGTGGGTGGGAAACTGGGGCTTCGGCGTCCCCAGATGTTCACCATGAGGTCACAATCACTGTTTTCTGTTCCTGACCTGCTCTTCCTCCACCCGCGGAACCCAGATGCTCCAAGTGGTCTCAGAGATGCTCCTTTTGGCAAGTCTTCCCCCTGACTGCAGGCTCGGGGTCTAGACTCTCATTGCCGTTTTGAGAACCTCCGCTCCAGAAGCTGGATTGCACTGACATCCCAAAGTTTCCCCCAGACAGGAACAGGAGAGCAAGGCTGGTGCTGGACCCTGGCACCCACAGAAACAGCAATCCCGCCAAAGAAGGGTTGTCCCTTTCTTGGTATCGGGCAGCAGGGTAGAAGCACCTGCACTTTCTCAATCACGAGCCCCCGCTTCCCTTCTCTGACCTTCTCTGATCTTCTCTGCATCTCCATGGCCCCAGACAAACCTAAATGCTGTCCTTTGAATGTGTAGAAATCCTTCTCTTTGATCTTGAGACTCAAACGCATAGATAGTTGGGCTAATTTCTTGGGGGACCTCTCATGATTTCAAAACTCCTACCTTAAAAGTAAACACCTCAATATTTGAGATATACCATGGGAACAAAAACTGGCAGCGGGCACGGTTCATTCCTCACCTCTTTGCAAAGAGAACCAGGTTCATTACTGCAGATGGTGGTGCATCTCGCTCTGGGGATGAGGCACACTTGCTTCAAGTCAACGGCGGCTCATGGCAACGTGTTACATTTTGCCAGTGATTTGTCTGCAGGTGGACTGCTGGCCCATTTGGCCCAGGTCTGATCAAGGAGGAAGGGGAAACTCCTTTGGGGGTGCTTGGAAAGATTTTCGTCCCATCAGAGAAAGCCACACAAAGAAGATAAGACACCCCTTCTTGCTTTGGATGCTGCTGTATTAAATACCAGAATATGATATTTAGGTCAGTACAACCATGAGCTAATGAACCCAAGGACAAAGGTCAGTGTTCTGAGGAGAGTTCAATGGCATGCCTATAAGTTTTACTTTCCTTATTAAGGACATTATTAAGCCACATCATCATCCCTGGAGTGGCAATCCCGTGGACTTGTTAAGTTATAAATAAGTGTACTTATGGTTCAAACCACTGCTTTGGGGGCATTCTACTACTCGTGACCAAGTGTACTCCCTAAAGATACATGAATCTTTCTGGCAAAGAAAAGAAACATGTCATTAGAAAGAAAAATCTGAACAAACTTAGGGGACAAAATTCCTTGACCTAACAGTATCTCGATCATTTCTGCCTTTGCTTATTTATTTATACAGACTCATTGTTAGCAAGATGAAGCCCCAAAGCTCCCTCAAGTTTAAAGGGTTTGCATAATATTTTATTACCTATAAATATAAAGTCTTTGGGTCCCTTTGTGTCTCTGACAATATTCTTCAAAAACCTTTCAGATAATTCAACAAGACTTTATTGAGCACTCAGAATGTTCCAGAAGGTGCTGGACAGTGAGGGACCAAGACACCTGAGACACATGTCCAGTCCTTGTGGGCTCGCCATCTAGTGGAGAAACGGGGAAGAAGATGCCATGAGAGCAGAGAGGAGGGACGCTCTTCCTTGAAACATTCTCCGCTCCCTTGGGGAATTTTGCTATAAAGCAGAAACATGTCCCATCCTTGGTAAAGTTAAAAAACCAAGAAGGAAAGCTTTCCAGATATCTCTGAAGTACAAGAGAGGAAGGGGCATGACAAAAATTGGGGGATGAGGAAAATTATGTCGGAGATTCTAGGAAATTACCAAGGCTTTGGCTGAAGTGATTTCAGCAGAAGCTTCTTTCTGTCCTTCTTGAATCCCTCAAGGCAAGAACTCTAAGGTCAGGCTACTGGCTTGAATTGGGGATGAGGGGGAAATGCGTGCCTAACAACCATAACTTATGAATAGGTTTTTCTAGATTCTTAGGGCTTCCCCCATCATCCGCTGTTGCCTAGTTCATAGCTGGTTTGACAGCAATTGTCTTTTTTTTTTTTTTTAAGCTGGCCTTTGCTGAGATCCCCCCACCCCCCCACCAGGAACTTAACTGATTTTTTGCTGAATCAATAATTCCCTTTATTTTGATCCTTATAGTTTCCCGAAATCTTTATTATTCATTTCAATGACCACTAACAGGTACGATCGGCATAAGCGGGTATGAACGCAAGCAGAACTGGCTCTCGGGGAGTACACAATCCAACAGGTGGGAACAAAGGCTACCCAGAGCACAGCAGAGCCAGCCCCCATGTGCCGTCAGCTGCCGGAGGCACCCTCAGAGCATCTTACCAGCCCCGTGTGCTCAAACAAGAGAATCACATGTTGGCAGAGGACGTGGAGGAAAAGCGAATCCACAGGTGAATAATGAGATCCATTTTCCTTCAGTAAAACATTCCGTTATCTGGGCTTTGCAATATGCTCCCCCAAGAAAGACAGGGTAGTTCTTGGGATGGGATGTAGCGTGATATTCTTGTTTTCAAAGATTTGCCCAACTTTCATCAATACCTTGAGTTATGATCTCAACGGTCGGTCAACAACGCCATTGGTCTTACAGGACCAGCTCCTCCAATGCCTTCAAATCCACATGGCCCGTTGGCCATGCCTCTCCAGGGGAATTTCTTCTGCTTGGCCTTCTGACCCCCCTCAATCTGCTCTCTGCCCCCCAAGGCCAGGCTGATGGACTATATCAACACACAGTTGGTGTTGTGCTGTGCCCTTGGGCTTCTGGTTGGATTTGGCCAATGAGGATACCAGACAGGAAATTAGAGGAAGAAAGGAGAGTGAAGTGACCCCTGTGTCCTCCCATGAAAGGTCACTGCTCCTAAAGTAACCAGCTTTATCCCATTCTCTTTCTTGCTGGGTCCATCAGTGTTACCCTTTGGGTTTTCATGCTGTCTTTGTCCTCCGCCAAGCCATGCTCACAACTCGGTAATCGGTCCCTCAGGAGACATATCTTCCTTGAGTTTTTCTCATTTGAGTGTGCCATCTGTTTCCTATTGACTCTCACTGAGACCCCAGTGGATGGTTCTCTTGGATTCTGGCCATTGCCATGATTCCATAGTCACAGGAGGAGAAAACCAATGGGGGAAGATCCAGTCACTGAAATTCTTTCCTTTTAGAGGAGATATCATCAAGAATGCAGAACTGCCCTTCAGAAAACAAACATGGTGGCAAGGGTGTGGGATTGTTTGAGAAGCTCCATATAGCACACGCTCTGTGAACAGCTGTAGTTGGCTTTTAAACAAGGCAGTATACTTTGGTGAAAGTTTACACACTGTAACTTAGACAAGAGAAAATATGATTCCTGGGACATTGGTAGCAATAAATGTGTCATCGTGATAGCATGATAAGGAGAGGAAGCTGTGGCCCCTGGTCTTCAAACTCCTCTTTTCTCTCGGGAGTTTAGAATAGTGTTAAAAGTGGGCTGAATCATTAGAGAAGTAAAAGTCGCTGTAAATTACTCATTACAGACATGGAGCGCTCACCGTGTGTAAGGCACAACCATCACAGGCTTCCTCTGGCCCATCCCACGTGGTCTTCACCCATGCTTTCAGAGTAGCTACTTTTTTCTTCATAGTTTACAGATAAAGAATTTGAAGCAGAAGAAAGTGCAATGACTCATACGTGGTCACCAAGACTCAGAATCCACATTTCTAAAAGAAGGCTAATATAACTTGTGTCCCAGGACTGTGGTCAAGATGAATCAAAGTCCTCTCTATCTCCTATAGAGGTCCCTGCATGGTGGACACTCAAGGACATGAAGAAGGCCAGGGGGTCGAAGTTACAAGGGCATGGAGTTTGCTTTGCTGGTGCCCTTCTGATCTAATAACTATGTGGCCAACTTATCTGGAACTTCAGCTGAGGAGTAATAATAACACTGAACAAAACAACCACCACTTATTTTATGTCAAGATTCTACCAAGAGCTTTGTGCAGACTATCTTCCGTCAACCCCACACAGTCCTAAGAGGACGAAAGGGTTCTTATGCTTATTCTGGGTAGTGAATAAACTGAGTCCCAAGGAAATTCAGTGACTTGCCCAGCTAAGAGGTGGCAGAGCTCGCATTAAAACCCAAATCCGCCTAGCTCCTGTACCTTTACTCTCAACCTCTACTTCATGCCCTGTGTCCATTTTTATTGCATTTAACAAACATTTCAGTGTTTACTCTATGCTAGGAACTATTCTGAACACTACAAATATTAACTTTTTTAGTTCTCATAAAAACTTCGTGGTAGGCACCAGTGTCATCTCATTATTATGAGTGGAGAAAACTGAAGCCCAGAGAAGTTAAGTAACTTGCCCAAGATCACACAGCCTTTGCAATCCCAAGCTCACTTTTTCTCAATTTTCAGATGAAGATATTGTCGGGCACTACAGTATTTTGGGAGCAATAGGTCTGAGTTGTCTGCAGATTTATTGATGTGAACCTCTAAGCTATAAAGTTGAGTCCTTTGCAAAAGAGTGAAGGACATGTATTGGTTTTCAACTCTCAGCCTTACCATAAAACAAGTGGGGGTAGATCATGGATCTCACTGGAGACACCAAGAAGATGCGAAGAGCAGATCCTGTACTGGTTTAACTTCAGTTATCTGGGAGAACCATCACAACATTTGTCCTCAGGCAAAAGAATTCTGCACTGAATGTCTACCAACAGGCAGCCTTAGGCTGGGAGAAATGAGCTGGAGAAAAGCCCAGTCTCTTGTTGGACAGGGATACAGTGGATATGCTGGGCTGAACACTAAAGGTTAATTGCTCTGAGTAATACTGTGGCATTTAGCCCTGGTGCCAAATGAACTGAGACAATATTGACCAAGATTCAGCCAACATCAGAATGCAAACACAAATGAAAATCCAAGTCCTTAGGCAGAGGGAGTCCAGGCAAGAATCTGCATATCCAGGAAGATCAACCAAGGCAGAGGCAAGTCTCCTCAAAACCTCAAGGGCCTTATACACCCTCGTAAACCAGCATTATGCTACGAGAAGTGCCATATGGGCCCGGTCTTTGCATATGCAACTCTGTGTGCTAGAAACCACTTTCTCTACCCTGCCAGGCCCCTGGATTTCACCTGACCGACGTCACTTCTTATGCAGCTCTCACGTATAAGATGTTTCCTTCAGGATGGCTTTTTGCCCCACCATAGGCTGAGCTAGGACATCTCATCCTCAGCTACGTATCCCCCCTTTGCTGACCGCTATTTGACATTTTTTTTCCAGATTATACACATACGTTTCTCCCTGTTATATTCTGTGGCCCAGAGAGTGACTATATTCTTTTATTCTTTTTATCTTTGTGTCCTTTTATAATCTCAACATGTAGTACAGATGCTGGCGCATATATACTTGCTCAATGTTGAAAGCAGAAAGAATGGGTGGGTAGATGGATGGATGGATGGACGGACGGATGGAGGAAGAGAGGAATGGCTGCCTAGCTGGGGAGATGATGACTGGACTGACGGGTGGATGGGTGGATGAATTAATGGTTGGGTCCTTGGATGGATGGATGGGTAGGTGGGAGGATGGATGATTGAGCGGATGGTTGAATGGAAGCATGAATGGACAAACACATAGGGGCCTCTTGAAGGCGGTTGAGGATGGAATGACAGGATCTTCCATCTCCTGGGATTCAAAGAAACAAAGTCTTCTCAACTATACTTGGTCCATAAAATTCTGTAAATCCATTCCTGTGGAAGAAGTCCCCGGCCATCCTTCCCTTTTCTCAGAAGGTACATGGTGTCATTTTTGGATTTCTATTCTCCTTTGAGATGGTCTAGTTTTTTTTTTTTTTCTTTTAAAGCAGATTTCACTTGGGTAAAAATAGGTCAATGTGGGTCACATCTCTGATTGGTCCCAAGAGTCAAAACCACACGTGTACCCACGCCTAAGGAAGAATAACACTCAGTGGGAGTTTCCTATCCTAGTTCTCTGGCAAGGGAAAGCTACTGGAACACCGTTGGTTTCTTAAAGGAGGGTATGGGGGCTTGAGGGGCAAAACCATAGTGAAGTTGGTCGCTGGTCTACAGGGTAAAGAACATCAACCTATGAGAAGTAAAATCAGGTCTGCATTTGAATTTCAACTCTATTCCCTTACTAGTTGTTGAGAATTTAGCTAAGTTTCTTAACCTCCCTAAGCCTGACGTGGGTTATCTACCAAATGGGAAGTGGTAAGGATCGAGAAGGAGTGTGAAAGAATAGCTCGGAGACTTGTGTCCGGATTTAAAAAAAAAAAAAAAAAAGAAGAAGAAGTAGCACAATGTGCTGATTGTTCAACCAACAATAGCTTGACATAGTCGCTGGGAGGCAAAAGTAACTGAAGTAGTAATACAAATATTCTCACTTCAATGAATAAATGATTAATAGTTCACTAGGAGAGCATTTCACAAATTACAGACTACATGTCCGTGATGACAGAGAAGACAAACTTACATGGTATGTAAAGTGAGCCTTAAATAACGTTAAATCACAAAGAAGGAGAGAACGTCATTCCCTGGACAACTTGATTTCAATGATGATTTAGTGCTTCTCATTGCGTCAAGGAGAAAGTCTTGGTTTCTTGATGCCAGAATTTCTTTAACATCTTTTAGCAACACGATCAGGACTTGGGTGCAGATGTTGGACAGGCAAGGAAATCTTGCTAGAATGTCAGATTTTTCTTTACGGTTTTTGCATTATTGTTTAATGGTACCTCTTATTTGTGGAAAATAGCACTGGTTTTCCTTTCGTGGTGGCCACATCCACGTTCCTTTGTAAATAAGTAAGATCTGAGTCCGTTTAAAGAAAATATATATGTAAGAGTTCGGGTGGCGTGGAGTCAGGTAGAACCAGCAGTGAGTAACGCGCATGTGGGAAACCTTGAAAAAGGAGGAAGAAGGTGCAAATATCTGGTTATACTGAGTAACATACATGCCCACCTGCGAAAAACTTGCCGTCTTTTTTTCCAGGTTCTGTTTAGATCCGGCTGAGTAAATGGTATGGCTCCACAGAGATGGTCTCTTATCTTCTCAACTTCAGTTCTCTAGGGAGGCTATGACTACCCAGATGTCCCCCCGAGGTGGGGGGAGTTGGGAAATCTCCTTCCCCCAATGGAAGGAAACACACTCACCAAACTCCCCGCAGGCCACTTCTCCACAAGTGCAACAGGAAAATATGTGGACGTCCCTTGACAACTTGGTCAGGACTCACAGACTCAAGCATCTACAGGGGTCAAAAAGACCAGGGCACGGGATACACACTTTGGTATAAATGTTCCACCTAAAAAAGAACTTGATGGCGGGGCATTTTTTCAGTTTGTGTGTTTTTAAAAAGTACAATCATGATAAAAATTTAATCATTATATATATGTGTGTGTGTGTACACACACACACACACACACATAAAATAGTGATGTGTCAGGTGAAAAAAATCATCCTTGCAGTTTGAAAGACAGACATACTTTGCATGTGAAGTGTATGCAATCCTATTTCTATACATCGAGAAACAATGTATTATGGGTTAGATTATATAACTTGTGGCAGCTCAAGGATGACGATAAATAGGAAAGGATGCTGGGACTCGGGGCCGGACACAGAGGGAGAGAGAGTCGTGGGGACCCAGGTACACTGGAGAGCACGAGTTGCTTTAGAAAGTGCATCAAACATTTAGTCTCAATCAACTGCGGTAAAAGAATGTTGCCAAACCCTCATATTTTTTAATAAGAACTTAAAACTGTGGATTTTTATATGCAGCTCCCTGCTTATTAAATTTTGGCAATGAATTTCTTTTTAAAAACGTTCTTTCCTGGGGTGCTTGGGTGGCAAAGCTGGTTAGATGTCTCACTCTTGGTTCCAGTTTGGGTCATGATCTCAGGGTCATGAGATCGAGCCCCGTGTCGGGCTCCACACTCAGTGCAGAGTCTGGTTAAGACCCTCTTTCCTGGGGCGCCTGGGTGGCTCAGTGGGTTAAGTCTCTGCCTTCAGCTCAGCTCATGATCTCAGGATCCTGGGATCGAGCCCCGTATTGGGCTCCCTGCTCAGCAGGGATCCTGCTTCCTCCTCTCTCTCTCTGCCTGCCTGTCTGCCTGCTTGTGATCTCTCTCTCTGTGACAAATAAATAAATAAAATCTTAAAAAAAAAAAAAGATTCTTCTGCCCTTCCCCATTGGGCTCTCTCTCTCTTTAAAATAAATAAATGTTTAAAAAAATAAATTAATTAAAAAATTAAAAAACCAAAAAGCACTCTTTCCTCTGCAACATCATGGAGAATTAGTCACTGAGATTGTTACCCTCATCTGATTTATTTGTACTCTGCCTGGGATGAGTTATGAAACCCGAGCCGTGTGGAGCTGGAGCGCCGGCCGGGGAGAGGCTGGGTGTCAGGATTCAGTTCTTTTGGCCGCTGACAAAGAATAAAAACAAATGTCCAGTAAGCACACAACGACATTTTCAACCTTGTGTTACCAAGGGGAAGACATCCAAGACAGAATACTGATGAGAGACCGTCGTTGTTTACTAAGCAGATGCAACATATTTTTTTTACTGCTAATGCCCGATTTCAACCCGTACGCAAATAAACAGTCCTTCTCACACATTGATGTATTCATGCATCCATCCGTCTGTCTGTGGAAATTCAGATTTGAGTGATAGAGACTCAGTCCCTGGCTTCAGGAAGTCCTTTAATTGGAGAGGAATTTGGCCACACACACACACACACACACACACACACACGTATACTACACTATACGTATATGTGTATGTATATATATCAGATGCCTTTAGAACATGACTACCCTTTTTTTTTTTTTTTAAAGATTCCACCTATTTATTTATAGAGAGAGATCACAAGTAGACAGAGAGGCAGGCAGGGGGGCGGGGAAGCAGACTCCCTTCTGAGCAGAGAGCCCAATGCGGGGCTCGATCCCAGGACCCTGAGATCATGACCTGAGCTGAAGGCAGAGGCCTTAACCCACTGAGGCAGCAGGTGCCCCAGAACATGACAACCCTTTGATCCAACACTGTAACATCTTGGAAATGCTTCTGAGAGAAAATTCCAGAACAAGTCTGCATTAATGTTGCTACAAAGATGTTCATCCCTCTGCTGTGTTTATAACAGCAGAACATGTCATGTATCAAACACTCAAATGTCCAAAATGGCCAGGTGGTTGATTCGTCTGTGGCACAGCCACTCGAAGGGACCCCGGCCCTATTTTGGATGACGTATTTGGCATGGTATAGAACGGTGAACAAGCAAATAAGATGTTGACTTCAAAACAGTCTTTCAGAATCTCTAATATATGTGTGATATTGATATGAGAGAAGAGAAATACTAAAAGAGAGAATATTTCTCAGTGATAGGATCATAGACTTATGTCTTTCATATGTTGCTCCCTGTATCTTTAATAAGAACATCTATTCCTTCTGTAATGAGGGGGAGAAAAGGAGCAGTATTTTAAGTTTTGATCTTTAGAACTCCTCACACTGTTAGAAATTCTTGGGGGCCCCAATATGCTTTTATTCATTTCATTTAGAGCTACCAATGTTAACCATATTAGAAATTAAAACTAAAAATGTTAGGGTCGCCTGGATGGCTCAGTGGGTTAAAGCCTCTGCCTTCAGCTCAGGTTATGGTCTCAGGGTCCTGGGATCGAGCCCCATGTCGGACTCTCTGCTCAGCAGGGAGCCTGTTTCCTCCTCTCTCTCTGCCTGCCTCTCTGCCTACTTGTGATCTCTGTCTGTCAAAAAAGTAAATAAAATCTTTTGAAAAAACAAAAACTAAAACTTTAAAAATATTATTTCATTTTAAAATAATAATAATAAACTCATTCTGTGTTAACAAAAATAACATTTTGATGAAAAATAACTATCTTTTCCCAATAATTTCCAATTAATCTATTTGGTTTGTTCCAAAGCTGGGGGGGGGAGAAAAATATGGTATTGACATATTTAAAAATATGAAATATTTGAAATACCATATTGAAAATATGGTATTGACATATTAAATAGATTTGCAAAAATAGAGAACATTCTCCCTTTTGGCAAATCTCTTTAATTTCCACCCTAATGGAAGACAGCTGGATTCTCATATCTGCTCCTGCGTTCAGTATGTTTCCGTAAGTTGTTTGGGTTCAAGTACATGAAGAAAATCCAGCCCCATACAGTTCTGCACTTAGAAGAGGAAGAAGTATTTTAATAGTCTTTTCAAGTTATAAAGTGCACCGTGATCCTACACTTGACAAGGGATAGCGCCTGAAAATCAGTTGCAGGGCGAAATCTGGAACCTTATCAATGAACTTCTTGTTCTCTCTGCACCTGTGAGGGGATGAGAGTGGAAAAGACAAATAGCCTGTCAGTATTATAATGAAGATTGTGTGACTTCTTGGGCTCCTTGAGAGGGTCAAGGATATCCCTGAATTTCTGCACCACACTTTGGGAATCACCGTCTAAATCATACACAAGCAAGTGGGTCATTCCAGGGAGGTGGCCTAGGACGGCCAGCTCCATTTTTGTTGTTGTTTTTTGTTTCCAATTTTTAGATGACGTTTTGAATTATCTCACGGGCATCTCAATATAAAAAAAATTAACTTTCTCCAGGCCGTCATCATAGACTGATCCCACGGGCAGCAGGTTCTGAGATGGGAATTCATGAAGGTATGCTGCTCTGAATCACCCGAGAGGGACTGGGCAGCAGGAGGCAGACGGTGCTGTCTGGTCTCACCGAGCTCTCGGTCAGCTGGGGAGCTTCCCGCTCAGTCAACCCTTGACAGCTGCCCCCCATTGAAGCGGGTGGACCAGGACTTTCTCTCCATACCAACAAGTCCTTGGAGGCTGACTGCCACAGGAAGGAACAAGGTGTGCGGAGAGAGAGAGTCCCAGAAGGAGAGAGAGCTGTCTACAGCCCACCCTTCCAGAAGCTGGGGAATGCGCCGTTGGTCCTGGAGGGGTGGTCTGGGCAGGGCACCTCAGCCACACGGTTGTCCATGCCCGAGTTGGGATTAGAACCCGCCCCTCTGTTTGCCTCCCGAGCCTCCGTAAAGAGACCCTCTGAACACTTGCTTCATCTCATGTCGGCTCTGCACATCCACACATTGCCGATGACCATGACCCCGGGCTGATGTGACGCGAACGGGCACGGGAAGAAAGGACGAAGGCTGCGCAGCCGGCATTCAGCTCTCCGCTCCCCTTGCTGGGCGGATGCTCTCCACCTGTCCTAGGCAAATCCGAAAATCAGGCTCCTGTGCCGTTCGCTCTGGTGATGAGAATAAGCTTATGAATCAGGAAAGGGAGAGGAAAATATGGAAATCATGCCTTGAGAAGACCGTCTTGCATCGCAAGTGTTAATATTGATCAAGTGAAATATTTGACATGGAAATCCACACCCATCATTTAAGACCCGGGTGAGGAGTCATAGGTCCTGGGGTCGCAAAGGCTCATGACAGCCCCGGAGCCTTAGCGAGCACAGCAGCCACCTGGGCCTCTCCGGCACAATAACCTTCTCTCCGTTCTGGAAGCCCCACAGAAAGAAATCTCCAGTCGGCTTCCGTCTTGTAGCTCACGTTTGCTCTCATGCAGCGAGGAAAAACCAAGGATGTTTCCTATCAGGGCTGCTCAGGAATTCCCACCCCCTGTCCTGTAAGCAGGAAGAGAAAACAAGACAGACCTTGCCTGTCCTCGGGTCTGTGTTTACCACCTCTTACTTCATTCACTGCGAGAAGGAAAACCTCCTGAGAGTCCACGCGATGAAGGAAAATTATTCGCACCTCATCACCCCATATTTCCAACTCTCCTTGCAGGAGTATTTACAGATGCTTCTAATTTAAAACAGCTTTCTGACGGATGTCCCCCTGCAGCAGAGCCCAACAGCAACCTCGCAGGGTCTGCGGTTTTGTTTTATCCTAGGTTCACCGTAAGGAAGACTTGGAACCTGCTAGAAAAGCAGCAGAAGAGAGATTCCTCGGCTCTTGCCACCCCCAAGAACACGATTTAGCACGGAAGCCATTCGTTCTCATGATGAAAGGAAAGAACCCAATGCCTGAAATTGTGGGGGTCTCACAGGGTTCGATTTCCTTGCTAGTTCGTGAAGATTCAGGTGCTTTCTCAGTGGCCTCTCCGGGCTGTGCTGTCCCTCCCAGGGCTTTGACCTCCGCGCAGACTCTGAGACATTCCTCTTCTCCGAGCCTCGGTTTCCTCCTTACCCAAATAGATACTCGTTGTGTGAAGATTATAAAGAACACACTGGCTAACGTATAAGAAAAAGATCTGAAAAATACCCAATGATGGGGGGGTTGCAAAAAAACAAAAGTGCATATTGGATTTTTCTGGCTCAGCCAAAGCAGGGTGGGCAGGCAGGACCCCTGGCTCAGTGATCAAAAACACGGCTGATGTGGGCTCTGTGTGACACGGGGGCCTGCACATAGGAGGAGGGAGTGTCGGCAAGGCTGGCTCGGGAGGGGTCCCCGGAAGGGTGCTGGAGAGGATTCAGATTTCCAGGGGACCCTTTGTGACACAGCGACCGACTGCAATCCAGATTCCGGGAAAGCAGTTGGATCTCTGACAACTTGGCGAGTCTGTCAATATTTGCAGAGGGGTGGAGACTGTGAAGGAAGAAGATGAAGCAGCAAACCGAGTCAGGAGATGTTGATGGCGAACACCACCCAATGTGTGTAGGGCCGAGAGAAACTTTTCTCTTCGTGAGTTCCTGCAGTGTGGACACCAGGCAGTGAATTCTTCGACCAGAACATTCGTGCTTCCGAGCGCCGGCGGCTACCTCCCTCCAGTCAGGGCCCTGAGCTTGGGTGAATGCTCTGTGGTCCCCATTTTGAAATTCTTGAATAATTTTGTCTTTGAACTTGTGTTGGGGAAGCAAGAACAGCCGGACGCGGCTCCCCGATGGTATCCCACACTGGCCAGGATGGGCAGCAACTGGCAGTGCGGGAGCAAAGTGACCTGGATGTTCAGCGGGGCAACGCGGTGACTTCTTGTAAAACAAAACACGCCCTGACCCGAGGGTCCAGCGTTTGTGCTCCTTGGCGATTGCCCAGAGGAGCTGAAAATGTGTGTCCACGCGAACGCCTGCCCATCAATGTTTACAGCACCTTTGGTCACGATGGCCAAAACTTGAGAATAATCGAGAAGTCCTTAGCAGGTGAATACTATTATTGTTATGTTATTCAGCATAAGAAGATACAAACTATCAAGTCATGAAAAGGCGTGGAGGAAACTTAAACGTAGATGACTGAGAGAAGTCAGTCTGAAAAGGCTACATCTTGTATGAACCCAATATATGACACTGAAAAGGGAAAAAGGAGGGGATGTTAAAAAAAAATTACCGGTTTCCCAGGGCTGGGGGAGAGGAGGAATGCCCAGGCAGAGCACAGAGGACCCTTCAGTCAGTGGTGTTACTCCGTGGGGTACAAGAGCCCACCCGTGTCATTATACATTTGCCCAATCCCATAGAATGGATAACCCCAGAGGGAACTCTAACGTGAACTACGCACTTGGTGTGATTTGATGTGTCCGCGTAGGTTCATCAAATTGTAAAAGCTGTCCCACTCTGGTGCGATCATGGCAGAGGCTGTGCGCTGGAGGGATATGAGTTCTCTGAAAAAAGGGAAAGTCTTTTTAAAAAACTGATGGTCGGGGCACCTGGGTGGCTCGGTGGGTTAAGCCTCTGCCTTCAGCTTGGGTCATGATCTCAGGGTCCTGGGATCGAACCCCGCAGCGGGCTCTCTGCTCAGCAGGGAGCCTGCTTCCTCCTCTCTCGCTGCCTGCCTCTCTGCCTACTTGTGATCTCTCCCTCTCTGTCAAATAAATAAATAAATAAATAAATAAATAAATAAATAAATAAGCTGATGGTCCCTGAGGCATATCCGTGAGCAGAGAAGTCATGCACGGTGCACACCCCCCTGGTCCATCGTGTCCCGCTCACACACAGCATTCGTGATGCCCCACAGGCAGAGAACCCCAGAGGGACCCGTGGTGGGTGGGTGACCAGCCAACCTCAACGTGAGTTCAAGGTAAGTGTGTTATACCTACAGCTGAGTGTGTAGGGACGCTGACAGCCCTGAGAAGTCATGCTTGCTTCAAATCGGAAATCGTTTCAAGTGCACAAAGAAGGCAACACATTCTAGAACTCTGTCCTATCCTTTCTTCCTCATGTGTCACCTCCTTATAACAGCTAATGGGCTGAAAATGATGTCACGGAAAGGGAGAGATGGGGCGGTCCACAGCTTTTCCTTTTAAAAGTGAAGTTAACACCACTATGTTTGTGTGGCATTTACTCTGAGTAAGAATGAGATACATACGCTCGTACAAGCTACGAAATACGTCGTGGGATTCTCGGGATTCCGCCCGTGAGCACATTGCATTTAGACCCACGTTGCACGGTATTCGGATGAATGGTAAAATTCACATGAATAATTTAACATTTTAATTCTTCCTTACTTAGAACAACTTTGAATAGCAAAGGAAATACCAAAGAAGCCAAGAGAGAGAGACTATGGAAAAAAGGAAAATGCTTTATATATATATTTTTTAAGATTTTATTTATCTGACAGAGAGAGGGAGAGAGAACACAAGCAGGGGGAGCGGCAGGCAGAGGGAGAGGGAGAAGCAGACTCCCCGCTGAGCAAGGAGCCCCATCTGGGACTCGATCCCACAGCCCTAAGACCATGACCTGAGCCGAAGGCAGATTCTCAACTGACTGAGCCACCCAGGTGCCCCCGAAAGTGCTTTATACTTTAGCACCTCAAATAGTACTTTACCTGCTTTGAGAACCAGGGGCTCTGCATTTTCCCTTCTCATTGGTTCCTATAAATCCCAGAGCCAGCCCCGCCCCCACTGCTATGAAGTTAACATTGACCGGTGGCCACGATATGCCAGACATGCCGTTAAGCGTCCCACGCAGATAATGACCCTTAATGGCCTGGGTCGCTCCTACCCCCAAAGAGTAAGACGCCATCCACGTGGCAGTTACTGTCACAACGACTGCGAGTGAGCCGGTCCAAACAAGAAGGGCTTGTTAAGCACCTGCTCTGTGGCCAGAAGGTGCCCATCTCGTTTTGCAGAGCCCTAGGATCGGGGGTACAAAGATAAGCACAAAACAAACACAAGGTTGCTCACAGAGGAGGGGGGCCAACAGAGACAGGGGGCAAAGTGGCTGCTCGTTATCACACAGCCCGTCAATCAGAGTCACGATCCAAACCCAGACCCGGAGCCCAAGCTCATGAGCCCCTGGGGCAGACTGCCTCTGTGATGATGCTGGCCCCGTGTGCGTGCGTGGCAGATGCTTAATAATTAGGTTTATTACATTCCAGATTTAAAGATCCAGCGCTGAGCTAGAACTGGGTTTACTGCCTTCATTGTGGGGTGTCCGATTGTGAATTCACTATCTGTTTAAATAGTATGCCTGTCCCTGAGATGTTGCTCTCTGAAAGGGGCTTTCTCTGGCTCTCCCTGTTTCTCTCTCTCTCTGCAGCCTTGGCTTTGTTTCATGATGAGGATCACACTCTGTAATTCTATGTTTGTTTGTAGGACTCTGTGTTCAATTGCAGTGAGCCTAGAGTGGGGCGGGGACACGGTTCCTCCCCAGTTTAAGCCCAGGGCTATATATAGCCTGGTGCTCAGCAAGTAGTTGATCGAAAATGGGCGCTTGGGTGAGCACATTAATGAATAAAGCCACAATAATTATTAGTTCACATTTCTCCTGCATGTTTTCCCAAGAACACTGAATAGTATTTGTCATGTTTCTCTCCTTGCATTGGCTGTTAGGAAGCTCAAAGCCACATCTGTGAAGCCATCACAGCAAGCCTGTAAATCCACCTGGATATTTATTTCTGATTCTGAATGCACACATTGATGTACTCACTCTTACTGTCCCTCTTCTTTTGTTATTTTTTTACATTTCCAATATGCCGCTGCAATTTTTAAAATTTTTTCTTAAAGATTTTATTTATTTATTTGACACAGAGAGAGATCACAAGTAGTCAGAGAGGCTGGCAGAGAGTGAGAGGGGAAAGCAGACTCCCCGCTGAGCAGAGAGCCCGATGCGGGGCTCGATCCCAGGACTCTAAGATCATGACCTGAGCCGAAGGCAGTGGCTTAACCCACTGAGCCACCCAGGTACACCTCTTTTGCTATTTTTAACTGATGCTCCCATCTTGTATTACATATGTCCTTGTGAGACACTTTAACAAATATCGCCGCTGAAATTCAGTAAATTCAGCAGGCTGTCTTGAATTTCTAGCCTGCAGAGAAAAAGAATGTCCTTTTCCGTGCCATCCTCGGTCTTCAGAACAATAAGCCACCCTTAGATTCCCTGCTTTCCCGCGTCCAAAGCCCGCTGGGAGGGATGTTTCTGTGCCTGGGGGCGGTGCGGTGGGTGAGATGCTAGTTCCTTCCAACGAGGTGGCTGGGCGGTGGAGGTGGTGTTCTAGAAGAAATGAAGGTGAAAGGCAGACAGAACTGCGAAACCTTACAGAACGTGTTTTCCCGGCTCTGGCCATGGCCCGTGGTTACTGGGGAAGGGACTCAGCGACCCAGGTCAACCCGAGCAGGTACAGGGGGTGGGGGGACTGGCCAGGATGCTTGGAATGCCAGGCAGGCCTTAGTGCGGGAGAAAGCAGGTGCTCGGTTCTGATTGGAGAGGGGAGAACAGCCCCCGCAGCCAGGAAGAGAACCTGCTTCTATGGGAGGATCCCTGGGGAGGGCGGCCCCACCCAGACGGTGTTTGCCCTGCTCTGTGTGTTCAGCCAGCAGGCTCCGGAGGAGGAAGCAAAGGGCAGGGAACCGGGCTCAGCTGCCTGCCTAGCTCTGGGCCGCACCAGCTGGAGACAAGGCACCCTGAGCAGGAGCAGCTCCAGGGGACTCCAGGGGACCGCAGACACTCCCGCCAGGGGCTCGACAGGTAACAGCTTCCAGATTAGGCTTGTTTGTGGTGGGCAGCAACATATAGACGCTGGGCATCCGAGGATTGGGTTCAACCCCAGCTCTGCCACTGATTGACCGTGTGGCCTTGGGTGTGTGGGAGCCTCAGTTTCATCATCTGTGAAATGGATCCAAAGATAGCCGTACCAAATGGGTTATAGAAAGATTGTATGACCACGTAGGTGGTGTCAGGTGTGAAGCAACAGAAATAGCTCCAATTTGCTTGGAACGATGGAGAGCCATTTCAAGTGTAAGACTTGGGGTAAGAAATCAGCAGACAAAGGGGTGTGCTATGGGATTTGGGGACCATTGTCAGGACAAGAGTCCCCCATAGGAAAGCTGACTTGGAGTCTCTGCCAAGGGGCATGGTCTAAGGATGTGGAGGAGACGGGACGAAGGACTCCTTGTGTGACTCTGGTCCTTTACATAAATTGCCTTATTTAACATTCAAAGCCATCCTTCGAGGTGGGTGCTGGGTTCAGATCCCAGCTGCAGGACTCCAGAAGTTGGCATGGCCCCCTGAAACGCCTTCCTGCCTTGAAGTGTCAAGGTGATGAGAGGGTGGGTGTCCTGGGGCCAGATGCCTCGGGCTGGCTGGGCGTGCCGGGCGGGTTACTTCTCCTCCCTGGGCTTCCTTTCCTCTTCTGTAGAATGAGCACAGTCATAGTGTCGAGATCCAAGCAGATACCTGTGCACTGGTCAACGCTGGCTTTTGTTTCTATTGTCATCATCACCTCTGCCTGACAATTTGGGAGAGGAGGCAGGGCCAGTGGGGAGAACTTCCAGGTCTCCCAGGTCTCCCAGAATGGAGCTGAGATCCAATCCATTTGGGATTCGAGTGAAGGGAGTGAGGCACACACGGGTGTGCAGAATTTAAGAGACACCAAGAAACTCAGTCATCCAGATAGATCATATATATATATATATAAAATATATATATATATAATATATATATTATATATATATATATAATATATATATTATATATATATATTTGGGGAGGTGGGTAGGGGCAGAAAGAGAGGGAGAAAGAATCTTGAGCAGGAACCTGACACAAGGCTCGGTCTCACAACCCTGAGACCATGACCTGAGCTGAAATCAATAATTAGAGGCTTAACCAACTGAGCCACCCGGGTGCCCCAAGATAAATTATATTTTCAAGCAATATTTGAAAAAAATAAAATTAATGCCAAAACATCCACAGGGAACAAAATAACAGGTTAAGTAAAGACAGGTCCAGTAACAGCATTACTGTGTTTTTTTAAATGTTGTGTTAAAAATATAATCTTCGTCTCGATGGCTTGAGTTTTCCGGCTCCCCCTTAAATTTTGCCGGAGGGGCGAGTGCCTGATTCACCCACCATCCACGGGGGGGCCTGCTGGGACACCACTGGCTTCAGGCCTGGGGTGTATATGTCCTGCTTTGCCCCCAGAGAAGCCAAGAGAGGAGTGCGCTAAAGTCATTTTCTATTTAAGGGGGAGTAAGGGACACAAGGCCAAGGCCCCCATCATGGAGAATTCTTTTTTTCCGCAAGGTTTCTGAAACTCGGGAATGGTCGGGTTTCTTTTTACCAACAAGTCGTGTGCTTCTGGAGAGCCAGCGGCCCCTCGGGATCCACCCTGGCCTGTTTCCCATGACAGCAGATGCTCACACTGAGGGACGGGCCTCCTCCACCCTGCTGGAGGGACGCGTGCTGACGGTCGCGCTGTTGGCAGCTCCTCTTACCGTTGCCCGGCACTGGGAATAGTTATGGATGTGACAGCCTGATGCACCGGAGCCAGGGTCCACCTCTGCTCTGCCTCCTCAGGGCTTTCCGATCTGGGGCGGAGGGGGAGGCGGAGGGAGTGGGAGTTACTCTTGTTTATACATTTAACTCACCAATGTCCATTAAAGAAAGCAGGACCAGCCCCGCACCTGTCTCGCGGGATGTGCACTCTGGAGGCGAGGGGAATGCCTCCCTGCGCCTCAGTTTCCTTATCTGTGTAGTGGTGGAACCATGGGGTGCTCTAAGGAAAAACAGAGACAACGAAAGTAAAGGTCCTGGCCCCAGGGCCAGGACTAGGGTGAAGCAAGCAAGGCACTGGAGGACAAAATCCAGGGCTGGGGGAGGGGACGCTCATTTCCAAGTGCAGATTCTGCACTTGGAAAGAGAATGGCTGCTTGCATTCTGTACCTGGGAGCCTCTCTGGCCCTGCCTGACTCAGAGGGAGCCTTCAGGTAATGCTACCCGCTGCACGAATAGCTGGAAGATGCTTGGTGACGCGAAGAGTGAGAGAGTAAGCTCTAAGCCTTCTAGGCACATCCACCATTTATACGCACATAACTTGAGCGTTCCCACAGCAAGATATCAACTACCGAGTGTTCCTGAAATACCCGGTGTGATTCTGCTAAGGGGACCTCTTCTCCTGGGCCCACATGGTCCATTCCACGGCACAGGGCTTGGGGAGCACAGCGAAGGATGGATTTCAGTCCTCACGTGCCCCCTTGTGCAGGAGGCAACCTGTACCATCGTATGTTGGAGGCCCTCAGAGTGTCTACCGCTCCCAGCACTGTGCTGGGGAACGCAAGGAGACACAGGGTCATGGGACCTGGCAGAGCAGGTCTGGTCTCTTTACTCATTTGATCTTGCCTTTGGAGTCGGGGGGCAGAGAGCTTGCTCTGCTGGGTGCGCCAGATGGCTTTGTTGGCACGGCCCTCAACTGGGTGGTGGGGAGGACCCACGGCTTGCCTGCATTCCATGGCGTTGATCTAAGGTGTTTCTGCTTACTTGGTGACTAATCCTGTCACCACTGTTTGAGAACCTCCCCTTCCCACTGGACAGTCCTTTAGCTCCTTGCTGGAAGGCAGCTTTCAGAAATGCTTTCTCTAGGGCCCGTGTTTAGGGTTGACTCTGTTCCCTGGAGGGGGGCTTATTGTTAACCTCTCACTGCGAGGAGGTGACCTAAACACCAACCACTTGTGTGAAAGAGAAGGGAGGAGTTCCAGGACCACTTCCGGCTGACTAATTCGCCCCGGGAACGCACCACAGAGCTAATGGAATCATAACATTCATAAGAGAAATAAATAGTATCAGGAAGGACTAACGTTTTCTCACCTGACTACTGCCAAGCCCTTGTGCTGAATCTTTGCCCAGAGTTTGCCGATGACCCTTCGGTTGCGCATCCCTCCTCAGGTGTGCACTGACTGTAGATCAGACCACACTCCTTGACTGGGTGTGATTTTCATTTCTTACTGCACAGACAGCTGCGCAATATTTTATATTCTATAGTGTATCACATTACATAGAAACATTTAATAAAATAAGAGCATAACTTACATGGCAGAGGACACAGTAGAAGGTAAGAAGGAAAAAGTTAAGAGTTTGAGCAGCGGAAGCAGGCTGCCGAGGGTTAAAGCCCGAGTTACCCACTTACCAACAGATAACCTGTGTTCATCAGCTCGTGCCGTTGTAACAAAAATGCCATAGGCTTGGTGACTTAAACAACAGATACGTATTTTCTCACACCTCTGGAGGCTGGAAGTCCATGATGAAGGTCGTAGCAGACTCTGATCCTGGTGGGGCCTCTTTTCCTGCCTCTCTCTCTCCGCTGTCCTCTCGCTGCGGCCTCACATGGTTGGAGAATGAACAAGCTCTCTCAGTGTCCCCTCTTCCAAAGACGCTAATCCTCTGAGATCGGGGCCCCACCCCGCTAACCTCCTCTAACCTTAATGACTGCCTTAAGGACCCTGTCTCGGGACACAGCGGCAGTTAGGGCTTCACCATGCAAATCTGGAGGGAGAAGCAGGTCAGTCCATAGCACAATCTTAGGCAAGGAGCGTAGGCTTCCTGCAAGCAGGTTTGGTTGGGACGATATAAATGCGTGCCTCGTGGGGTTCTTGGGAGGACGTGATACACCCATATAAGACAGCACTCAGGGCAGGGTCCAGCACAGAAATCGGGCGCTGTAGAAATACGAGGTATTGTGATTTTGAAGGCACAGCACATTTGATGTGGTCCCTATTATAATGGCTAATCTTCAGTCCTTCGCTGCTGTACATGAACCGCAGGACTAAACACGGTGCGGACTGCACTCTGGTTATCTTCACATGCGAGCGGTGAGGATGAACCTGTGCCATCTTTCCTCCGCCCCTCACCCCTACAGAATGAGGGCCGAAGCTGTGCCCACAGCTGGTGTGAGTCACGACAGAAGGCTACTCTGTTTCACCACCAGGGACTAGACCCCCAGCAGCTCCTCCGAAACGTAGGTCACTAGGGAACACTGGGCCATAAGCATAACGAGAAAACTACCAAGCCCAGCCCCTAGAGCAGGATCCCTCAACCTCCACGCTGGTCACATTTGTGGGCAGGTCATTCCCTGCTGGGGGCTGTCCTGTGCCCTGCACGATGTTCAGTAGCGTCTCTGGTCTCTGCCAGCAGCAGCCCCCGACCCCGAGTTGTGAGCCTCAGAAATGTCTCCTGGAGGGCAATATGGTCCTCGCTTGGAAGAGTGGGGCTGGCTGGAGCCAACGCCCTGAACACCCACTCTCGGGAAGGGCAGCTGGAGGCCCAGGTTCCCCAGCATTTGCAGGCTGACAGCACAGAGGACCCACGAAGATGGCCCTGGCAAAATTGGGGGGCGCATTTCAGATGCCTGAGCTGATGATGATTATGGGGCCCGAAGGCAGAGACACTTCCTGTCTGAGAATCTATGTTGTGTGTGTCAGGTTAGGCAACATCTGGGGGAGATCCCTGGCCCAGGGGAAGCTTCCGCACCCTGAAGTGTCCAAAACAGTGGACCCGGCTGCCACAGAGATCACTTGGAGATCTTGAAAATGGACTGGTGCCACGGGCTCCACCCTGGAAAATCTGAGGGATCGGGTCCAGCTGGGATTTAAGTCCCCTCCCCTGTGTCTCCTGCACCCACGGATTGTTGCATCAAGGACACAGCGGAGGTGGAGAAGTAAAAGGACTTTCTATCCCAACGACCCGTCGCAAAGGCCGACCCCACGTTCTCAAAATGCTAAGGTCTCCAACATGAGTCCAATTTCAAAAACAAAACGCCCCGCCATATGGCCTGGCTGGTGTTTAATGTCAGAATAGGTCATTAAAAACAAAACAACTCACACCATTGGTTCATGAAAGAAAGGGCATCACCTTCAAATGTGTTTTTGTTTTTTTCCTTTTTTGTTGTTTTTCTTCTGTTTTGTTTTCCAACTAAAAACTGGTTCTTTCAGGGCGCCTGGGTGGCTCAGTGGGTTGAAGCCTCTGCCTTTGGCTCAGGTCATGATCCCAGAGTCCTGGAATCGAGGCCCGAGTCGGGCTCTCTGCTCGGCAGGGAGCCTGCTTCCCTTCCTCTCTCTCTGCCTCCCTCTCTGCCTACTTGTGATCTCTGTCTGTCAAATAAGTAAGTAAAATCTTAAAACAAACAAACAAACAAAAAAAAAAAAACTTGTTCTTTCAAATGAATACAGCTTTCTTGATGGAAAAACTGATCTGATTAATTTTTCACATTTGTTGGACACCGGAGAAAACCCCAGCCCAGAAAGGAATTGTCTGAACCATCTCGAGCCTCAGTTTTGCCGTCCATTAACTGGGGGGTAAAGAGGCCTCGCCTCCCAGAGTTCTTGAGCTGGGTTATAGGGAGCTCAGCTCATCCTAGTTTCCCCATGGTGGGGGTGGTGCTTTCCTGGTTTTAGCCTGAAAGTCCTGTGCCCCCGAACACGTTCTTTCCCAGGACAACCTGGACGGACACTCACCATCATGGTACTCTCCGAATGTGCCTGATTATGAGACTGCCCTGTGCCTTTACTAAAAATACAGATCCAGGGCTCCAACCTGACTTTTTGGTGAGAGAATGTTGGGAATCAGAGGTGGTGCCGGGGTCCTCCGCTGATTCCCACAATCAGAGAGCTTTGGGGGCCTGCAAATCCGCGTGGATGTAATGGTGACAACTGTAATTACGGCTTCCACGGGCGCGGAGCCCACTGCGAGCCTCACTCTCTTCCCTGCACCTCGCATAGAATAACTCATTTAATTCTTGCAACAACCTCTTAAGATGGGTGCTAGGGTCATCCCCATTTTAAAAAAATTTTTAAAGATTTTATTTATTTAAGAGAGAGAGAGAAAGTGAACATAAGTGGGGAGGAGGGGTCGAGAGAGAGGGAGAAGCAAACCCTCCACTTAGCAGGGAGCCCGATGCCGGGGGTCCATCCCAGGACCCTGAGATCATAACCTGAACTGAAGGCAGACACTTGACTGACTGAGCCACCCAGGCACCCCTGTTATCCCCATTTTACAGAAGAGGAAGCTGAGGCCCATCGAGGCTCAGTAACTTGCCCTGGATCACTCCCATCCTTATCCTACATGCTACATGGCTCTTTACCTAGAGTGTTCAGCACTGGGCTGGCACAGGGCTGGCTCTCCCTACGCATCAGATGTGATTATCATGATTGCTTTATTAGCTGTACTATCTTTTTTTTTTTAATTAATTAATTAATTAATTAATTTAACACAGAGAGAGAGAGAGAGACAGCGAGAGAGGGAACACAAGCAGGGGGAGTGAGAGAGGGAGAAGCAGGCTCCCCGCTGAGCAGGGACCCCCCCCCACCCTCCAATGCCGGACTCGATCCCAGGACACCAGGATCATGACCTGAGCTGAAGGCAGAGGTTTAACCCACTGAGTCACCCAGGTGCCCCTAGCTGTACTATCTTTAGAGCCGGGGAGGACTTGCCATGCTCAAGCCAACTTTTAACAGAAGACGTCATTGCTAAATGTGAAATTGTTCCCTTGCCCTCCCAGAAAGTCTGACCTCGCCTTGGAGACTGACTGTATTCATTTCTGCTGATACTGACGATGGCCAATAGGTGGCAGGAACCTTTTGTGTTTGTCCCTGTAAATCCTCTTTACAAAATCTGAAGGGAGAGCAGGAACAATTTCCCAACACCTGTGTTGTGAATGCAGGTGGGAAGCAGTGTTATCTGAATCCAGGTTCTCCCTGCCAAAGACAGGCGAATGCAATGTCCTTCTTTCCATCCACTGGGCCCTGAATTTGCGAAGAGGCTACTTCAAATGCTACTTCAAATGCTCAATTATCAGGAAAAGGGAGCCCCCAGCTCCTTGGGAGGAAACGTTCTCCTGCCTGCTCACATCAAACTTTTCGCAGCCCAAAGATTTTTCATGACCTCAGACATTTTTTGAAAGTAGCCCCCAGATTGGACTGAATCTGCGTTGAATAAGAAGAACTTGAAAAATTTGCAAACCCCTTGGTGACTCATTTGTAATTTTGTAAAAAGCCGGGCTCGGGTGGTGACATAATCTGCGTGTCTACCCTCGTGCGCGGCTTTGGTCGAGGCATCTCACCTACTGACCTCAGTTTCCTTGTCCGTAAAATTGGAATAATGATACGACTGCCTTACTGATTTGCTGCAAGGAGTCAACGAGTTTATTACAAGTAAAGCCCTTTGAATAGCTGCTCAGCCCCTGTAATCACTCACCAATTTTGTTGTTGTTGTTCCTATTTTGTCATGCCTGTGGTTGTCAGAGGTGTCATCTTAATTTTTATACACAGCGGGTTCAAATCCTGGTCAGTCTAATTGCCGCCAACACTTTGTCTCTCAGCTCCCTGAACCCCCTTCTTTGCAAACTAGGTATGTATCACTCAGAGTGATCTCCAGCAGCGATTGATAAACATTCTGGAAAAGGCTAGACAGTGAATATCGTAGGCTTTATAGACCATCTAATCTCTGCTGGGACTGTGCAACTCTGCCTTTGTAGCCTGAAACCAGCCCCCTGTTGACAAGACGCGAATGAGTGGGCGTGGCTGTCTCCGGACAGAATCCACTGATTGATACGGAAATTTGGAGTGCCTGTAAGATTCCTGTGTCACAATCTGTGGTTCCTCCTCCAATTTTTTTTTCTAACCATTTGTAAACGTATAAACTGTTCTTAGCTCTCCGGCCACACTGAACTAGGCGGCGGGCTGGGTTCGGCCCACAGCTGTTGCTCGCCCACCCCAATCTTGAGGATTCAATGCGATGTGCACGATGTGCACGATGCCCCGTTTATAGATGGAAGTGGTGGTCTCTTGTAACTATGCATGGCATGGATTTTATAAGTAGGAAGCCCTGCAGATTCACTAAAATCCTGTATATGTTAGCAGGTGCTCAGTTTTATTACCTGGTATGATGAGAAAACACGTAACATCCCCAGATCCTGTTATCGATCAAATTCCCCCAAGAGAGCATTTCGTGAGACCTATGACCCTGTTTTGGCCTCTGAAGTTTCCGATGACTCAGTGTGTCGATTACCAGGGCATGAAACCTCATACCCTGTGGGCCAGAACTCCATGGGAGTCCTTGGAGATGCACGGGTGGCTTTCAACCAGAAATCAAAAGTGCTGGCTTGTATTCTGAAAGCTCCCAGAGCTGATGAACCCGCCGCTCCTCAAACATACATTATTTGTGTGTAAAAAGAAACTTTTAGGTCTCAAGGCAGCAGGTCTCTGGGATGTCTGAAAGAGCCCTACTTCTGAGACCAGGCATCCTCTGGGTCAAATCCTCACTCTGCATTTCCCGGATGTCTCTCCTGGGTGAGTTTTGGGAACCTAATTCCCTCCTCTCGAAGGGGAGGTAATCATATGCAGAACATTCCAGTGGTCAGGAGCCCAGGTGGCCTGTTTGAATCTTGCCTCTGCCATCACCACGGGGATGACCTTTGGAAAGTGATTCGGCCTCAGCTTCCTCATATCTAGAACAAGGTGATGGCAACACCCGTTTCACAGGGGTGCTGTGGGGCTCAGTAAACCGACTCCGGGAGCGTGCTTGGGGACTCAGTGCTGGGACTGAGGATGTGCTACATTATTGTTGACTTTTATCATTATTATTAAAACATGGCTCTCGAGAGGCTCAGTAATGATGTGGGCACATGCCTAGCTGTGGGGGGGGCGGTGGTAGGGTGAGCTATCAATGATTATCCCCTCCTCCCACCACTAACTGATAATTAGACCTGATAAATCAAACACCGCATTGAGAACAGAAGAGACAACAGCAGGGAAAGAGACAGTCCCGGCCTCATGATGCTCACAGCGTATCGGGGAAGGGACACAGAAGCTGAATGTTCTGTTTTGCCCTCCCAGTCTGGACTCATTGTTCCTTCAACCCAGACCCACCCATCCTACCTACCTACCACAGTTGCCTCTTGCCCCCTCACCCGGCCTCTGTTATATCATGGATTTACTTAGGCTCATTGCGTGAAATCCTATGTGTTTGGTTTAACAAGCACTTAGATATTCTTTATACCGAGCCAGACGCTGTTCTTACCACTTTTCTTACCACACTACCACAAGCATTCATCACTGAGTCCGTGTAGCAGGCCTGTGAGGCACAGAGAGCCTCGTTAACTTGCGCAAAGACACACAGCAAGGAGAAGCAGAGGGAGGGGTCAAGGCCAGGTTGTCTTGCCCAGGCTCTGTGCTCCTAACCACTGTACCATGCTGAGGTGAACTATCAAAAGTGGCCTTAGCCGATGGACTTACTACCTACCCACCAGACTTTATTACCTACCCACCAGACTTGAGCTCTATATTTAATTATAAATATATCATTACAAGTACCTCTAAGTGCTATGAGAAACAAGAGCAAACAAACAAAAAGCCAGTGCCATGAGGAGTTTTAACAAGGGGTCTTTAGTTTGACAATCAGAGAATGCTAAAAATTGTAAGTATTATTATAATTATCTACATTCTAACATTTCCTCGATACAATAGCTGTGCTGGGCTAAAAGAGAAAAAAAAAATGTTATCTATACTGAATGTATTTTTCATGATGATAACGATTTCCTCCCAGCGGTTGAAAACTGGGGTTGCATTGGACTTAAACTTTACTGAATAATAGGAGTCCCAAACCTTTTCTCATCCCCCAAAATAAATACAAGCAATTGACCTAACTGGGGCTTGTGGTAATACACCCACAGTAACCGGTCCGTTTCCGACACTTAGTTTCATAGGCGGGAATAAGATTTTTGTTTTAATTCTTCCTTCTCTTTCTCCCTTTTTCTCTGTTGCAGGAACAATGGGTAACCAAATGAGTGTCCCGCAAAGAACTGAAGACCAAGAGAATGAACTGGAGGCAGAAACTAACAAGGTAGTGTAGTTAGGGTCACGGGGCCGTTCGCGACTGACTAGCAGCTAGATTTGGCGGTGACCGCAGAGTGAATGGCCTATTCGGTGCTCATCACACAGACATTACTGACGATGTGCTGCTGTTCCCATGGATTCCTCCGTTGTATTCAGAGCTCCAGCATCCATCCAGGAGCTTGTTAAAGATGCAGGCTCCAAGGCCTCACCCAAGACTTCCCGAATCCCAAATTACAAGGCTGGGAGTCTATGCAACCTGGGTCTTCAAGGACCTCCCAGGTGCATTGTATGGGGCCAGTTTGGCCCCTACCGCCAGGTGGTTCTCAGCTGTGGGTGATTTTGCCTGCCACCCCCCCCCCACCGTGCCCCCCTGCTCCACCAGGGGCATGGGGCAGTGTCTGGAGACATTTTGGGTTGTCCCAGCTCAGGCCTCCTGATCTAGCGGGTGGAGTCCAGAGATGCTGCTCAGCGTGCGCAGGGCAGCCCCCAGAACAGGCCATGATCTGGCCCCCAATGTCAGCGGTGCTGAGGATCGGAAACCCCAGGTTCAGGTCAGCAGCTCACAGCCTCGGCTCCACATTGGGATCCCTGGCCGGAGTAGCACCGTAGACCAGTTAGATCAGGATGAGCGTGGCAGTGAGGGCCGGCGGCGGCATCTTCAGCGCAGCGGGCCGGGGCTCTACCGGTTTAGGAACGCTTCTCTTAGGAGACTGCGCTGGAGGGCTGAGGCCAGGGACACCCCAGTGCCACTCCTTAGATCTCCTACCACCAAGTGGCCGAGAGCCTGCACTTCTGCAATCCATTCCATTGAAGACTTGGAGCCCCGTCCGTCCGTGATCATGGAAGCCCCCGTAGGAGGTTTACAACCCCCTGCGAACTAATATCAACCATATCAATGGAGATTTCCTGCTCAGAATAGAAGGCTGGGTTTGAAGAAATGGGCTCAAAACTCCGGTGCCTGCAGAGTGGATGTCAAGCCTGAGTGCTGAGTCCGTTGTCTGGGAAGCTTTGCAGGCAGACTCCTGCTGCCTGGTCCCACCTGACAGCGACTGAGACGCAGCCTGGGGAGGGGAGGGGGGGTGGCGGGGGGCTTCAACAGTCCCTCAAGCTCCCAAGTGACTCCTCATCTGGGAGCCTCTGGCCTCTGGGGGCTTGGCAGGGGGCAGTGATAGAAGGGAGGGAAGCGGGCGGCAGTTACCTTCAGGGGACCGGAGACCAAGGGTCCATGGGCAAATGGTGGGCTCTGGCCAACAGAAACCAACCAGATGTTCCCAGTCTGGTTTGTCATTAGCGGTTGGAAAACAGGGTTCGTGAACTCTCCTGCTTTTTAAACACCAGCAATTGATACCCAAAGACTTGAAAATAAAAACTCTGTGATCCAAAGAAATCAAATTGGCACACCCAGGATTGCACCAAAGGGGATGCCGGTCATGAGCTTGGGACCAAACAGTCGCACAGGTTAGGAGATTCCTTTCGTGATTTCTTAGGAGGGTTAATGATCGATGCAAGAACGCAGGCTTATTTTAAAACCTTAAGACCATTATAAAAACGTAAAAAAAAGAAAAGCCTTCTGTGTCCCTCCCACAAGGTTCCTGCCTTCAGGAGTGCCATCAGACTGTGGTTTTCTCTCTGGGCATTTATTCACAGATACTACCCTACCGATGCTATTCGCAAAATATGACACGGTGTGCAGAGTACTTAGCACATAATCAATATCCAATTAGTGTCAGCTATTGGTGGTATCATTTAGATGGCCTTGTTACTAAAATAGCATTACGTAACAGACATTCTCTCTGTGGAACATTTTTCTTTCTGTGTGAATATGTACATACGTACATACGCATATATATATACGTATATAAGCTTCTTAAATTTCTGCAGCAAATGTCAAGAATAAAAACAATCAGGGCAGGAAATTGGAACAGAGGTTCCAACAGTGAGGACGGAGGGAGAGGGTGTGGAGCAGAAGGAAAGCCACAGTGAACTTCCTGTATTTGACAAGTTTGTTGACTAAGGGCTGGGCTGAGGACGACACTGTGTTTTCGGGAGGGTGGCATGTGGTTAACCTCCCGGGACTTGGAGATCGGTGTGTCCAATTCTCTCTCCCCACTGATTAGACGAGTGTCCCTGTCAGCTGGGCGTCTCACTGCACAATGGGGTCCATCCTGCCTGTGTTGGTGGGGCTCCCTGAGATGAATGGTTTACTCAGTTCCCTGAGGCATGATGGGAAGCTGGGTAGTTTCCAGAAACATAGCCTTTCAGTTTAATTTGGTGATGCACCCTATGGCTTTGAGGTTCTTCCTTGAGTTCTAATTTTCCCCAAACACCTGACTACAAATGCCACATATTCTGTTGCAGGGGGCGCCTGAGTGTGAGTGTGGTCAAAACGGGACACCGGTGATGATATCGACCTGTGACATTCCATTCTATGACGAAGGTCAGTGCCACGCTGGGGAAGTGCGCTGCTCCTTGGGGGGTGGGGAAAGGTCTGCGGATCCTGTGTATGGTGAAAAGAAAATGCAAGGTTTGAAGCCACAGGCTCGCTTTGAAAACATTAGTGTTAGTGTCTTGGGGCCACTGGGACAGTGTCACAAACGGGGCGGCTTACACAGCAGAAATGTGTTGTCTCACAGTGCTGGAGGTCACAGGTCTTTTCTTTGGACTGTATTCAGCTGTATTAAAAAGGGAAACCACAGACTCAGAAATGAAGGTACAGACCATGAGCCAGTGGGGCAGTGGGTAGGTAGGAGAGAAGAGCACCTTCTGAGCTCTTCTGAGCATCAGTCGCAAGCAGGAACCCGTTCTCTGCCTCTGTCCGAGCTCCTAGGAGTCTCAGGTGTTCCGTGGCTTCCAGATGCTGTCCTCTCTGTGCACGTCTGTCTGCGTGTCGCATGTCCCTTCTATAAGAACACAGTCACATTGGGTTGGTGCCCACCCTAACTGACCTCATCCTAACGTGGTCATTGGCAAAGATCCTGTTTCCAAGTGAAGTCACAGGCACTGGGGGTTATAGTTCAACTCTGAGCAGCACCCATTGCTTCTGAGTATGCATAACCGCTGGAAGAGGGCGAGATCTCCAGCAGATAAGACAAAAGCAAAAGAGTGAAAACACTAAGAGGTTGGCATTTGGAGTGGGACAGACTGAGGTTCAAATCCCTTGCTCTGCGGGGTGCCTGGGTGGCTCAGGCGGTTAAGCGGCTGCCTTCTGCTTAGGTCATGATCTCAGGGTCTGCTCCCACAATTCCCGAGAGGATTAAAGGAGCCTGTCCATCAACCATCGATACATTACCCGGCACTTAGGAACTCCGCAGAAACTGGTGAAGTAGACAAGGAAACAGAATCTTCCCTACACAAGGCCAGTTTCAAAATGGGATGATACACTTATCTATTTTATTTTGTCCTGCATTAGAAGACTATAAGTTCAGTGCATCAAAAGTGGCCGGATTCTACTTTGCAGAGGGTATGTATATAAACTTCTATAAGAAGAAGAAGTGGTCAGGGGTAACTCTGGAATCCACCTGCTGGCTTTCCACCTACCAGCTGTGTGTCCTTAGGCAAGTTACTTAAGCTCTCTGGACCTCATTCTCCTTGTCTGTGAAATGGGATAACAATAGTACCTACAACTTAAGTATCAGCTTTAATAAAACACCTCTTTCCGCGCCTGCCATATCGTAAGTGCTCCGTGTATCATCTGTCATTATTATTTTATGATTACGGTTGCTGTCATTTGCATGTAAGTTTCTGGGTTTCAGTTTCTTCTTCTGAGCAATGAGGAAATGAGTCCTATTATTGGTTCTAGAGGTTTTAGAACCCCCACTGTGTTAGGGGAAAACTCCTTTCTTTATATTCTACTACTCACACCACGTTGGACACCAGATGTGTGGGGTTTCCATACCAAGCAATTCTGTGACGCTTCTGGGTGTCCTCCCTCTCAATGGGGTTCTGACTCTGCTGACCTAAAGGTAACATCAGCCCCCACAGGCTGAAGCTTCAGTCCCTTAAGACTGCTTCCCGCTTTCACACGCGGTGGGTGCTCTGCTTTCCTGCACAGATCAGCGATCCCCATGAGCCCCACTCAGGTTCAGTCATTTGCTAGAATGGCTCACAGACCTCGGGAGAACGGCTGACTTACTAGATGACCAGTTCATTATAAAAGGATAAAACTCAGCCACAGCTAGATGGAAGGGAGGCATAGGGCAAGGTAGGAGGGCTCCTGGGTTGGGGGAGCGGGGAGGGTTGATATGGAGCTTCTGTGGCCCAGCCAGGTACACCACCCTCCCTGCAGCCAGCTCTCTGAACCCTGTACTGTAAGGATTTTTGTGCGTGCTCTATTACACAGGCATGATTGATTAAGTCATTGGCCCTCGGTGATGGAACTCAATATCCAGCCACTCTCCCCTCCCCAGAGATGGGGGATGGGGCTGAAAGTTCCAACCCTCTAATCACAAGCCTGGTTCCCCTGGCAACCTGGGCCCCCATCCTTAGGGGCTTTCCAAAGTCACCTCATTAACATAAACTCCGAGGTAGTTAAAAGGGGCTGGCTTGTTATGAATAACAAAAGACATCTTCATGGCTCTTATCATTTATATGATAAGTTTTAGGCAGCCTGTGCCAGGAATGGGGATGAAGACCAAATAGGTATTTCTTTTCTATATCACAATATCATTCCTGAGGAGTTTATTAAAAGCTTAGATGGCAGGGCCCCTCCCATGGGTTCTATCTACAATAAGCTAAGGTGGGGAGCTTTCTGGAGGATTCTGACACACCGCCAGGAATGGCAATCACTGGATGAGAAAAGGCCCCAAGTTTTCCTCCCTTTAAACCCTGTGGGTCAAACTTACACTTCGATGTACACCAAATGGATTCTATTAACAGCAGCAGTCTTTGATGATGGGGTAAAAGCTGGCCATTGAGATGCACAGGCTTTGAAATGAGAATCGGAGGATTTATGTAATTTAAAAACTGTAGATATTTGTTCTCAAGAAATTGAGAGGCATTGAGAATATAATACGCCTCTTTATCATAGAGAAACCTCTTTCTCTATCATAATTATACGATCATTCCCCTATTTGTAGTATAGGGCACAAGGGCACAAGGGCAAGGAGTGTGTAGCAAGAACAAAAGAACATAGGGTTGGGAATTGAGAAAGGACCCTCCTTTCTCCCTCTCTTGGTCCCTCTCTCCTTCCTTTTCTACTTTTTTCCCTCCTTTCTTCCCCAACATCTCTCTCTCTATATATCTATATACATACACACACACACGCATACACACACACACATACAATTAATAAATTATATATATATGGAAGGAATACATATATATGGAAGGAATTCCTCAAAGGAAGAGAACAGGTTACAGAAATACAGGACGACAGTCTGGAATAGCATATTGCTGTTTGAATACCAATGCATGACAAGGGAAACAGAATCGCATTTTGGTGAGTCAATGGTTCCTTGCATTTAGCTCTAGTTCCCCGCAGCCTTGCTTTCAACTTATCTGGCACCCGCTGGAGAATCTGTAAAGAGTTTAGATTAATCCTCTGAGGTCAGAATTCTGCCTGTCATTCACTGACAACTTGAGTCCTATGCAACTTGCTTTGGAGTGATTATCCCATTTAATGAGGAAGGCAGCCCATTATTACCATCTTGCTGTTTTTTCCCAGATTATTAACTAAGTTATAATACCCAATGCAGTTTTTAAGGGGGTATAAAAGTAGGATTCTGGGGGCCTTTTTTGATTCTTTTGACAGAAGTCTCTGGCCAAATCTTTTGTTGCACATCTGTGTTCATCGCTGGTGGGGTATACAGACACATATGCCCATAGAGAAAAGTCACCAGAGAAAGAGATAAGTGGGATTCTGGGTGACTATGTTCCTTCTTTTTATCTATATTTTCCCTACGATGATTCAACAGTTCATCACCCTGCAGGAACGTTTCCTGGGAGGGCTTATTAAGAAGCAGGGATGGCAGTAGGAAGGAAGGGTAAGAAGCCAGGATGCGGGATTCAAACCATGGCTCTGCACTGTGAACTTCTGGAAGTTTCTCGGCCTCTGTCCTTTCATTTGCAAAATGGGAACAATATTCATTCCTGGTAGAACCAAGCTTCTAAGATCATCATGAGGCTGAAATGAGTTGATACATGTGGAATACTTAGAAGAGTGCCTGGCAGGTGGTAAACACATGGAGAAAGTCACTTGTGCTGGCTTGGATTTAATGTTGGTGCTCATAAAGGCTGTCATTACAGTTTGACGTTCACTAGATTATCTCTAGCGTAGCTTTTATCTCCGGGTAGGTCCAATGTACTCTCAAGGGACCTTCTAAGGGGGAACCAGGGAGAGAAGAGAGGAATAGAAGGAGATATCACAGAAGGAGAGACAGATGAGAAGATTTTGCAGTGCTGGCCTTGACAGGAAGGAAGGGACCCTGTGCCAAGGAACGCAGGGGTCCCTTCCAAGCTGTAAAGAGCAAGGGAGAGATGCTCCCCTAGAGTTTCCAGAAGCTGACGCATTTTCAACGTCTGACCTTCAGAACTGTAGGATAATATATTTGTGTTATTCTGAGTCACCACAATTGGGGTGACTTGTTATAGCAGCAATGGAAAACCAATGTGAGCACACTCACACTTTGGAGTCTAACGGACCTGGGTGGAGGTCCCAGCCCTGCCACCCACCAGCTGTGGAACCTTGGCAAGGAATCTGTGTTCTCAGAGAGTCATCTATAAAATGGGAATAATAATAACATTAGCTTTGTTGGGAGGTGTAGAACAGTGGCTGGCACAGGGTAAATGGGTTGAAATACAGGAGACAAGCAAACTAGAAGCAGAGCCCGATGAGCTTTGTGTCCTTTATCTCCGGCTTTCCCCTCATGTCCTCCGACGATCTGTGACTTTCCCACCTGTGTATTTATGCCTAGAACCTCACCGATCTTTGGAGAAATAAAAATGCCTCATTTCCTACTTCTTTGACTCCTTTCTATCAAATCTATGACATTAATTCTCACTCTAAAAAAACAAAAACAAAAACAAAACCACCGTTCAGTCCTCAATGCTATTGGATGGCAGAGACTAACACAGGCTGTATCGACCAGAACACAGCATTTTCCAGAAACAGGAGACTGTCTCTGCTTCACCTGGATACAGTTTCTAAAATATAAACAGCTCAGGGGCGCCTGGGTGACTCAGTGGGTTAAAGCTTCTGCTTTCGGCTCAGGTCATGGTCCCGGGGTCCTGGGATGGAGCCCCTCATCGGGCTCTCTGCTCAGTGGGGAGCCTGCTTCCCCCTCTCTCTCTCTGCCTGCCTCTCTGCCTACTTGTGATCTCGCTCTTTGTCAAATAAATAAATAAAATCTTAAAAAATATATATATATATATATACACACACACGTGTGTGTGTGTGTGTATGGCTTCCCTTTCTGTTCCTAGTCAATTGTTCCCCAAAAGAAGAAATGCCTAATTTTGCTTTAAAAAAATAAAAGCAGTGGAATCATTTTATGGGGCTGAAAATTCGTACTTGAGCCACCTGTCCCTGCCCATGCGCTGACATAACGAGAACAGAAGCACCTGCCAATAGTGACCCTTGGGCGAAGTGCAGTGGGAGCCCCAGTACCCAAAATCAGAGCTACCCGAGATGTGAGAATGTGGGACCAACATCACCAGGTCCCCATGTGAAGCGATCCAAAAGCAGGAAAAGGAAGGCCAAGATGGGCCACCGCCGTCCGCCCTTCCCTCCTCTGACTGGGACAGAATGGGAGCTCTTTCCCAGAAGGCCCCGCGCGCCAGGAAGCATCCTCTTGATCTCATTGGCCAGGACTAGGTCACGTGGCCACACCAGGCGCAGGGGATGCTAGGACCGCCCGCATCGCCGGGCAGCAAGCGGAGAACAGCGCGCCGGGGTGGATTGGCTGCTGGCGGGACCGTCCGCGGCGCCTGCCCACGTCGATCTCGAAGAATTACAGCTCAGGCCTCTCAAAAGCGGTAAGGGGATCGAGCTCACTTCCAATCGTTCCTTTTCCCTCTCGTCCCATAGCCTTGCTGTGGGTCCTCTCACCCCACAAGCTCTCTGGGCTCAGCTGCGCACCTGAAACCCTGCTCACGCCGCATCCACGCGGACACTTCCCTTTCTCCTTCCCCAGCATTGCACGGCCCCGCCTCTCAGTGCACGGCCGCGACTTCCGAAAACTGGCGCCCCCGGGTGACCCCCCGCTCCTTGCCCCTCTGCCCCCTTGCAGGTATGCCCTGGGAGGTCTAATCCTTAGTGTTTTTTTTTTTTTTTCCCCTCACCAAAAACTCCAGGGGGGAATTTCTGTTGGATAAAATTATCCTATTACACTATTATGGTAGACGGTCTCCAGATGGGCACATCCCTTCCTCCCCCACCCCCTAAATAATCCATGTTTCCCTATTGTGGTCTTCCCACGGATTCCCATGGAATCCCGGCTGACCTACATAACCCCTAATGCAGAGTGGAAAGGATGACACACGAATTCCAAGGCCAAGCCTTAAGGAGCCCTGTAGGCTCTGCCTTTGTCTCTTGCAGCACTAGCTTTGGGCTAAGCTAACCACGGGGTCAGTCCGAGTGCTCTGAGACTGCCCCTGCTGTCCCACCAAGAAGCCAGGGGACAAGAAAGAGAGGAATAGCCAGCTAGTCCCCTCATGTCCAACCAGCCCAGCCCAGGACAGACCCCTGGGCTACACAAGCATGTACTTCCCTGTAGCTCAACGGGTACAGTGTTTAATTCATTGTTATTGGACAGCCACCAAGTCTGTTTTGAGGTGTGGATGTGTCAGCCTTCATTCAGCCGTTACTCGGGGGGTGGGCATTCATTTTTCTGTTTTTCTTTCTCTCCATTCCAAACAATATTGCAGTGAACCTCTTTTTTTTTTTTTTTAAGATTTTATTTATTTATTTGACAGAGAGATCACAGGTAGGCAGAGAGGCAGGCAGAGAGAGAGACGGGGGTGAGGAGAGGCTCCCCCGCTGAGCAGAGAGCCTGATGATGCGGGGCTCCATCCCAGGACCCTGGGATCATGACTTGAGCTGAAGGCAGAGGCTTTAACCCACTGAGCCACCCAGGCGCCCCTGCAGTGAACCTCTTGCACAAACTTTTTATCCTTTGCATTTTAGATAGTTTCTTCCAGATGGGGGGGCTCTACAAAGTATGGCCAGAGTGAGTGCTTCTGGGTGAACTGCTTGGATCTGCCGCCTCGCTTCACCTCTTTGCAGTTGTGTGAGCTTAAACAAGAGACTTCACTTCCCCACTTCTTGGTGTTATGAAGAGAAAATAAGATCATGCTTGCAAATCCCTTCACTTGGTGCCTGAAACGATAAAAGTTGGCCATTACAATGATGTCTGTTCCTGGAAATAGGGGTGGTGCCTAATTTTTAATCCACATTAGAATCACTAGGAGGACTTTTTTTTTTTTTAATCCCATTACCAGACCCCACTTAGAATCAGTAAATCAGAAGCTCTGGTGGGTAAGACCCAGGCAGAAATCTTTTTTCAAGTTTCCCTGGGCACTAGTATTTTGAAAGCTACTCATGTTCAGCCATGGTTGGGAACCACTGGGAGGGCACTCACATAGAAAATTCTTTATTCACATTTTTTTTTTCAAAAATAAAACATTGGCATTTCTGTTTTAAATTCTTCCAAGACTTTTTTGTCCCTACCCCGGCTGACACCCTGGACACAGCATTCTGTTGTAGGGTGCATACAGTCGGATTTCCAGCAGCTTCTGTTGAGTAAAACGCAACTTGTTCTCTACCTCTCTGGACTGAGAAGAAGCCTGGACACCATATTCTGCTCAGCACATGCAGACATCTGACATGGTTTCAGGATCATGAGCGATATTAACTTGTCCCTCTCTGAGGGAGGCCAGGAGAGCCCAAGAGAGACCCAGGGAAAGCATGACAAACAGCAAAAAGAGAAACAGGATGGTCATGGGGCAGCTGCACATTATTTCATTTCTCTTCCCCAGGGTGCATTTTAACCAGATCATGAAACACCATAATTGGCTTCCACCACAGTTCTAATCCTACAGCAGACTTTTCAAAAGACCTTCTCTTCATATCCTTTTACCACACTTTTGCCAACACTTGCCCTGCCCCAAAATAAAATAATAATAATAATAATAAAAAATCAGGGAGACCAAGGAAATGGTAAGCTCCCCTAAACATTTCTGGGAGTTTAACAATTAAAGCAGCGGATCAGTGGGTGAGATGTGCTCTGTGCAGGGAAGACCTCAGAGGCCACGTGTTGCTGAGAACGAGAGGCCTGGAAACTCAAGTAGAGTCTGGCTCCATTCATAGGCACAAAAGCTGCAATGTAGAGCTGGTTCTCAGCTCTGAGCCCGGCGGCCCTGCAGAAAACCCCCAGCGGATAATCAGCTATTTCCGTGAAAGCCCCACTTGAGAATTTTCAGATGACATTTCCCTATTCAAAACAAAACAAAACAAATCCCTAAACATTGTGCTGGACAAACACAATGCCGGCCCTCTCAGCACATCTCATAGTTGGCCACTTCTGATACCGTACAGTTGTTCTCTCTACTTTTCATCTCTCAACAAAAATAACATAAAAAAAAATAAAAAATCATCGTCACCCTTAGGTGATCCCAGCTTGAAGCGACTAAACATTTAGATCCTCTAGCTAATGAAGTCTAAGTGTGCTTGCTTGGTTTCTGGACCCACCAGACCTCCTGCCCTTGACAATGCACTCCAGGATATGTTGTCACCATGGAGGGATCTCGTGGTAAGAGGTCCCCAGTGGCTGTGTCCCCTTTTGAAGTCACCTATATGGTCATTCATGAGCTCTTTTTAAAATGACCTCTGAGGCCTACATCAACTCCCGGTGACTTAAAAAGTTGGGGTGTCCAAGTTTGCTGAGCAGAGGGTCAGACTGTGGAATAAGGAGACGCCCCCCGGGTCATACCCTCACTCCAGGACGCAGGGCTCACTCGGCCTGGTGAAGCCTCCATCACAGGCACCGGCTCATTAGTCACAGTCCCCACTGTCACTGCCAGGCCTGCCCCAGGCTAAGTGGAAATAGGCCAACTATTCTTTCGGTCAGCCTTATATCCCATTCTAGACCTCTCCTTTCAGCCTATTTTTTTCTTTTCATTATTTGTGCATGTTTAAGTGACTTGGGAAGGTGCGGGCCTTAGTAGGTATCCATTTAAACATTCCCAACAGTATACATCATAAGGTAAGATGGGAAAAACATCCCCACCTTGAGTCTGGCTTTTTTCCCTTACTAGGTGATTTGGAGAATGATAACGTATGTGGAGGGTTTCACTGGATGGGCATGTGACAATTTATTTAACTGGGCCCCTATCGATACGCTTCTAGTCTTTTCTCAGGGGTACAGTGGCCCAGCAAATAGCGTGTATCTGTTCTGTGTCTTTGTGCCTCGATGCAATTATATATTGTAGGATAATATTCTATGATTAGAAATTAGAGTTCACAGGGCTTATGAACTTTTAAATTTTGGTATATATCACTAAATTCCCCTCCCCAGGGATTGCCATAATACTCTGCCACCAACGATATACGGGGGCTGTTCTTCTTTTCCCTCCCTGTTACGTTACTAAATATCTCCCTTTTCACCAGTTTGATAGGTGGAAAGCTAGCTCTCCTAATTTTGACCATATTTAACTATTCATGACGTTGAGCATCCTTCCATGTGCTTAAAAGCCAGCTGTGTGTCTTTCCTCTTAACTGTGTGCTCACCTTCTGCGTTTCTTTCCCCACCGCACTCCCCCCATGGGATGTTTATTTATACAATGTCTTCCTTTTCCAAAGTCACATCTAACTCTCCTACCACAAAATTCATCCTTTTAAAGTATACAGTTCAGCTCTTTGAATATATTCACAAGGTAGTACAAACCACGTCCCCGCTATCCCCAGAATGTTTTCATCACCTCAACCCGAGACACGGGAGGCAGGCTCAGTCATTCCCTGCAGCCCCTACCCCCAGCCCCTGGCGACCACGAATCTGCTGTCTGTCACTATGGAGAGACATCTGCCTCTTCTGGATGTCATGTAATTAGAATCCTGCGATGTATGGTATTTTATACCCGGATTCTCTCACTTAGCGCCTTGTTTTCAAGTTCACCCATGTCACAGCGTGTTGCCGTGCTTCGTTTTTTCCTGCGGCTGAATACAGCTCCACCGCCTGGATAGGCCAGGTCCTGGGTATCCATTCACCCATTGACTGCCGGACGTTTGGGCTGCTTCCAGTCCTTCAGCTGTCGTGAATAGTGCTGCTGCGAACATTTGTATTCACGTCCTCACCTGGGCACGCGTTTTCATTCTCTCGGCTGCGTATCCAGGAGTGGAATTACTGGGTCATCCAGTAACTCTGTGTTCAACTTCAGGAGGAGCTGCTAAACTGCTTTCCAGAGCAACTCCGCCCTGTTCCCTTCCCGCCACCCCCCAACATAGGAGGGTTCTGTGAGGTCCACATCGTCGCCACCACTGCTCATGGTTGGTCTTTCTCATCATGGCCATGGTTGGGTGTGAAGCGGAGCCTTTTGGTGGTTTTGGTTGCCTTTTCCTAATGGCCCATGAGGTTGAGCATCATTCCGTGTCCTCACTGATCATTCATATGTCGACTCTGGAGAATATCATGTCTTCTTGATTTGGCTGCTTTTCCCCCGTCCTTCTCCCCTGAGCCTCTTGTCTCATAGTGCTTTCTGGCTGGCTACTCCTAGTCCCCAGAGTCCCAAACTAATAATTGTCACTCTCCAGCAGTGTTCTATGGGGCACGAATTCCACCTACCCCACTCTCCATGTCCAAGGCTTATCCTTGGTGTTCTTGTCCTTAGAGGGCACTGACAGAATAAGACGTGACCTCCCTGGTATGTTTTTACCACTTAAGATGTCTTTTATGTTGTGTATCTGATCAATGTTCTGGCTGTTTCCCATCCCCGCCACCCTTGGGGGTGGGAGAAAGCCACACGATCACACTGCTGCTGGAAATGTGCATCACTAGTGCCCTTTCTGGGAAAGAAATCTGGCAGTGTCTCTTTTTAGGGATTAAATGCACATTGATTTGGGTGTAGCGGCTCCACATCTGTGCCTCTGTTTCATAGAAATAAAGCACTAGTTTAGGATTTTTGAACACAGAAGTTTATCTCAGCATTGTTTGTAATAGGAGGGGAAACAATTACTTGGGAACCACCAAAATGGTCATTGATTAAGGCAATGGTTTAAATATCTTTTGGTATATGCATACTAAGGAATATTATGCAGTTATTTAAAAAAATAAGATGGGGTACCTGGGTGGCTCAGCTAGTTAAGCAACTGATCTCAGCTCAGATCTTGATCTCAGGGTCGTGAGTTCAAGGCCGCTTTGGGCTCCATGCAGAGCATGGAGACTACTTAAAAAAAAATAAGATAGATTCAGACATATTGACTGAGAGGAATAACTGTGATTGCCAGTTCATTCAGGTGGCTTTAACAAAAATACCAGACTGGGGCAGATTTGTTGTCTAGTAAAACCTTCTTCCTGGTTCATAGATGGCCACCTTTTCACTGGGTCCTCAAGTGGTGGAAGGAGTAAGGGAGCTCTCTGGAGCCTCTTTTATAAGGGCACTAATTCCATTCATGAGGGTTCCAGCCTCATGTCCTAATCTCCCAAAGGCCCCACCTCCTAAGACCACCAGCCTAGGGGTTAGGATTTGTAGTTATGAACTTCGTAGCGTCATGAACATTTGATCCGTAACAATGACGGATAAAAGCAATAAAAAAGCTATATCTAATCTGATCCAATTTTTGTAAAAACCAAGAAGAACAAACACAACTCTTGTGGACCTGTATCTGGGATGCTCGTATGTATCTGTATGAGCTTGAACCAAGCTTGACAAACCATGAGGGGTCACAGATGCTAGTTATCTTGCCATGAGAGTGGAAGATCCATACAGAAAAAGAAAAGAGTTAAGAAATCAATTGTTTGGGGTAGTAAACAGATGCTAAATGTGTATTATAATCAAGTTGAGGAAAAAAATCAAACATTGAATGTGTCTTTGAGTGACCATATTGGCTCCCATTGGAGCAATGGTGGCTTAGTGCTTGAATTATCTTTGTACGTTCCAGACTTCTGCAACACATGAATGATGGGAAATCTGTGAGCGGAAAGGAGAGTGGGAATGGTGAGGTCCACTAATATAGTCTCACTCCGCAGTGACTAGCAAATCACTGTTGACTTTTGAGAGAGCACAGGGTGAACAATTACCTTTTGGCCACGTGATGTTGGAACCCAACATTAAAACCCAGCATTTCCATCGCTAGATGCGCAGACATGTTGTATCAAGCTGATAGTCAAGAACCTCCGGCTCTAAGATGCCCCCTTTCTTTTATTTATACTGGAATTTCTTGGCCAAGACATCATGGCTATTACATATTGAGATGAAAAGCATGAAATCTGATCAATCCGTGAAATTTCCAAATCTAACATCTTCCTCCATGCTCTAAGTATCTGCCACACGAATCCTTGTTTCAAGACCTAGAAAACAACAAATGCATTTGCACAACACAGAAAGCCACAGTTGTTTGATGTGTCATTTGACTCCTGCAGCAGGACCTCAGAAGGGTCTTTTTTGTAAAACTTTTTGAGGTCTTCATCGGTTTTCCCAAGGGCCTACTATAATCCTTTGATATTCAAATATAATTCTCTTTTGAAGAGCTTAGCGGGTCATCACCTAGTTTCCCTTCTACCTTCCTGTCTTCTTCCATGAACTCTTTGAACTCTGCCAGATTCTCACTCGACAAGAGCCACGTGTGTGATCTGAGCAGTACTTTCCATGACTCAGCAAACTCCTCCGTCTTCTGCAAGGTTTGCAATTCCCTTTGCAAATCATGTGCATTACATTTCCGCCCTACTTGTCCCTTCTCCGGATGGGTCGGGATATTGACACACAGGCCGGTGTGGCACAGGAAGGGATGTCTGAGTGGGAAATAACTTTTGTAAGCAGACACTTCCTTTGTAAATGAAATTATGATCGTGGCCTCTGCTTCCCTCTTTAACCCTAAGAACTAGGAGGATTTGGATAATGGATTGTTAGAAGAAAGAACACCGCCTCTGCCATCACCAGTTACTACAAGGGTTGCTACTCTCACCATTATTATAGTTAGGGTCCCTGGGCACTTGCTATGCCCCAGACGCTGGACTTTTGCCTTACTTTTCCCTGACTTAATCCTGTTATGTGCCAAGCACCGTTGGAGGCCCTGGGGACACAGCTGTCATCAAGACAGACCAGGTGTCGGTCTACTTGGGCTTAATTTCTAATGGAGGAGAAGCAAAATGAATTAATGAGACCATTTCAGGGACCAGAGAAGGCACTGCTGAACCCAAAGAAGAAATGGGGTGAGTGGGAGGGTGACTTTGGAAAGGACGGTCAGGGAAGTCCTGACCTGAGGCTTGAATGATGACAAGGTAACCATGGACAGATTGGAGGAGAGGAATTCCCAGGTGGAAAGAACAACTAGTGCAGAGAGCTGCAGGTGGGAATGGGGCTGGTGTATTAAGAGGAGGAAGCTGGGCTGAGCTGAGGCTCTACCGTGCTGGGCATGGTAGAGTTCTGGCTTGATTTTAATTGGAGTGAAGCCATCTTTGGATAGTTTTATGCAGATGAATGACATGATCTAACTTTTATTTAAAACAAAACAAAATCACACACCAGTGTCTCCCAGATGTGAGAAAACATGGTTTTTTTCTTCTTTTTTCTCTTGTGCATAGTTTCTTGAAGATCCACTAACCCCATTAACCAACCTTTGTCTGCTTTGTTCTCTCCCTCTCTTCTGTTTTTGCTTCTATGGCAAAATGTCAAGGGTTTGAGCTTTGGAATCGGGCAAACATGGGTTCCAATCCTGACTCCACCACCTAAGAGCAGGATGGTGTCTGAAAGGTGACTTTCCTTCTCAGAGCCTCAATTTTCCCACCTGTAAAATGGGCGTGGTGATAGTACCTACTGTATACATTTGCTGTAATATATAAATAAAATGCTTCTTGTTACAGACAGCATTTACCATAATGCCTGGCACGTGGGAAACATTCAGTGAATGAACAGTTGTACTAAGTCAAAATATGAACTTTGCCACATGGGAAAAAAAAAACAACAACCAAAAGATAATCCTTCCTCAGAATTTCTAAATATTGTAATAGAGACTTTGTGTGTGTGTGTGTGTGTGTGTGTGTGTGTGTGTGTGTTTAAAATACGCAGTAGAGCTCTGAGGAAGTAGCTTGCTCTGACTGAGAATACCTGATACGTAGAGAGTAGGAAACATTCCTGAATCTTCTCTGGCCCAGATTCTTAGATTTTTGAAGATAAATTAATTCATATCATTACTATTTTTTAAAGTCTTTCTGGAGCACTCAAATGTATAGGTTAAACCATCAGAATATTTTTTTCCTTGTGACTTATGTTTGGAGATATAAAATAGTAATTATAGTAATAATATATTGATAGAACAAAAAAAAATCCCACTAATTTTTCTCAAGAACTCACCACATACCCACAAGCAGTAAGCACCTTTTAGGAAACATTTCATTTCATCCTCATAATGATCCTTTAAAGAAGGCATTGTTATTTTCTTGCCCATTTTATAAGAAAATTGAGGTATAGAGATATAAAATAATTCAGCCAGATCCCAGACAGATCTTCCTCTACTTGGGATGGGGCTACTTCCTGATAAATCCATTGTATGTTGGAAGTGGATTTATGGGCACCTGGGTGGCTCAGTAGGTTCAGTGTCTGCCTTCAGCTCAGGTCATGGTCCCAGGGTCCTGGGATTGAGTCCCATGTCAGGATCCCTGCTCAGCAGGAAGTCTGCTTCTCCCTCTCCCTCTCCCTCTGCCCCCACCCACCTCCCCACTCATGCTTTCTCTCTCTCTCTCAAATAAATAAAATCTAAAAAAAAAAAAAAGAAAGAAAATATATTTACTATACATATATACATATACATATATTTACTATATAAATGAAATATATAAAATAATATACAAAAATACAGGGGCGCCTGGGTGGCTCAGTGGGTTAAAGCCGCTGCCTTCAGCTCAGGTCGTGATCCCAGCGTCCTGGGATCGAGCCCCGCATCGGGCTCTCTGCTCAGCAGGGAGCCTGCTTCCTCCCTTCTCTCTCTGCCTGCCTCTCTGCCTACTTGTGATCTGTCTGTCAAATAAATAAATAAAATCTTTAAAAAAAATACAAAAATACAAATATATATACTATAACCTACGAAGCCTAGCCTACCTTAAACGTGCCTAGAGCACTTCCACTAGCCTATGGTTGGGCAACATCGTGTAACACAAAGCCTATTTGGTAATAAAGTGTTGACTATGGCAGGTTCATGAAATATACTGAATGTTGCACTGAAAGGGGGAGACAGCATGGCTGTAAGGATACAGACAGTTGTATCAGCGTACCTATTGTTGACTCTGCTGGGAGCTGCCAAGACCCAGCATCACTAGAGGGCGTCGCCCCGCATATCGCTGGCCCAGGCAAAGATCCAAATTCGGAATTCCTCGTACAGTTTCTGCTGAATGAGTATCACTTTTGCACTTTGTAAGGCCAAAAAACACAAGTCCCTGCACTGTAAGTCAAGGAACATCTGTATTTCATATTTGAGAGTCAAACCGAGGTCCTAACAATGACACCAAAATGCCACTGGAGATAAGTTCTCAATCACATGTCTGCCTATGACGACTTTCTCTTAAAAAGCCACACACATAATACAAAATATATTTTCTGCACTAAGAAGATCAAAATTTTCAATGCTCTCACATATTTGGGAGCTGTCGTTTGCATTCTCACTTGATTCCTTTTTATCTCCCTTAAACTCTAACACATTTTTTTTTTCATGGAAAGTAAAATCTCTTTGGTATGTCGTCTGTGTGTCTGCTTTATGAGAAAGCTTTTTATTGCAACCAGATCCAAGATGAACTTCTCTCAAGATTGTTCATAGTAACTGAAAGCTTGGTTCCCATCATCCTGAAGGAACTTTTAAATTCTTTCTGTAATAACGTGAGGAAGGCATGTAAACAATATTCATCTTTGCAAGATTATAAAACTTGTAACTCCAATGGGTTTTCTTCCTATTCATTCACAGATCAGATGTGTGTGAGTATGTGTGTGCATGTGCGTGCCTGTATGCATGCGTGTCCATTTAAATCGATGTTTTAGGACATATCTCATTTCCAATGTTTGTTGAAGGTCTCAAAAGTTGTAATCTGTTTCCTGAAGTGGATATTTTCCCTTCACTTTTATTGTGAAGACAAAGCATCGGTGGCTTTTCTGTCTAGCTTCTGCTAACTTACTTCCTCCTGTTTCGTTCTCTTTACCCTCCTTCCTCCCATACTAACTGCCTCCTAGACAGACTTGAAGAGCCTGGAGACAGCTTCCCAGGAAGAGGATTGTTTGGTATTACTTGACAAGTGAAATGGATACTGGCCAATTCCATAAAATTCTCTCCAAATCACTGAGTATGTACTTAATTTAAACTGGCAAAAATGAAAAAAAAAAATCTGTTGGCCATATAATGGTAAATTTCAGCTTCAGGCATAGCTGGATCCAGGCATTTAAATTCTATCACTGGCTATTTGCTCGCTCAGTCTTTTGGCTCTGCTTTCATCTGAGTTTGTTCGCGGGCCGCACTTGTGAATGTGACGGCCAAGGCCACCACTTACAGATGCACTCCCACTGATTTGCCAACCCAAGCATAAAGAGTGTAACTCTGTTCTAATGGGTTCAGCAAAAGCCACAGAATTAGTGTAGCCTAGATCATGTGCCCACGTAGGAGGTAAGCATTTTAGCAAAGGAAATAGAATCTCTGGGTGTTGGACTTGAGTATGCACTCACCCAAGTTTGGAGGACAGACCTTCATTATTATGGAATGTCCCATCTAGAAAGTCCTAGTTCTTACAAGTTATTAGAAATACTTTCTCCGTTCTCTAACATCAAAAGGTAAAGTTTGCATCTGCTGTAATTTCTAAATGCGTTTGAGGGCTAGTCTAGATACCTGGATGAAAAGAATTTATCCTTTATTCAAGTAACATATTGGCCCCTTAAAAAAGTCTGGGGCGCCTGGGTGGCTCAGTGGGTTAAAGCCTCTGCCTTCAGCTCAGATCATGATCACAGGGTCCTGAGATCGAGCCCCGCATCGGGCTCTCTGCTCAGCGGGGAGCCTGCTTCCCCTTCTCTCTTTGCCTGCCTCTTTGCCTACTTGTGATCTCTGTCTGTCAAATAAAGAAATAAAATCTTAAAAAAAAAAAAGTCCGTCTGGGGCACCTGGGTGGCTCAGTGGGTTAAAGCCTCTGCCTTCGGCTCAGGTCATGATCTCAGGGTCCTGGGATCAAGCCCCGCATGGGCTCTCTGTTCAGCAGGGAGCCTGCTTCCCTTCCTCTCTCTCTGCCTGCCTCTCTGCCTGCTTGTGATCTCTGTCTGTCAAATAAATAAATAAAATCATAAAAAAAAATTTCCGTCTAGAGACTACATCAAACTAAAAAGCTTCTGCACAGCAAAGGAAACCATCAGCACAATGAAAAAGCAACCCACTGAATAGAAGAAAGTATTTATAAATCATTTATTCAGTAAGGGATTAATATCCAAAATGTATGAAGAACCCAACTCGATAGCAACAACAACAACAACAATCTGATTTAAAAATGGACAGAGAATCTAAATATATAGACATTTTCCAAAGAAGACATACAGATGGCCAACAGGCACATGAAAAGTTGTTCAGCATCACTAATTATTAGGGAAATTCAAATACAAACCATCCTAGGATATCACCTCACATCTGTCAGAATGACTACTAAAAAAAAAAAACAAAAAACCCAATGGGAAATAAAAAGTGTTGGTGAAAATCTGAAGGGGAAAGAGGAAAACTATATATATATATATATGTGTATGTATGTGTGTGGATAGATAGATGGAGATACATTGGAATACTACTTGGCCACAAAAAAGAAGAAAATCTTGTCATTTGCAAAAATGTGGATGGACCTTGAAGATACTATGTGACGTGAAATAAGTCAAGAGAGAGACGAATGCCATGTGATTTCACTGTATGTGGAATGTAAAAAGCAAAACAAATGAACAAACAAAACAAGGCTTAGAGGTACAGAGAGCAGAGTGTTGGTTATCAGAGGAGTCAAGAGGGCTGGGAGGGGGTTCAGCTGGGTGAAGGGGTGACATATGGCAACCAGACTTCCTGTGGCGGTCGCTTCATAGTGTATACCAGTATCGAATGATTACTACGTTGTACACCGGAAACTAATACAATGATAGGTGCCAATTTTAACCTTGATTTTAAAAGTCTGTCCTTGGGAAGATTTTTTTTTCCCCCCAAAGACGTTCTCTCTGAGTGTAACACTCTTCCTTACCACTAGCTCTTTCGGTTCCTGGCTGGAGAGTGAGGAAGGGAGGAAAAAGAGAAAGAGATTGGCGGATGCTCTTGGCATTTTGAAAAGCCCTTCCTTGTTTTGAATCTCAGTCTCTGCCTTTTTGTCAACTGTTTCCTCTTCTCCTGGCATGGACTGTCCCCACGATTCATTTATATTCACTGTGATGCTTCAGCTGCCTGCTGGCTTACTTGGCACCTGACACATCCGTCTAACTCCCTTATTCCCGCTCTCCCTTCCGCCTTCTCTCCCTGAGTACAAGGTTTACCACGATTATGAATTCTGGAGCACGGGGATAGGGAGAGGAAGAGCTGGTGGGCATACCCAGTGCTCCTACGAGGTGACTTCTTAGGGTCTGAGATTGTAAAGAACCCCTAGTGCTTGTCACTGGCCTGTGGACCGTCCCTTCTGTGCTCCTCAGTGATGACCACTGGACAGGGGTCCGGCTCTCCCTTTCCTGTCTCTCCTTTTTGTTTGTTCCTGACTCTAGACACTGAGAGTTACCAGAGTTTGGCAAAAACAACTGCTAATAAAAGTGTGTAACCAGGGCGCCTGGGTGGCTCAGTGGGTTAAGCCGCTGCCTTCGGCTCAGGTTATAATCTCAGGGTCTTGGGATCGAGTCCCGCATCGGGCTCTCTGCTCAGCAGGGAGCCTGCTTCCTCCTCTCTCTCTCTCTGCCTGCCTCTCTGTCTACTTGTGATCTCTCTCTGTCAAATAAATAAGTAAAATCTTTAAAAAAAAAAGTGTGTAACCGTGTGTGTGTGTGTGTGTGTGTGTTTCACACGTATTAACGAGCTATATGAGCAGACCAAAAGATTCTCCCCGTTTCTCTTTTTGTCTGTTTCTCTGTCTTCCTGTAAACATATTTTAAAAGTGACTGGCTACGGGGCTACTCAGTCGGTGAAGCCATGATTCCGGATCGAATCCCATGTCTGGCTCTCTGCTCAGCAGGGAGTCTACTTCTCCCTCTGCCTCTGCCCCTCCCCACCTCTTGGGCTCGCTCTCTCTGCTCTCTCTCTCACACACACAAATAAATAAAATCTTTTAAAAAAATAAAAGCGCCTAGCTACAGCTGTATAAAGCAAGACACAAAGCTGGCAACGCTGTGGGAGAATGCTTAAAGATAATCACAGCATCTGTCAATTCTCAAACATCTACTACAGAAAAGGTAGCGTGCCAGAGTCTTTGCTTACGTCCTGTCCCTGAAACATCACAGCAGTGCTGCAAGGGAGCCAGTATCATTCCCATCTTCCGTACAAGGAAGTTCAAAGATTTTTGGTGACTTGATCAAGGTTCCATAGTTTATCAGCAGAGAATCTTGATCTTTAACTTTCGTTCCAAGAGTCGTGGTCTCTCCTTTTTTCCTGAATATCGCCCTGCTTTATAAAACGCACCTGGGAAAGGAAAGCAGTTCAGTGAGACCCAGGCAGAGGTCAAAGCAGAAACAGCTGGATGCTGGAAGCCGGGTCCTCCCCGGAGGAGGAGGAGGAGCCCCCGTCCTCATGCAGCTCTGGACCCTACCCGACGCCTCTGAGTCCATGCTGGCCTGAGGTCTAATTTGCCGTCCTGTGTGGACGCTTGCCCTTCCAGCCTTCAACATGGGATCTCCCCCCACCCCCCCCCCCCAAAATCTAGGCTAACATAGGCCAGATGGTAAGACAGAGCGCAAAGGTCGGGATCAGGTCTCTGTCCATAACCAGACTCTGCGACTTAGCGGCTCACCCAGCAGCTATGCGGATGGGGACCAAGCCCTGTGGCAGCCACTTTTGTCACTCGAGGGTAATGATAACAGCTAACCTTAACTCATGTAATCTGCATCACAAAATTAGGAGGTAAGCTCTACCATTTGCCTCACTTGGCCAGAAAATTGAGGCACAAGATGGTTAAGTAACTCAGATTCAAAGAGACAATTTAGCTCGGTGGTTCTCACGTGTGAGTGATTTTCCCCCCCCTCCCCTGCCACCCCAAGGGACATAGGGCAGTGTCTGGAGGCATTTTGGATTGTCACAATGTGGGGGCATGGGGGGGGTGGTACTGACATCTACTGGGCTGAGGCCAGGGACGCCGCTAATCTAGGAGCTGAGGCACAGCAAAGAATGATCCTGCCCCAAACGTCCGTAATCCCGAGGCGGAGAAGCCTCGTTCTAGCTCCAGAGTCCACGCTGCCTCCCCAGCGAAATCGTGACAATTTGCTTCTCGTGAGATTCCTCCGAACCTGCCACCGGAGAAGTAACACGAGTGTCACTAGTCCGGTGCCCAGGGCGTGCCTTCCGCCGACCGGCTCTCCTCCTCGCTAACCCCCCCCCATTCCTCTCTCGCAAGAAGAGCAGGGTCAGAGTTCGAGATAAGCACGTTCTGCTTCTCGGAGTGAGCGCACAGCCACAGAGCCCCCGCTTCGTCGTGGCCTCTGTGTATCAAACGTCTGGAGTCCATTATCCATCCTTGGATTTCCTCGCCGGGTTGAATAACCGCTGTTTATGTTTGTGTTTACAGTCGACTTGGGAATAAGTGTCAAGGAGGATAATGTGGCCACTTCTTCCCCCGAGACAATGGAGATCGGCGCTGTTGCAGATGCCAACGGAAAGAATCTTGGGAAAGAGGCCAAACTCGAGGCACCAGCTGCTAAATCTCGTTTTTTCTTGACACTCTCGCGGCCTGTACCAGGACGTACTGGAGACCAAGCCACGGATTCATCCACTGGATCAGTGAAGCTTGATGTCAGCTCCAGTAAGGCTCCAGGAAACAAAGACCCAAGTGAGAGCGTGGCACTTCCGGTGGCAGCTGCGCTGGGGCACGACCCACATAAAACCCCAGGCCAGAGCCCTGCCGGGGACGGAGGCTTCTCTGCCACTGGGGGACCGGCGCCTGCCCCACCTGAGTCCGGAGGAGCGGCCCCCTCCAAGCCTAGGGACTCCAGCTTCTTGGACAAACTCTTCAAACTGGACAAGGGACGGGAAAAGGCACCAGCCGACAGCCCCCGGGAAGCCAAGGGTGCAGAGCATCAAGACCCAGCCCAGGAGGTTTCCGGATTGTCCAGGCCGTCCGATGATGTCCCTGCAGAGAGGGTAAGTGCTGGACAGGGGCAATCCGTTTTGTGAACACCAGCTCTGGGAGGGGGCTCCAAGGGGCTGAGACAAAGGCATCTACATCGCTCCACAGTCACCAAGTGGCCCCAACAAGGTCTCAAGCCGTCGACCCCTCTAGAACAAATAGCACATTGTAGTGGAGTGTCCCCCATGTTTCTGTGGGTGGAAACATCTGTTTGAAGAGCAGTAACAGCTGTGACATCTGTTTTATGTAAAAGAAGAGAGGAGGTGAGTTACATACAGATGAATTCGTCCTTCCATTTATCAAAGGTAGAGGAAGACGGATTACATTGATGATCAATGGAGTCTGCAGGGAAAGGCATTAGCAGAATAAAAATGGTCCCTAAAAGACTTCACTACCCTGCCTGGTCTCAGTAGGTTTTCCCCATTCCGTGTGTTTATAGGCTTTTGTTGGAATACATTTCATTTCTTCTTTTTAATAGCCTGGATTGATCTTTAACTATCTTTTGCACCAAAGTGTGGGTTTAAATAAAGAGCTTTTACAGTTCTGGGCAGACTCTTTTATGTACTAATTATTTTCCAACAAGCTGGAGTCATATCTTTGTAAAAACTAGATATTTTTTTAAGGAGGTGTCCGGAATCAGCTCCTTTTTTTCCCCCCTGCACAAAGAAAGGCAGATTCTTTTGATCTTAAAAAAGAGTATTGGCTTTTTATCTTGAGAGAGTTTGTTTGTATGTGGGCTGAGAAAGGAACTCCTTGAATGAAAAAGGAAATAAAAGTTGTTATAATGTATTTTAAAGTAATTGTTTTTTTATTCATTGGGCTTTTAAATAACAGTATTTTTCAAAATTTGGGAATGCAGTCAGCAGTAAGGTTAGAAGCAGGAAAAAATTAGTTGGGCTCAGTTTTTCATTACAGGGTTCTGTATCATGGCTGCCAACTTATTTGTCTAAATAACAACTAATTGCACTGCCCTGTTGCTAATAGCACTGGGTGTCTTTTATTGAGCACTTACAGTATACCAGGCTCTGTACTAAACACTGTACATATATCATCCTCCTTAAGGAAGTGACTCTCATGTTAGTCTGTGGTTTTAATGTACCCAGGAGGGTGTCAAGAATTATATTTTAAATATTAGGAAACAGTTCAACATTCTGGACAGTTACAACTGGGGAAAGATAGGCGCGTGTGTTCAGGTTCTTACTATCAGCATTCTTGCTGCTTCTGTGAATTTCTATGCCAAGAACTGATTTTCAGATTCTCTTTCAAAAGTTTAAAAAACTGTCCTTCAAATGGCCGCTTCCCTGAATGCTCCAGCTCAGGGCCAACTGAAGAGCTTTCTGTATAATTCAAAGTAGGTCTTCAAACGCATCCGGGCATCACATCTTTACTGAGTGTGACCCTGCCAGCTACAGGTGAGACAAGGCTAGAGGGATGGCCGTGACAGAGCCCTTGTCCTCAGGGACTTTGTGGTCCTACCAGAGAAGAGGTACAAAACCCCTGCGAATCTTGTGCAAGGTGCCAAGTGCTCTCCGTGGGGAGGCTGAGTGTTGCAGAAGATAAGCAGATACAAAGAGAATTGGCCTCGCTGACTCAGGGAACCTTCCAGCAAATGCACAGACCTGGAGCTGGAAAGTTACTGGTTTTGGGGCTAGAAGCTAGTCATCAGTATTCATGAATATGTGAGAAAACGATTTACTGCTTGACTCTGAGCAGAAGCTCTTGAGTTCTCATTGTTGGTCCTGGTTCCTAAGGCCATTTGAAAGTTACGACTTTGAATAAAGACATGTTCCCTTCATGTGGGCGTCCAAAGCCAACCCATTGCCCGAGTCAGGAAAAGGTGGAGTTATTCATGGGAAGAAGACGAAGGACTGAGCTTTGCCTGTCTTGGGGCAGGTGTCTAGTGACTCATCCAAATCCTCCCACCTTAATTAAGAAAACCAGTTTAGGATCTGATACCTGACCCTTGAACGTTTTTAACCATAAAAGCCCAAAGCAACCAGTCCATTCCTAGTCTAAGAAAACTGCAGGACACTTTAGAGTTGGAATTTATCCACTCAGCTTTTTTTATGAAAGGCTCTTAGGACCAGCACCTGAATTTGAGTGGAATGAGTTCCAAAATGAGATTTGATTCGGAAGATGGGGGCTTATGCTGGGAGCATGGCAAGTATCTGGTAGAGTCTAGCCGGTGGATGATAATTGAAAGTCACAGGGACCTCTCCAAAGACACACAAGTTGAAACTTACCTCCTTTTGAAAAAAGTGAGTTGACTCCCTTAGATTCACCAGTGAGGTTTGCATTTTGGTTTTGTTACACTACAGGTGCCCATGTTTTTAGCAACATATCACTGGAATCTGAATACTGAGGGTCCGCTCTGCACTATACGCATATAAAACATGGAAAGCCAGGAGGTGGTCATTTATGTCTCCTTTAGTCTGTGAACGTGCGGATACTCAAATCCATCTATCTGCAAAGGTCTTGAAAACCACCTTCTGATTACTGAAATGTCTCATCTGCCCGCCCGCTGCATGGTCTGCATTGGGTGGGGGAGGGGGAGGAATCAATTCTTCCATGAGCATAATGAGGGAATCCAGCCCTCAGAAAGTAACACGAACAAAACTTCTCCATCGGTGGCTTTCTCGGTGGGAGTCCTGCATTATGCATAAATGGGCGTCAGTGTATTGATTCCGGATTCTCAGTGTAGATTATGTATTGGGCTCAGCCGTGTCAGCTGTCCCTCCCCTCCCACCCACACAAACCTTTCCCCCCAGTCTCACTGCATGCTTCTTCCTGGATTGGAATTCCAACCACAAACCTGCAGAGCTGTGAATTGGGAGAAAGATGCCACCATTTCATTCTGGGAGAAGCACACAAATCTTCTGTGTTTTCAGAATGACAATCTTATTTTTGTGCCTCATAAAACTACATTCAGAGCATAGCATAATTAAAACAAGGCCAGAATTCATGAACAAATGAAGCATTTACTACATAGGCCAAAGAAAAGATAAATTATATGCCTGAAAGGTTTCACTGAGCTGTGATTCACACAAACCAACGTGTTGGCAGGGACGACGAGATTTTTTTTTTAATTTTTCTAGCCCCTCAACAATTGGACCAGAGTTATAAGATATGCATTTAAGAGATTCATTGCAAAAAAAAAAAAAAAGGTCCTATAATGAGAATTTGATCTTTATCCATTAACCAAGAAACCAAACACTATATGTCTGTTGCCAACCAATCATTCCAGAAGGGTCTTTGAAGGGGGAGGTTGGGCTTAACCTGTTACCACAGATTCAGGAGATTTAAACAAGAAATATGCCGTTCTTTAAAAGTTTAACCAAATTCTCCAACTGTTATTTAAACACCAACCTTGGCAAAGCATGTAAAAGATAAATCACAGTCTAGTTCTTCAAAGATCATATCATTTTAATATTAAGAGACGAGATTTGTTAAAGGGATGTGGTGAGAAGTGACACCAATCCTCAAATTCTTTCTGGCTGTAGATATTAAGAAAGAGACTCCGTGGTTTTGCTTCCTTGTGTCCTTTTCTCTCTGGAACTCACTTCATTCAGGCTTTTATCCTCCACAAAAACTGTTCGTGTCAAAGTGGCCATGACGTCGCACCTCCCCAACCCTCATCGTGGCCGCCAACCCCCTTGTGTGTCAGTCCTGTCCCACTGGCCTTGCCGGTCACATCAGACACCCTTCCTCACCTGGTCCCTCCCCGCAACACTGCCCGCAGTTCCTTAATCTCCTTTACTGGATCTTATCCTCTAAACCTCGGAGTTCCCCAGACTTTCATTCTTAGACATCTTCTCTGACAACACTTCCTTCCATAGAGACGCCCCCGTCCCAAGGGTTAAATATACAGCTCTCGGCTGACAAGTCCCAAATTCATGTCTGTAGCCTAGACCCACCCTGAAGATCGAGCCTTAGTTATCCAGCCGCCTCTTGACGTGGGTACTTGAATTTCGACATCTCCATTTGAAGGTCCGCCCAGCGTGGGCAACACTGGACTCCTCTCCCACACCTAACAGCAAGCAACAGCATGTCCACCTGTGTCGTCCACAGGCTTCCTCATCTCACGAAATGGCAACTCCACCCCGCCACTGCTATCAGTGGTAGAAATGGAATTCAAGAACCAGGATTTCTAGAATCCTACATGGTGAAAAGTAGGGAATTCAAACATAAGCATTGTAGTCAAGTAGCGTAAGGTTTCAACTCGGCCTCTGCTGCCTACTGGCTGTGTGACCTTGGACAAGTGACTAAACCTTTCTGAGCCTCGGTTTCTTCTTCTGTAAAATGGGGATATCAGTAGTGCTGAGCACATTTTCCCATTATTCACGCTTGCCACAGTTAAAAGAGGTAAGCCATGTAGAGAACTTAGCACCAACATGTTGCATTTTGAGAAAAAGAGTATTTAGCTATTATTAGTATCATGGTCCACCCACCCCCCCCCACATTAATCAATATTTTTGTCTTTTTATTCTGGTCTTCTGTAGTCCTCAGTCAAAGCTCACTGAGATAGCACAGTTGGGTCTAATTTGAACACTACATCACCAAAGTCAGAAAGTCCTGATTTGGATTAAAGGAAAGAAAGACAAGAGGCAGGAGTTATAAAATTCCTTGAGAAAGAATAGAAGTTCAGTGCCCTCGCCTACAAGCCACGGTTCCTTAGTCTGACGTTCAAGGGTCTCCACCAGCTTTTCTCTGTGTTTCCAACTGTATTTTCCACTATTCCCTTAAATGTACCCAGTCAGAATTCTCCCCATGTGACCCACGCGATGCCACCTGCTTCCCCACGTTTTCTCCACCTGTCTCTCTCTCTCACTCTTTACCAAAAATTCACTTCACCTTCAAGTGCCAAGTTCTCCATGAGGCTGACCAGATGTCCCAACTCCTGGGTGGTTTCTGGTGACATGAATCCTCCAATATTTGTTATTTATGCTCTATGTTAAGTCAGATTCAGTAACAAAATCGCTTTGAAGGAAGCATCTTATCGAAACATCAAAACTTAAGTAGGAATTCTTGTAATCTTTACCATTTTACAGAGGAAGAAATCCAAGCTTTAGGGAAACCAAGTCACTGACACCAACCTACATAGCTGAAGAGAATTGCCCATCCCCCAAGCCCATACTTTCCATGCTCAACATTATATTTTTACCAAATTGTTGAAATTTGTGCAGTAGGGTTGTGACTAGGTGAGAGTGAATTATTTGTTTGAGGAAATTGTTATTTAATTGTTTTTAAATGTTAGGATGTACAACATTGGAAGTAACAAGTTAAAATTAAAAAATTTTAAAAATCACCTAATTCCCATGTTAAAGCACCAAGTGAATTTTAAGCTGTGTTTTTATTTTGTTTTGTCTACCTTATGGCCTCAAGGCCATGCCATTCCAACAGGTAAAGAGAACTATCCACCCAAAAGACTTTGTCAGTAGGGAGGGAAACTGTTCTAAATTATGCAAATTATGAAGTAAGCAAGGTTTTTAGCTATGATACTGTAATTTTTGTAAATTATATGGATTCAGTACTAAGAAACGTTTGATATGAACTGTTTTCAGCAGCAGAGATGATGTCCAACTGTTAAGAGCCCAAGGGATCCAGGGCCGAGTCCAGATTCTTCAAATAATAATAATTGCCTCACTTTTTAATAATTCATTATTCATAGGCTCTGTAGTAAGCACTTTTCATATTTTATCTGCTTTGATTCTTCTAACAACACAAGAAGGTGGGTGTTTTTATTGCCATTTATTTATTTATTTATTAAAGATTTTATTTATTTATTTGGCAGAGAAAGAGAGATCACAAGTAGGCAGAGAGGCAGGCAGAGGGAGATGGGGAAGCAGGCTCCCTGCTGAGCAGAGAGCCCGATGCGGGGCTCGATCCCAGGACCTGAGATCATGACCTGAGCCGAAGGCAGAGGCCCAACCCACTGAGCCACCCAGGCACCCCTTTATTGCCATTTAACAGATGAGGGAGCTAGAGCTCAGAGAAGTTAAGTTACTTGCCCAAGACCACACAGCTAAGTTAATGGCAAAACCATAATCAAGATTCATCAGTTGCCAAAACCCAGGACACTCAGTCATTTCAAAACCTTGTGTTTTCATCCAGAAAAGGAAGATACTGCCTGCCTGAGGCGGGATTGTAAGGTCAGAGGATGATACAGGCAGTCAATAGTAATGATGCTAAATAAAACAGTATATTTTCTAAGTTCTCAGAAAGTGAGAAATAAAGAATGCAAAACTAGATAAAATGGTCTTCCTGCATGATGGAGTTTGGGTAGTCTATCATTTAGGGTGCCTTTGGCTGCAAGTAAAAAAAACAAAAACAAACCCACCCAATCACTAGTGGCATAGTTAATGAGGAGAAAGCATTATTTCTTGCGCATGGTGAGAATTCTAGAGCTAGGGGGTTTACGTTGGTTCAACGTCTTCATACTCCAGGACAAGTCAGTCTCCAGGGCCTGCCGTGAATTGTTGGCATGGTTCACAGGTTCGGCCACCTGTGGTTTCCACGTGGCCCCCAGAGTTCCAAGTAGGGTACCTCCATGGTCATAGTGTCCTTTCAAAGGGAAGAGGAGTTTCCTAAGAGTTCCCTGTTGTAAATGCAGTTGCATATCTGTGTCAAGGTCCAAGGAGGGCTTGTCAAGTTTCTTTGGTAGAAAGCAGACTCTGCTAGCAAAGATGGTATGTAATGGATGGAAACCAGATATATTTTTTCTATCCAAGTTTATATCAGGAAATCACCGAGTACATGAAAGTGCAGAGGCTGTTCCAGTATCCCCTACTCCTATGGTAATTTACTTGAACTTACTCACTGCACAAGTGTCTAATTTGACTATAGCCCACAGTAAGAAATAGATTTTACATCTTGATCTGGTAGACATGCCCATGAATGCAACAAAGAATTCAGAGAACACTGCTCTTTTCACAGTGTGGAACACACATTAGTATTTTGTATTCTTTTCTGTTCTATCATGTTTGATTTTTTTAAAAGATTTTATTTATTTATTTGACAGAGAGGGAGAGATCACAAGTAGGCAAAGAGGCAGGCAGAGAGAGAGAGGAGGAAGCAGGCTCCCTGCCAAGCAGAGAGCCCGATGTGGGGCCCGATCCCAGGACCCCAATATCATGACCCAAGCCGAAGGCAGAGGCCCAACCCACTAAGCCACCCAGGCACCCCATGTTTGATGTTTTTAATGCTGGTTTTGACCCACTGAATTACTTTCTAATCTACTAATGGTCACAACATGAAGTTCAAAAAATTTTCTTCTACCATAATCACCCTTCTCGCGTACAGAGACAGTGATCTTGAGGGATGTGGCTGTGTCTTAAGCAACTAAGTATTCCCAGTGCCTGGTACACTGCCTGGCATACAGTGATGTTCGATAGATGAACTTGACGAGAATAAAGATGGTACACATCATGTTGCGGCCTTGCAAAGAATCTTGGAATATATTCTCTCTATCTCACTATCAGTTCTGCTTAATGCAACTTTAAAAAGAAAATGACTTCAAAATGTATGCATGATACAGATGCCTTTGGTGAACTAAAGTACGCCGAATCATATATCTGTATCATTTATTTGGTATTTTTTAAAGGTTTTATTGATTTATTTAGAAAGATGTATATATAGAGAGAGCATGCGGGTGGCGGGGGATGGGGGGTGGAGGAGAGAGAAAGGGACAAGCAGACTCTGTGCTAAGTGAAGAGCCCGATGGAGGGCTCCATCTCAAGACCCCAGGATCATGACCTGAGCTGAAACCAAGAGTCAGATGCTTAACGGAGCCAGCCAGGTGTCCCTTGGTATTTTTAATTCGGTCTTTAGCATGTTATGGTGTTAATCATCATGGCTTAATATCAAGTGAATGGTGTTTTGCAATGAATATGCAAAATAAATTTTGAGTGTAATTTCCCTTTGGTGCTATCCAGTCTGAGTCCCTCCCTGCAAGGCTCTAATAACAGCCCTAATTTATTGAGCATTTGCTAACTCACAGACAGTTGAAGGTAACTTTCACGAGGTCCTATGGCTAGAAAGCAAGGGAGCTGGAATTCATCACCAGTGCCCACACGCTTAGCCCCTGTGCCCGTAAGTTCCCGAAGAGGAAATATTTGAAACCTTTTGAAACATCTTATATTTTTTAAAAATGTCTGAAGCTAATACTTTGGGACATTAGCTAATTCTGTGGAACATCAGTCTGAGATCCGCCTTGAAACAGGGCTCGCTCACCATCAAAATGTTTCAGAAAATAAAACTTGCCTTACCTTCTCTACTGAAGATTCACAATGGATTCAGCCTCCTTAGGGCCTGAGAAGTCCTACAGCGAACAGATTTACTTCGCTTTGTTGAACAGAGCATTTCTCAGACTTAATTACCCATAAAACTACTCGCAGTCTAACCGGTTGGGCGTAGCTTCTGAGGGACTATTCTGGGAAATGCTGAGCTAGGCATGTAGACCCAAGTTGGAAAATGGCCTCTTGCAGGATGCAGCAAACCACAGATAGATTTTATTTGAACTTCAGTGTTTTAATATTTTAATTGATGGATACTGTTTTAAAATGAACAAAGTTGACAATATCTTAAAATTATGAAATTCCAATACAGTTCCAGGTTTCAGATGTTTCTGGAAAGTGGGAAGTTTCATCCTGGACAGGATGTGAGTTGTGGCTGACCCTTGGAATGGGGCATTCTCTCTCTAGCTCCTCCGGTCCCCACTCCTCCCTTGTTCCCAACAGCGCGGCATGGGAGTTGTCCTTCACTCCAACACTTGCATGATTATTTTTTTGCGGCAAGGTTGCGAGTGAAGTGAAATATCTCCATCATAGACCACTTTACTCCCTTCCTACATTTATCCCAATTTGAAGCTACTTAGGGGGCCATCTGGTTACTAATCTACAAATCCAGCCTGAGAGTTAATGTGTCGGCAGGTGTTGAACAATAAATAAGAGGCTTGAGTGTGCTCATGTATTCGTTCAACAAACATCTGAGGACTTTCTTTGTGCCAGGAATGATTTTAGGGATAGAATGATGTACCTCATGAAAGCTTTCATTCCGATGAAGGAAGCAACAATAAATAAGAAAATAAACAAACAGGGGCGCCTGGGTGGCTCAGTCGGTTAAGCATCTGACCCTTGGTTTCAGCTCAGGTCATGATCTCAGGGTCATGAACTTGAGCCCCGCCTTGGGGGAGCACAGAGTCTGCTTGAAATTCTCCCTCTCCCCCAACCGCTGCCCCTCCTCCCACTCTCGCTGTCCAAATAAAATAAATAAATACATAAATACATAAATAACATCTTTAAAAAGAGAAAGAACAAATAAATAAATAAAAAGAGCTATGAATGAAATCATCAGAGAGAAAGTAGAGTGGAGAGGTAGCAGATAACTAAGTGGGCAGGGGGCAGGTCCAAGGAGTTCGGTCTAAGCTACAAATTCAGGAAAAAGGATGGGACTTTTTTTTTTCTTTTTCTGTACAAAGCCAAACGATTCTTAGAAGGTCTGCAGCCTAATTTTGGCAGCATGCAAAACAGTTTTCTCGCTACTGAGAAGTGTTTGTTAAACAGATGACTAACATATTCTAGGCTATGGGTCATTAGCTTTTATATTTTGAAGTACTTTTTTTAAAAACTGGATATTTTCCCTGTAATAAATGTGACAGGCCGTGATCACTCTCGAGCTTGCACATGTTAGAACAGAAAAGTCTTCCACAAATCCTTTTTGCCCAACAGGACTTGCCCCAGGAACCACTCTCCAGCCGCTCTTTGCCCACAGCAACTGTATTTTTCCATTTTACATCCTACAGAGTGGGCTTGAAGAAGGCGCCCCAAAACACTGACCGCTGCAAAAATAAAACAAAACCAAGAGGCAAGAAAAGCACATTTCAGTGCTTAATTCTCTACCCACATTTCGCTTGCTGTTGGAAATCAAGTTGACAAATTCACTTCCCCTGCAAGTGGAGGAGTTCTGAGAGAGAAAATGGAAAACCTTACCGGCAGGAAGCAAGTGTGAATTGCTTTCTTTGATAGATTCCTTTCCCCCCCTTCCAACTCTGACCACAATGAACAACTGCTTTATTTAATCTTATAAATACAACATCTCTGCATCCGTCAACCCCATAGATTAATGAGGCCCTACCTCGTATAGGTGCCGAGCTCCGAGATGAGTTCTTAATATCCCGAGGTTAGGTCTGCAGAGTGTTCAAGCAGGTGGTGATCTTACGATTTACAATAAAGAGCGTCATACCGGATCGCTAGTCCAGCCGAGTCTGTTTCTATTAGAGTAAGCAGATGAAATGAACACTATGGCCTCTCTTCCAAAAAGAGAAGGGAAAAATGGGTAAGTAGAACATTTTAAGATCTGTGTCACGCAGCTTAGGTTGCCCTCTTAGGAAACACGCCAGAAGACAAAGAAAAGATAGGTTTCACGTTTCAGTGTTTTTATGTTATTTGTATTGCCCTCTGGAGTCTTGGGTAATTTCTTAATTAGGAAGCTTGTCTCAACGATGGAACATCAGCAGTCTCGAATATTGTGCTTTTTGAACAAGCCATTTGACATCTAGTAATTTATTGAGAAAATGGGCAAAATTTTATCGACAAGGCTTTTTTTTTTTCATTCCAGCGATGTCTATAAGAGGAAAGTTGGGAAGTTTAAAACGGTCCAATAAGGTAGCTGTTGTGTTGATTACGGGACTCCCTTGCACCGGACTTCATAAGCCAGCATGACACAGACCTGGAAGGAGTGACCTGTGAAGACAGTGTTACAGGAGAAGAGCAGGGTTCAAAACAAGAAGGATCCTTGTAGGGGAAAAATCCTCTTCTGCCCGCTGGCCCACACATATGCATTCTTTTGGAACCCAGAGAGGGTGTGGAATGAAAAATTACACTTTTTTTTTTAAGATTTTATTTATTTATTTGACAGAGAGGGAGATATCACAAGTAGGCAGAGCAGCAGGCAGAGAGGAGGGATAAGCAGGCTCCCTGCTGAGCAGAGAGCGCAATGAGGGGCTTGATCCCAAGACCCTGAGATCATGACCTGAGCCGAAGGCAGAGGCTTTAACCCACTGAGCCACCCAGGTGCCCCCAAAATCACACATTGTTGATAGCAGTCGTTTTCGGTAATGGAATAATGGGTGCCGGTTACGTTTTTCTTCTTTGCTCATCCCTGTCTTTTCCGTTTTATAAAAGCAGCAAGCACAGGGCCCTGCCGGGCTGAGTTAAAGGGTCTGCGGCAAGCCAGGTAATGTCCAGGTCCTTCCAGCAGGGTGCGCTGTAAGGCTGGCGGCATCCCTGGTGGCCAGCCCTAAGGCTGCTAATAACAGTTTCCACAAGTTCTTTTTTTCTTGACCGTAATTCCGGAACTATGCAGTCCAGAACTAGGATGGCAAGTCCCTGTTCAGAAATAACACTGGCTTTTTAAATATACTTGGGACTGATGTGTAGTAATCTCCAGAAGGGGATGAGAAAGAGGAATTTGGCTGTGGACGGGTGGTCTTCGAAGCCTTCCATAACTGACTTCTTGGGCGCTGTGTTCTTTCCCTATTGTTGCCCTGAGCTTAAACAGTGTGGATGCCTTTTTATCAGCCAGTGTGAATTGGGGCGGGAAGACTGGGGAAAATAAAAATTAGCTGCAGTGACCAACTTGACCAACTCTCCTTAGGTGGTTTTGAGCTTTGTGGGGAAACAAAGTAAAGGTATTATATGTAACGTAGGAAACAGATATGTAGGCAGGGAATTTTGAAGGTCCCCCAGAACAGTTTTAGGAGACTGGTTTTGGAGTTCCTTTCTTGTTTATTACTTTGCTTTCCCTTCTGGGCAAATGGGAAGATGAATTCTATCTTCAAGAATTAACCAAATTCCATTTTTCTCCCTCGATCTGACAATGGCTCCGTGCAGGTGATGGGACTCTCAGAGGAAGACAGTCTGGAGACCATTGCTGCCTAGCACACGATGCCCTTTGTGATGCTAGGGCATCCAAGTGGGAGAGGAAACAGAGCTTTCCCTTTTATCCCGGGCAGCATGTGGCTCAAATTTCTAACAGATGGAAAGGAATGGAGTAATGGGTTTCTGTACCATTCAGTGTTCTTCGGACAAATTTTCTTGTGTTAAACTGTAAGCTAGGAGCTGATTCTCGGTACAGTGATTCAAACCGAAACCCGGGACACACCATCAGTGAAGAAACCTAGATGGGGGAGACATTTATCACTAATAGCTCCAGACAAGGCTTTCATGCCTTATGTTTTCACTTTAACAACGTAGACCTTGCTTGAAGAGGCCGAGATCCAGTTGATAATTCACAGTTGAAGGAAGGTGCCAAAAGTTCCATATGGGTTTTATTATAGACAATCAAATTATGATAAGGCGGCATTATTTTTCAACATGACAAATTGTGATCACTTAACTAGTGTCCCTGTCTGTTTGGCCTTTGAAGGCAACAGCAAGGGGGGTAAATAGACTTCTTCCACACAGATGGAAAACAAGCTGACACCGTGAACACCTGTTTGTATCAAAGAAGTTTCCAGATAGTTCCTGGGGAGTGTTTTTGCTTCAGTCTAAAATTTCTGTTCGTCGAGCATGATCTGGAGGCCTGATGAGCATAGCAAAGACATATTTGTAGTTAGGAACAAAGATAGTTCTACAAATAACTCAATATGTAAGGCATCATCTTTCCAACTGTATTTAGTTTCACCCTCTGGGAGTTTTTTAAAATTTGGAATTAGTCGCCTACATTTTGTTTTAATTTTGATTTTTATACATAATACCTGGCTCAAATTAAGAAATTCTAAAAATGGTCTACCTGTCTACCAATGCCATCCCCAGTAGGTAATTACCAGTTACATTTTTAAGTGCATCCTTCCAGGATCTCTCTGGACATACATAAGCAAATGCAAGCATAAATCTTTATTCCTTTTTTTTTTTTTTACACAGAAGATGATATAATATACACTCGGTTCTAGTCCATGCTTTTATTTTCAGACAACACTATTTCAATATCTGTACAGCTTCCTCATTTCTAACACTCGTGTACTATTCCGTTGTGTGAGTGTTCCAAGATCTAGTTTACCTGGACCCAAACAATGACCTTGGGCTGGTTTCCCGACATTTGCTAGTGCCCCACAGTAAACAACTTCATGAGTTTGGTTTTTCACATGCATGTGACTTGAAATTTAGAGTCAATGCTTAGAAGCGGAATTGCTAGATAAAAGAGTCTGTTCTTTTTTAAAAATTTTGGTAGATAATGCCAAATTGCCCTCAACTGGGACTAAACTAATTTACATTCTGAACAGCGGTAAACAAGACTGCTTGCTTCTCAAACCAGCCTCCCAATGGAACGCTTCCAAACTTTCGGACTTTTATTTTTTTCTCTCAATCTTTCCTTTAATGGCCTCCGGATTTTGAGTCACAGTTACAAAAGTCTTCTCCATCCAAAATTATAAAATATAAATATTTTTCTCGTGTTTTCTTCTAGCGTTTTTATCCATTTGGATTTTGTTCTTCCATAGGGTTGACTTAGGACACCAAGTTAATTTGCTTTCAGATGACCACCTGGTCCCTGTATGTTTGATTAAATAGTCCTCCGCTTTGAACAGATTTGAGGTGTCATCTTTATCATACCCTAAATTCCTATATGTCCCAGGATAATATGTGTCATATAGCAGGGAAGAAAATAGAGACAAGAGAAATTAAAATGGAACAACTTTTGGTTTTGAGCAAACACCTGAAGGAAGGGAGTTGGCGGGGGTAAGGCAGCATGGAGCGTACGTGCTTTTTGCCTTGGAAATAATTTGGGTCTGGAGTCAAATTCCAGTTCTACTCTACAACCATATGCAAGTTATCTATCCTTTTCATGCATCAATTTATTCATCAGTAAAAAAACAAAAAACCCCCAAACTGCATATAGTACATACTTCATGAAATCCTTGTAAGAATTACATGAAGCCTTTTGGGACACCTGGGTGGCTCAATCAGTTAGACATCTGCCTTCGGTTCAGGTCATGATCCCGGGGTCCTGGGATCAAGCCCCATGTCGGGCTCCCTGTTCAGTGGGGAGCCTGCTTCTCCCTCTGCCCCTCCCCCCATTCATGCTCTCTCTCTTTCCCTCTCCCCACCTTTTCTCTCTCTTTCTCCCTGACAAATAAATAAGTAAATAAATCTTAAAAAAAAAAAAAAAAAAAAAGAATTGCATGAGGCCTTTTTAACTAGTTTAGCAGGGCCTGACAAGTAAAGTTTGGTCATGATTATTATCATTGACCTTTTTTGCTCATTATACTTTCCTCAAAGAATTCGTGGCTGCAGAATATCCCATCACATGGAATGTGTTCATTCCTACATGTAGAAATGTAAGTTAATGTATCCTAGAGGTTAATCTTGTACACAAATACCGTGTACAAATTTATTGACCTATTCCAGAATTGTTGGACTTTTCATTGATTCTTCATTCTTACTCTTCCAGAACTATCCCCAAATTTTTAAAAAAAAATTTTCATCTTGAAATTATTGTAGATTCACATGTGGTTGTAAGAGATGATACAAAGAAATCCCTTCATCCAGGATCCCTCAGTGGTAACATCTCACAAAACTATGATACAATATCACAATCAGGATATTGACATTGATATGGTCCCATGGAGAACATGTCCACCTAATGCTGCCCTCCTCTCTGTACCTCCACTTCCCTTCCAACTCCACCCTCTTTCCCAACTTCTGGCAACCCCCCATCTGTTCTCTGTTTCAATAGTTAGGTCCTTTCAACAATGGTATATAAATGGAGTCACGCAGTCTGTACACTCTTTGGACAGGCTTCTTTCCTCCAGCAGAATTTTCTAGAGGCTCATCGAGGTCATTAAGTCTATCAATACAAATTGTTCCTTTCCTTCCTTTTTTATTGCTGAATACTATTCTCTGCTACCGAGAGATCACATTTTGTCTAGCCATTCATCCCTTGAAACACGTTTGGTTGTTTCTGGTTTGGGGCTATTACAAACAAAGTTGCTACAAACTTTCATGGACAGGTTTTTCTATGAATATATGTCTTCATTCCACTGGTGAAAAAAAAGGCCAGGATTGCAATTGCTGGGTTGTATTGTGGTTGTGTATTTAGTTTGTCAAGAAACTGGCAAACCCTTTTCCAAACAGGCTGTGCCATTGCTGCCCACCAGCAGGCCATGTGTGAGCGATCTAGTTTTTCTGCCTCCTTGTCGGCACTTTTTTGCTCAGTGCCTGCTCTTGTTTGCAGGTTGCTGGCTCCTCCATTTCCGAGTCTAGGATCTATGAGGCAAGAAGAAACCCCAGGCCCTCCCCACCCCAGAGTTCCTCCATTTCCTAGCTGGTCTGTCTTCTCCTCTCCACCTGGCAGAGAGAAAGCAGGGACTTCCCATTGTGCTTACTGGGAGGATAAGGAAATGTCATATTCTCCATCTTTCTAGAACCAGAAGTCATGTTCTCTTTAAAAGTCAGTCTAAGAAGAAGAAGAAAAAAAAAAAAAACAGTTCAAGGAAAGGGCTCAAGTTCAAGGTGAGGATTTCAATGGAAAGGCCATAATGCTCTCACTGGGGAAGGTCTCCAGGCAGACCCACAACCTCTGTGCACTGAGCAGGAGGGGCTCACCCTCACCCGTTAGCTGAGACTCGCGACCCAGCTGCACCTGGGAACTCAGGGAGGCAGAAGTCAGAGTCTTCAGGGATGTCAGGAGACGATGCCATGGGGCAGAGGAGGGAGTTGGAGGTCTCCTCTGTTCCTGGAGTCCAGTCCAGCCATATATCCCCCATTCAGAGTGCTTTGTCCTGGGTAAAGAGGTACTAATCATTATTCGCTTCCTCAGAGGATAGCCACTGTGGCGGGATTTCCCTGTCGGTCCCCCAAGGACCACCACTTATTTCCAGGAAGTTCAATAAATGTCCCCTGTGTGTCTAGCCTGGGATCTCAGAGATAATCATTGCCTCTTGCCCCCTGCAGGAAACGCCCGTCCGGGAGCTGGCCATGGCCTAGAACCAGGCCCTTCCCCTCCCTGTGAGGAACACTGGGAGCCCGTGGGCTGTGGGGCCAGAGGGCCTCAGAGCAGCTGACCCCGCCTGGATGTCAGGGGCCTTAGCAGAAGAGGTTCCTCCCCCGCCCCCACACGTCCGTTCCTGGAGGACTTCACCCAGCACCAAATCACCCTCTGTTCCCTTGTGTTCATTTGTTCTCTTACAATCTTCACTGCTTGAGGCATAAGTTACATCTATTGGCTCATCTGTATTTTTGTTTGGTTTTGCCTTGCTCCGCTGCTAGAAGGTCAGCTGTCTGAGGACAGGGCACTGTGCATCTCAGTCCCTGCTCTATGCCCAGTGACTCGGTCCATGTCATGTGCCTGGTAGACACCTGAGAGTTTCTTTCCTAATTCTTTTGCTCTCACAGGCATATCCCAGACTTTGTAGGGATTCAAAAGTCCAGTCCAGTTTAAAAACTTCAATCTTGGGGTGGCTGGGTGGCTCAGTTGGTTGAGCATCTGCCTTTGGCTCAGGTCATGACCCCAGGGTCCTGGAATCGAGTCCCACACTGGGCTCCCTGCTCAGCAGAGAGCCTGCTTCTCCCTCTGCCTGACGCTCCCCCTGCTTATGCTCACTCGTGTGCACTCTCTCTCCCTGACAAATAAATAAATAAAATCTTTAAAAAATTAAAAAAAAAAACCCTCCCATCTCATATCCGTTTTAACATTCATCCCAGTTTTTTCTGGAATCAAGCTGTGACACAACCTTGGACTTAGCATCTGGAGAGGGTAGGATTTTCCCTTCTACTTCTCCTCTGCCCCCAAGGTGTGTGCATCTGGGGCGGAGGGATGGAGAGACGAGAGTTCTAGTCTTTTCGCCTTTTGGTGCCATTGTCCTCTCTTGACTCTTTGCATTTTGTGCATTGTAGGCAACCACAGACGTCCTCTGGGGCGGAGATGGGCCTTCTCTGCCTTAAATTTCCCTGCGGGAACTCTCTCCTTTCTGCTGCCCTGGGGTCTCATTGCCCTGCTCCCCTCCGCCCCCCCCCCCCGTGGCGAGGGACAGCAAGGCTGCTCCAGCCCAGAAACCTTCCAGAGCCCCTGTTCCTGAAGCGGGCACTCGGCACGTCCTCCGTCCAGCTCAGGTGGCGTTTCCCTAACCACCGTGACTGCCGTAGCCCCTCCACCATAGTTGAACTAAATAACTTCCCCAGCCCTCTTCCCTCTTCTTCTTCTCTACATTTTTCATGCTCTTATCTCTGGCTAAAACCCCTCCTCCACCTCCACCCATCTCCCTGTGACTCCATGGCCAAGGGCAAACACTGCTCGTCCTCAGGTCTTCCCTTCCCTTGACTCCGGTCCTTCTCAGCCCCGGGGCATCCTGCAATCCACCGGGACTCTGCAGACCTCCAGAAAGTCTCCTTCAGTTGGTCTGAGCAGGGTCTGGGCAGGGGCATTGGCTTAACCGCTGCCCAGATGGTTCCAATGTGCGGTACAAGTAGGCGTCCATGGGCCAGAGGGACACACTTGTCTTTTACTCAGGGAACTGTCCTCTCTCCCAGCCTTTGTCCACTACAGACTGGCCACAGTAGGAAGGCCTTGTGGAATAGTGAGCATTCATTGGATGCTTACCAGGTGCTATGGCTTGTCCTGAGTCCTGTACGTGGACTCTCCCCTTTACTGCCCCGACCGCTCTAGGAGGCGGCCCCAGAGCCTGGGCTGACACCCTATGGTCTCTCTGCGGTTTGGGTCTAGTCCAAGATCCCCCCTCATAGCTACTGAACGCAGATGAGGAAACAAGTGATGACTTTGTCCTAGGCCACACTGTAAGTCAGACCCAGTGCAGCATTTCTCAGTGAGATTTATTCCTGTTACTGCTTTCGTGATGGCTCCTCTTCCAAAACACCTGTTTGGTTATTTATGTAATATTTTCTTTATTTCAAATTTTATTTCAAATGTTCTTTGTACTCAGCTTCACCTAAGCAAAAATATCCATAGTACCGAAGGTTTGATGCTGGGAATGTTTTTCTAAAGCACACTGGAACAATAACTTCGTGTGTGCGCACACCTGTGGGTATACCAGCCCTCATGGGCTCTAAACAGGATTTTCAGCCATCCTTCCCCCTTAACATCGTGGATCCAAAATATACCTGGAATTTTAAAAAAAAATTAATTCATATAAAAGCCTGGGTTTTTTTTTTTAAAGATTTTATTTATTTTTTGACACATACACACACAGAGAGAAAGTACAAGCAGAGGGAGAGGCAGAGGGAGAGGGAGAAGCAGACTCCCCGCTGAGAAGAGAGCACGATGCAGGGCTCGATCCCAGGACCCTGAGATCATGACCTGAGTGGAAGGCAGACGCTTCACTAACTGAGCCACCCAGGCACCCCTAGAACCTGTTTATTAAAAGAGCATCTCCTCCAACACAAACAGTTTTTACTGGAATTTGCTAGAAAACCTAACAAGTTTTTTAAGGCCATGTCTCTTAGCTGCTTTTCGTTTTACAAAGTTCCAGACCTTTATGAGGTATTTCATGAGAAGCAGCTCTCCCTTTGGAAAGAGTGCTGGGGCTAAGGGAACCCTAGGGATACATGTGTCATTATTACCTTTTCAAATATTCATCAAAATGGGTGTTTGTATTTTTATAGCCCTTCCACAAAAGCCCCATTTTTAATGCAGACGATTCTGGCCTGGCCTCTGGCATTAGACTAGGCTTGTGCCCATAACCCACATGCCAAGTGAGCGCTGAGAACAGGGGTATAGAAACTCAGAGGAGGGAATACCTAGATGCTGTGGACGGCAAGACCCAGAAAGACGTTGGTAAAGAGTGGATAGGTTTGAAGTAATCTGGCTTAGCCCAGGGTCATGGGCATAGAGATGCGGAATGGAGTACAGGTTTGGAATGCTTCCTACCCTCCTGAAGAAAAAAAACAGTTCCTGTAGCGTATCCCTTGTACCTTGTACTCCCAGATCCCCAAAACAGAGTTATTATTTTAAAACATCATACTTTCAGGGACATCTGGGCAGCTCAGTCAGTTGACCATCCAACTCTTGACTGCAGCTCAGGTCATGATCGTGGAGTGGTGAGATCAACACATCAGGCGCCACGCTCAGTGTGCAGTCTACTTGAGGTTCTCCCTCTCCCTCTGCTCCTCCCCTTGCTTGTGCTCTTTCTGTTTCTCTTTAAAATGGGTCAATAAATCTTAAAACAAAAAAAAAAAAAGTGCTTTTAAAAAGTTGATACGATTCACACCTTGGGGATTGTGGGAAGTCAGATGGAGGCGTCTCTGGGGATAATGTGCAGATCATTGGACTAGGTGACCATAAAGTTGAGAGATACTGACATCGTACACAACGTCTTTGTAGAATTAGGAGAAAAGGGGTTTTGTTCGGGAAGCAACGTGCACTGCTATGTTTGTTACCCTCTGGCTCCAAACAATGTCTCTCCAACTGACTGCAAATGCTGAATATGTTAGAAAGCAGAGGAGGGGAAGGAAGAGGGACTCTCATAAGCTCCTGATTGTTCTGCACACCCGTGGGCAGAAGAAGTATGGCTGGAATTAGGGGGGTCAGGGAGAAAGGGGTGTGAAGCAAAAATTATCACTGTGAGAGTCCACATTCAACCAGTGACGACGGGGAAAACTCTTCTTTTACACCTAGGACATAGTGGCCAGCAAGGGGATAGAAGGACAAGTGATCTGCACTGTGAGCTGCTCTGTCCCCGGGAATCCGGAAGAACTGGAGACTGCAAAGGAGGAGCCCCAGACCACAAATACAACCGAGAATAATAATTCCATCATGAGCTTCCTTAAAACTCTGGTGAGTGGTTGCTGCCCCTTCTTTCCTCAATCCCATCGCTCCAAAGTTGTGTTAATTCCGAGAATAATATATATTTGCTATTGTATTGGGCGGGGGGATCATGATGGTGCCGCTGGAACATTGGAGAACAAGGATGGGACGTGCTTTGCAAGGGAATTGGGTCACATGGAGCTTTCAGTGATGGAGCGCTTAGAGCTGGGAACTGTGGTGTAAACAGCAGGTGCCTAAACTATGATCGATGTTGCAACACAACTCTCCTGTGCTCCCATGTCTTATGGTCGTTGAACGTAAACACAGAGAAAAAGCTCCTTGAGCTGTTGACCTATCAAAGCAGTTTTGCCATTCAGATGGCAAATAAAACTGTAGAAATCGATTCCTATCTAGAGGCAGGAACCTATGTCCTGTAATACTTGCTTGTCTCTGACTCCTCAAGGCAGCCATGGCCTGGTCCATGCCAGACCTGTGAGAGGGCTGAATGAATCAATGAGTCAATGAATGCCTAATCAAATGGACAGCTCCAGGTGTGTTTGGGTTCTTTCCAAAGCCGAAGACTAGCCTCAAAAAAGTACAAACCAGTCAACAGAACATGCCATGAATACCAAAGTGTTGTGTCTTTGCTTGGATCAGTGGTAGGAGTGATGGAAAGTCTCTGGCCTTCCAGGAGGCAGTTTTGAATGTGGCCAAGCTCTTAGTGAATGTATAAGGTCTGATGCCTTTCATCATAAACCCTGACTTTTTCAAAAAAACTTGTTTATACCTAGAAATTATCCAGAAGTCCATGGCTGTCTACTGAACTTGGCAGAACGCTTTTGTACTGAAAAGGATTTCTCATTACATTCGTTACCTGCAGAGTGAACTGCAGCACCCCCCCAAAAAATGATGTCTCTATGAAATCAAATCACCCTAAAAAGATAGCTATGATTTTTAATATTTGGTTTTCTTAAACTTTTAAGGTTTCACCTAGCAAAACTGAAACAAAAAAAGATCTGGAAGACACGGTAGGTAGTTTGAAGTGTGTTCGTGTTTGGATTTGTGCATGCGATTGGATTTGGATTTGTGTCTGCCACTTGGTTTCTTGAAGTTTGTGTGTGTGTATGTGTTCAGCAATGCCATAGAGCTGTTAGATTGTCTTTAAAGTGTTTCATTAGCGCCAGTGGTATTTTGATGAACATTTTAGTGGAAAGCTTGAAATATTTGCTAACTCTGGATAAATAATGGCACAATCACCAATTTCTTATATAAAATAAGAACAAAATACTAACAACCACATATCATGTTGGTCTTTTTAATTGTGCGTGGAGAGACCCAGGGAATATAGGAATATAGCACAAATTAGCTACTGGAAATGAGGAAGAGGGGAGATACAATTTAAAGTAGAAGTAAACTGTTCTATTTTTGACTTTTAAAAAATACGTTCCGTGTTTTTCATGTAATTTGGAAAAAATAAATCTCCTCCACAAAGACAATTGTTGGTGAAATCAAATAGTCACCACTGGACGCTTGCCAAGGGAAGGAATGTTTAGAGTTAGGATGCCCTAGAGAGCCTAAATTTTTTCACTGTCATCCTAGACATCCAACCAATTCCCTTCAAAATAAATTTTATTTGGAACAACTACTTTCTAGAGATGTTTTCCTTTACCCTTGACAGAACTGATTATCGCTAATGGAACACATGGTTTAACTTTCACGGGAATCGTGAGGAAAGTTTAATTTGGTGACAGATAAATGTCTTGCGTCCTACTTTTGATAACTGAGGGTGCTTTGAGAGACGCTGGGACCCGGTAAATGGCTGGGCCAGCCCAATACATCTGTTACCAATATTTGAAGGGGCCAGGTTGTGAAAAGGATCCTAGAATTTGTCTCAAGACCGGCGTTTGAGCTCCAGGCCTGCTCTGTGGTAGCTGTGTGACATGATCCGAACCTATGTGAATCCACCATCTATAAAATCGGGACAATAAATTCTGTCTCCAACCCCAGCTTTGAAGGAAAGTGTGACAATGCCTGGCAAACCATGGAACTCTGTTCAAATGTAGGTGATCACTATTTCCATAATCACTGCCAGACGTATTGGACACCATGATGACATTTGTAATGTATCCATTGTTTCTTCTCAAATGTTCTTCCATTCGAAAAAAAAAAATATTTATCTGACTCATCTACATGCTTTTTCCTATAAAATTAGTCGTTTGCTATAAGGCAGCTGGGGTCAAGTTCAATGAATGGTTGGATCCAAATGTTTCTCTTTTGATTCTGTGTCTTACATTGTTTGAAGTCACACAGTCAGCACAATAGGCTATAAACAGTGGGGGATGTGGGTGTGTTGTGTGGCTTCCCAAGTGACCTGATGCGCTCATTCTCTTAGCTGCTCATGCACCAAGACTCCTCCCTCCACCCCCCAGAATGTGGTCCCAAGTGCACGAACCTAGCTGATAAGATCTCACTACCCTGCCCAGAGAGGTCAGGGTCACTGCCGGTGGAGCTGAGTCTCAGAAGAGGGTTTTGTGAATGTAGGTTGTCTAAGACCCAAACTGACCTCTTTCTACAAACCTGCATTTTTAACATCCTTTCTACCAAAGTTCTTGGATTCTTGCTTTCGAAACATCTACACTGTTTGTCCGTCTTCCCATTTGGCCCAGACGATTTTGAGCTCACTCCACGCTCCATGCAAAATCCCCCACCATTTGTAACTTGAGTCGACAATTCTGAATGGTTGTGGCTGGGCTGTTTCAGCTCCAGTCTCCCCCGACTTTGGCTCAGCGGACTGGCTCACGGTAGACGCTTCTCTTGCCTGGGAGATCTATCCACCTAGAAGTCAGGTGAAATTTTTGCAGATGATACGGCTTCCCCGAAGTTTCTAACACTGAATAAAAGATGGGTTGGAGAAAGGAAGCCACTGGAGACAGTTTTTGTTTTGACTCCAGGATGCAAAAATAAATTGTTTTCACGTATCTTTTCCTTTCCCGTGTGACAAGAGTATTTAGATCTTTAGAACTATCAAGTAGGGGCAGAGTTATCTTTTTTTAATCTGAATATTTTATATCATATGGATCAAGCTTAATGTCCTGTCTTTGTCTTTAGCAAATGGACTTGCGTTAATCTGGGTCACTTATATAGGTTGCCCCGTTGAAAAATCATGTACTGGAAATGGTCTGGGAATCTACCAGGTAATAAATTGTCTTTGAAAGTTTAAAAAAGATAAACATTCACGTGATGTGAACGTTGTGGTTGGGGGATGGGTGATGGTGAAAGTGGCAGTTAATTGTGAAAGCGTTTCAATGCACTTAAAAACGACAGGGGAATAAAGAAGGATTTTTGTTTAAAAACAAAGTTCTAAGCTGTGACTGCTGTTGCCCAAAAGGCATCCAAAGCAGAAAGTGTCTGTGATGGCCAACCGGGACAGAAGACCTGTGAGAGCCACGCTACAGGCGCCAAGAAAAAGCACCTGCATAGCCCCAGGCTAGGATTCGCATTTAGAAAGTTCTTTAGGCATAAGGTCTGTATCTTGTTAAATTAGAAAGAAAAAAAAAGAAGAAGAAGAAAAAGAACCCTGGTCTTCACCACATGTACACATGGCTGTGCTGTGTCCCCTCAGCTCAGCTTTGGGGAAGACAGCCTGGTGTGATTGGGATCATGCAAGGGAATTAAAAATGACGTGAATCAAATTTCAATGATTCTTTTAAGTCTCTGTAATTATTCATAAACATCTGACTAGTTTCTTCCTAGTGTGGACCAGGGTTCTGAAATTATCCTTCTAACTCGGTGTTTCTCAAATGTCTGAAGCATGCATACCATCTTCATCATTTTTGTCAGACGTAGCATTATTTGGTTGATCTTTTTATATTAAAAAGGACCCATTTCCTATTTAAAGAAAACTTTATATTACCGGATACGTGGAAAACTCAAGTCATTTTGCATAAAGAGTTAACCATGAATATGGCTCACAAAAAAAAAAAAAATTGTATTCTAACTACCTTGTTTGTGTCAAGCTCCAAATCTAATGCCTTTCTAGCCTTAATAAAATGCAATTTGCCAGCAATAGAAAGATGTTAAAGATGTACCAACACCAGACTAAGCTCTTCCCCCTGAATGTTCTTTAAGAAGATTAGATGAGAATTGGGGGGGAAGTGTATTTTTTCCATTTTAATGTTTTTTTTTTTAATGTTTTATCTCAGCACGACCTAAAGTTATATGTGATACCACCTATGGTATGCTTCCGACACTTTGGGAAATACGCTTCTAATCTCAAGAAAATCATTTTATCTTTCTCTGGTCTGTTCTACCCATTCTCAGTCTTAACTAAGCTCATACTGATCCCAGATAAAAACCCAAGCACAAGAAAACAATGAATGAAGGCAGAGCAGTTTCTATCTCCATTCCCTTGGGAAGTGAGGACAACATAGAAGTCAGCTGTGGAGATTTCTCTCTTTGAATGGCTAAGAAGACACCAGGGTTTGTCCGAAACCAGCAGTTAAGATCCTTAAATCAGGCCAGCATCCTTGGACATTTGTTTGAAATATCCGCCATTCTCCACTAAGCTGAATGAACTTAAGAAAAAAAAAAAAAAAAACACAAAATTTTCCCCAGCGGGATGTTATAGCCCCAGGATTGTGTAGGCAAGTAAAAACTCCATAGAAAGGTCTCCTGGCTGAATCTATATTTGCATAAGCAAACTGTGTTATGAAGCCACTCTTGAATTTCCATACAGGCTGATTTTGTTTTGTAAAGACAGCAGGGGTGGAGGGATGGAGATGGGGTGGAGGGATGGAGATTGCGTTGAGGGGGTGGTTGGGGATCAAAACGTGGTGCTACTGTATGTGGGAGACCATTCGGTAACAGTGTCATGTAAGTGTGTCAATGGACCTCGTGCAGAGAAATGCAGCTGAATTCCCACTTGGAGCTTCTGCGAGTCGGGGGTCTTGAAAGTTTACAAAGTGTACGACCTTCCCTCTCATACCTGCATTTCCGGTGGCATTCGTCTTATGCACGGCTAAGTTTCACGCCTCCAGAATCTCTTTCCTCCACAAAAAGGAGGCCACCCATGTTCTGTATTCTTTTTTTTTTTTTTTTAAGATTTATTTATTTATTTATTTATTTGACAGGCAGAGATCACAAGTAGGCAGAGAGAGAGGAGGAAGCAGGCTCCCGGCTGAGCAGAGAGCCCGATGCGGGGCTCGATCCCAGGACCCTGAGATCATCACCTGGGCCGAAGGCAAAGGCTCAACCCACGGAGCCACCCAGGCGCCCCCATGTTCTGTATTCTTAAAGTCCCCCCAGATCACTGGCTTCACATCCTGGCACTGAGTTGCATTTTGGGCAAAGATAGGATTCAGGGGAAATACTGGGAAGAATGAGAAGAGACGCCCCTTTCTGGACTGTAAGGTTTTGCCTTTTTATGTAAAGTAAGGAGCTAATTCCCAAACGTTCTCATTTGTGTAGCAATTTGCTAGCGCTTCTTGGCTTTTACCTCCTTTTCCTTCACTTTATGATTCTGTCATCCAAAAAGATAGGAAAATAGGGCCATTAACACGGACCAGACAGACAGACAGACAGTTGCATGGTTAGAGGAGGTGTGTGGCTCATTCTCAATTCCGTTGTAACCTCGGAAAGAAAAGAGGAAATCCAAGCAAATTCAGGGATTAAAACATCATCTTCTGGTTTTGCAATTCAAGAAGAAAAAAGTGCAATGGGGACCCATTGGGATCAACTCCTAGATTCCTGTCTCTTTATCTCCATTTTTCTTCCTATGAAAAGAAAATTTTCTTTAAAAAATTTTTTCTTAGTATAAAAGAGTGGGGAGTCCTGGAATTAATAAGTGAAATAAGCTTCTTATTATAAATAGAGTGTCAGCTTTTCTTTGCTGAACTTGGATCTTTCTCTCTTGGCTTAATCACATGCTATGCTTGAGAATCAAACTTATTCACATGTTCTTCAAACACTGAACATGACGACACGCACACAAGGCAAGGCATTGTTTTAGGATTTTTTTTTATTTTTTTATTTTTTTCTTCCATACCCAGAAATGCTCGTTTCCCCACTCAGGTTTTCTTGTTGCCCACCCTCTCTGTAGGGCTACTAAAATATTAGTAGGTGGCTTGTGTGATTCCTAAGCTCTGCCCCACATTCATTGTTTTCCACTCCTCGGTGTCATGTTTACCTCTAACTAACCGCTCCCCTCTCCCACGCCCAAGTGTGGAACAAGATGAACACTTACTAGGGAAGAAGGTAAGGTCGTTTGATACACACTCTCCAAATCTAGTATGTTAGAATTTCATGGGTAGTGTTGCCAGTTAAAATACAGACATTCCGTTAAGTTCAGATTTCAGATAAACAGCAAATGATTTCTTAGTATAAATATAAATATGTCCCAGGCAATCCTAGGAATATACATTCTTAGGCTTCAAAATTATTCTTCATTGATCTGAAATTCAAATTAACAGGGTATCTTATATTCTTATTATTGAGAATATTGGCTAAATCGGGCAATGCTATCCATGAGATTGACTCCAGAAAACACCGAGTTTTTGTGATCTCTTCCACAATGCAGACAAAGAGTATTAATACTCAGCTGGCAGAACAGCACCTGGGGCACTTCTTTGGGAAGTGGAGAGATGGCTGGCCAGGGAGGAAAGACTGCAGGTGGTCCATGGCTCCAGAGCCCACTAAGGAGGGGGAGGGCGGGCAGCCACAACATGGCAGGATCCTGTGTAGGCATTTCTCTCTGGTCCTTTCCATACAATTATTTAGTTATTTATTTAACACATATTTTGTGGCAGACCCTGGGCCTGACGGGAGCTACGGATGTAATGGCGTCCAAGGCGATGGCTCTTACCCTCAAAGCTCACGATCTGGGCAAGAAGATACATATTCGACAAACAATTACACTAATATGTTACAGTTATATTATTCTATATATAATACAGTTATCTCTTTGCAATGTTTTTTCCGAGTCTCGGTATTTTCCCAGCGCAAAGAGAAGAGGATGACCCATTTCCCAATGAAACTGATGAGTGTAGATGTGTTTCTCGGCCTTTTTGTCATTATCACCTTCCCAGTGTGAAACTTTTTTAGATATTTTCTCTCTGGATGGGTAGAGTAGCACAAGGAGTGGGGAGACTTTGGTTTGTTGGAGGTGGTGTAGTATAGAGGAGGGGGTAAGAGCTTGGGTTTGGGTGTCAGATTCCCCGGATTTTGATGTCAACTCTGGCCCCTTATTAGTGTAGTTGTGAGAAAGTTTTTTTTTTAAAGATTTTATTTATTTATTTGACAGACAGAGCTCACAAGTAGGCAGAGAGGCAGGCAGAGAGAGAGGAGAAAGCAGGCTCCCCACAGAGCAGAGAGCCTGATGCGGGGCTCGATCTCAGGATCCTGGGATCATGACCCGAGCTGAAGGCAGAGGCTTAACCCACTGAGCCACCCAGGCGCCCCGTGAGAAAGTTTTTTAACCATCTGGGACCAAAATTTCCTTCTCTGTAAAATGAACGTAATAATCAGTTCCTTCCTCATAGAACTACTGTTAGAACATTCAGTCATTTAGAACAGTGCCTGGCACTAGTATCTTTGATTGTGATTATTAAATCGAAGTTAAAAGTTGGAGACGATGTCCCTTACATTTATTTTAACCTATTTTAATTTCACAATTGGATTCGTCAAATAGTCCATGTATAATATGAGCAAATGCACACGTATTGGAGGTACATATTCAAACTGTTTTCACTGATGGGAACGAACATCATCAAAACCATTTGAAGACCAGTGGCCTCAGTATAAACTAACCTTCTCACAGGAAAGTGCCTCTTACCAGCACCTTGATTCCTAATGACGTATATGACGTAATGTATTCTTTTGCAAAAGGAAACTATCTTGACTTTTCCCAAAATTTTAACACAAATCCGCATTCATATAGAATCTTTGCAAGGACAGAAAATGATTAAAAAAAAGAATATTAACGTGTAATCCTAGCCTGGGCTTATTAAAAAAGAGATCTCACACTTTTGAAATCCTGAGGTCATTTTAATTTTTTTTTAACTCTCTAGGGTGCTGAAAAGCCACCTGCCACTTCATCTGACGTCAAGTCAGACAAAGCAAACTTTATCTCCCAGGAGACCAGAGGGGCAGCCAAGAACCCTCCGTCCACAGATACTGCAAAGGAAACTGCCAAGGAAAAGGGGGGACCCAGCTCTCTGCCTCTGGGCAAACTATTCTGGAAAAAGGTAAGTCCCATTTTCAAGACTTGTAGAGTATAGTTGGGGCTAGGGTGACTGGAGAAATTATATCATTTGGGGTCACCCGTGTGCTCACCAAGTTCAGAGTTTATTTTTTTCCCCCCAAATGACTCAACTAGCCATTGAGCTGAAACCTTGTAATTTAATCCTGGGAAGAATGAAGTGTCTGTTGTGTGAAAAGCATGTTTCATGGGAACGACAAGGAAATAAACAAGTTCGATTTTTTCATTCTTGGAGTTTCTTCGCTTCATGACAGACAGTTGTGGTATTTCGTGATTTCATTTTCTTTCCAAAATGGCTTAGTACTCTGGCTTTGTCCTGGATTTCTCTGACCACTGTCCCCACCAGGGAGCTGAACCACCTCTGGGCACCTCTCTTTCCCCCAGCAAGATAGAATCAGTCCTTATGAACCACTAAAGCTCACTCTGCTTTTGGGAAACCAAGGTGTCTACCATTCACCAGCAGGGCGGGCACACACCGTGCTCTGTGTTAGGAGCCCTCAGAACAGTGTCTCATTTTCTTCCTCCAGAATTCTGGCGGCTCGCGAGGGAGTGCAGTGCGGAGGGTGGGACTGAGTCAGCCTGCGAGCTAGTCCTGGATCATCGTCGCTGAGCACACCCCAGCTGCCACACATGTTCAGAACTCTTGCCTCTTTTAAATGTGGCCAAAAGATGAGCAAGACGTCGTGGGTGAGAGAGGGGAATATAAGTCATAGAGCTGAAAAAAAAAATATCAAATTAGGAATTTCATCAAAACACCCATGCCACTTAGCACGCAGTGCAAAGCAGGCCAGGAATACAGATACCGCTACAGTGTTCACTTTATTCTTTGATCCAGAATCCAGCTGGATTTCTGGAACCCTTTTCTGTTGGCTTTCTGTCATACAGAAATCTTCCTTCTGGGTTCTGCCCAAAACACAAACTCCAGTATTTAATGAAAACTTTGGGTGATGTCATTTGGCATTCTGTCCTAATCCTCCTTCCTTCCCAACCACCAATTACTTATTTTTAAAAACTTTTTATCAGCAATATAATGTAGGGGAAATTTCCCAAGTGAATCATGTGTGCATATTGGCGGCCAGGAAAATGACTAGGCAACCCACATTCAAACATCATTTATTTTAAAAATTATATATATTTAAAATGCTTTAGAAAAACTGAGCCAGAGCTCATTAAACTCAAGATTTAATATATATTTTGCCCAAGGGGAGTCTATATTTAGTTTAAAAAGTAATCCAATTAAAAGGAATAGTTTAAAAAGTAATCCAATTAAAAGGAATAATGTTACTGATCTTTAGTGTGTATCATAAATTCAGATCCTCCAAGGAGGGACACGCGACAGAATGGATGTGCAATAGATTTGTTGGAGGAAAACACCCTGCAGGATAAGGGGGAGGGGACAGGAGGAGGTAGAGAGAGGCCTCAGACCACAGTGGGGGACTGACATGGCAGAAGGGAGACAGTGAAGGAAGGAGGAGAAGGTTGGGAAAGCCACAGACTAGGGTGGTGCTAGGCCAATGGTGAATCCCAGAGCAGGGCTTGGCCACAGGGGTCCCGTGTTGAGTAAGAACGGCCCAGTACCCTGCCGCGCTCGGTCGCTGCCTGGCAGCAGGCAGCAGGGCGTGGTCTCAGCATTCACTCCGCCGCAGACGCCCAGAGGTGCGGGTCGGGGGCTGGCCTCCCAGCCGTGAGTCAGAGCGGCACCCCCGGAGCGGCCACAGATGGTCCACGGAATGTGGCCAAAACCTTATCAGAGGCTGGTTGGAGGAACGCTCACGGAAAGGTTGAACGTTGGGCATTGGACAGTGAGCCTCGAAGAGCTGCCTCGGTTTCCTAATTTGTAAAATATAGATACTAATAGAACCTCATCCTAGCAATGAAGAGTCGATGAAATCATTCGTGCAAAACCCTTAACACTGTACAAACAGTGGCCGACGGATGGGCCTTCCGACATTTGTCACCGTCTCCTTTGTGCTCCTTTGTGCCGGGCAGTGTGGCCACTCTGACTGCCCACCCAGGGCCACGTCTTCATTTCTCCATGCCCTCCAGTCTGGGGGAGCTCCTAAGCCACTCAGCCTCAAATACTTCATCTGCCCTTATCTTTGGGGTCTATCAGGCATGTATTCGTTCCTCTTTGAAATTCAAGCTATTTCCATTGAGAAGAAAAGACAAGAACCCTTGACGTTCTCCCCCTCATGGACTGGTTTCATGGAGTTCAGTCTCACTGGTTTGTTTTTTTCTTTTTCACTGTTATCTGGCTTTATTTCTTTAATCAATGATAAAAATAACGAAGAGAAGCAAAAACCCAAATCACTCGTAAATCTTGCTTTTCCTTCTCCCACCCAATCAGAGAGAACAGCTCTCTGGGGAAGTAAAATAGGGATGATTCACTTGGGCAAGGATATTTTCAGTCTCCTTTGTGCGCGGTTTTTTTGCGCCCAACGCTTTGTGCTGATGCGCTGAAAAGAGATTAGCGACCAGATCGCTGCCCTTCTGTAGCTTACATTCTCCGGGGGGACTTACGTGCTAGTGGAAAACAAAAGACCTTCATTTTCTTTTCTTTAAATTAGATAAGCTTTGGTTATAAAATCACTGTTGTAAAAATTTGGGGGAAAAAAGAGAAATGCTAGAAAATTTTGATTTTTCCACTAACCCAAGCTCTCTTTCTTCTCCTCTGTTGACTGGGAAGCTTTTAAACAAACGGACTTTGATGTGTATACATCTACAGTATGGACATCAGGAATATAATCCCCCCCTAATGTGCTATGGATGTGAAATGATAAATTATTGTGATTTATAGTCTTGATTGCTGAAGTCATTCTTATTATAAAACAAAAATAACACAAATAACCTTTGAGAAAATTAATTTTAAATGATGGTATATTTGCCTCAAAGTGTTTAAAATCCGGGTACCTAGACCACCTACGTGTCCCTTATTGTTCTGGGTTCTTTGCGGGTACCGTTTGCTCTGTGGCCTCACAAAAGTTACTCAACCCGTTTGAGTTTCTTTTTCTTCATCTGTTGAAAGAAAGGGTTGGAACAGATGATCTCGGAAAATTCTGGTATGCAGCAGGTCTTGCATAGCAGGACAGAATCAGAAAGATCAGACTGCATAGCCGTGGACAAATTCCGGGACCCCCCGAAGCCTCTGTTTTCTTTCATGTAACTAGGGACACGTTTCTCCCACCGCGTTGTTATGCCGGTCCACTAGCTGTAACAGAGAGACCCTCAGACGTAGTAAGTGCTCAGCGAACAGTTTTATCATTTCTTTAGGTGTGAACGGTTGCCGGGTCGGATCTAAATATCCGTGTGTGGCATCTGGCGCCAACAGCACCCAAGGTACAAAACGAGTCTGAGACTCACTTATCCCACTATCGAAACACCTGAAGTCCGTTGGAAGGAACAGGGGAGATACATACGCCTGCACGTGCAGGTGTGTACGCGTGCATGGGTGCGCACACAACTTGTAAATGATACATCTGGACTGTCTTCGTAGCAGCGCCTTGCTGCTTTCCTTTGGAGGACACACGTGGTGCTGTGGAAAACAGTGGGCATGCTGACACCCAAGAGACACGCCATCTGCTCTCAGCTCTGACAGCCCCTGGCTGTTCGGTTGTGATCAGGTCACTTAAAAAAATCCTCCGAGCCTTGCTTTCCTCAGCTCTGGAAGTGGTCAGTGACAGCCATCTTTTGTGACGGCTGGGAAGATGGAGTGGAAAAATGAATGCGAAGTGACGAGCCCCGTTTCAGGACAAGGATGTTGGAATCCAGTGTTCACGTGTGGGGAGCGAGTTACACGAGGCTATGCGTGTCTGAAAAAAGGCAGCAGTCGGTGTAGGGCAAAACAGACTGAGAGAACTTTAAAAAGCCTCCTGAATCATCTGTTTCAAGTACAGATTCCTACATTTGATCCCAGAATCCCTGAGAATCCCGGTTAAGAAAGTCTGGCATATGGCCGGACCATTCTGGAAGCACTTGAAAGGCGGGCTGAAGTGTTTAGGCTTGAGGAAAGGTCTTAGGGCCACTGTGAAATCAGTGAATGCAGAACAGCTGTCACATGATTGAAAGGATGCTTCCAGAAGACCCACTAGCGACGGGATGTCTGTTGGCTTAAGTGCTACCATGTGACAGTATTTTAAAGAAACATTCTTTTTTGAATGTGCTCTTCAAAGGACGGGAACACTGGCCGTGCAAGTTGAGACTGGCGCCTTTCAGGGGCTGTGCTTGGGTCCTCATTCTCGGCAATATAAATGCCCAAACGGGACCCTTCAGTTTCAAACTGGGTTTTCTGTTGTTACCATGAATGAGGCTGGACAGTTTGTAGACGGAGCGCGGAGAGCAGCCAGATGGCCGGTGCACCGAAGATGATCAGAAGTTTCTAGTTTTGAGATTCGAATGGGAATCCTGCTGTCTGTGTGCTTCCCGATTAGTCCCACCCTGAGTAGGTTCTTCCGGCTGGAGAGCTGAGAACCCAATAAACGCCTTTCGGTCTGCTGAGGTAGAACTTGCACTTGACAGTCCTCTCTGGTCTCCTGTGAAGTGAGCTGTGCAAGTTCCATTCTAGTCTCTGAGATTTCCCTCCCAGGCATGTTTCCGATGTGGAATCATTGATCCTCTGCCTTCTATCTGAGAGCTGATCTATCACCCAGGACCTGTCGGACTGCTCCCGGGTGCCTCTCGTTCCTCTGCTTGTGGGCCTTCCACTAGGTGGGAGACATAAGGAGAAAAGGCAGAAGCTGCCCGAGGCCTTCATTTGTCATTGTGGGTTGAGCGTGGAAACCATGCTGGGTGCAGGAACACATGACATGTGAGATCCAGACCTGGCTCAAAGAATGGGTTCAACAGAAATACTGTTGATGAATGGTCCGAGCTGAAAATCTCATCTAGAGAGAGAGCAAGTCTGGTGGCAGAGAGAGAAGCTCACACTGTTATTAAAAGGTGTGTTTCTGACCCTTGAAATCATCACAGCAGGGGGAAAAGTTGGCTCTCAGAACCATCTCCACCACTTCCTAGCGGCACCACCCTGAACAAGGGGCTTTAGCTCTCTGTACCTCCATTTCTCCCTGTATAAACAAGGATCACCATCCTTACCGCCTTTGGCCACTTTCAGGGAGAGGAGGTCTACAAAGCACCTGCATATACAATGTCTCTACGGGTATACAAGCCGTTTGCACAATGCAGAAGACGTATTTGTGAATGTTGATTGCTTTCTCCCCTCCTACTGCATGTTTTAAAGGTAAAAACAAACACAGGACTTGGAACAGAATGAGTATAAAAAAGAGCTCCTAGACTGGAATCCAAGAGATGGTCTATTGATACCCTAAAATTATTTGCAAAATATTTTGTTTGTGTTTATTTTTCTGGGATGAGAGTCCAGATCTGTTAAGTGAGTTGAATCTCAAAGCGGTCTATAAACACCACCCCTCCCCCACCAGATTTAAGAACAACTGCAACGATGAGCTCCAAAGTTGAAGCTTAGCAGACTGATGTGATGGCGGTGGCATTGACCTTTGATAGCATCGGGCCAATTGCTCTCCTAATCTGAGGGAGGACTGTGAATGCCAGGATTACTGTAGGGAGGACAGTGTTTGAAGTTGGGTGTGTTGGACCCCAGCTCTCTGGGCCTTCAGGGGAGGGTTTTAACCAGACTGAACTTGGCCATGATGGCATTCACCCACATGGACGGCCGACGTAGGAAGCAGCTTCTGATATCGGCCACTGCGCTGTGGTTGGGATAAGGCTGAAGACCCGGCTCATGACCTTGGTGCCTATTTACTTTATGAGTACCACGGATGGACTTCTCTGGACTTTCTGCCAGAATTTTCCTGAGCAGGAATGACATTTGCTTTTACCTACCAGTGACGGTGGCCTGTGTGATCGATCCTTTTCCCTCTTTTCCTCAGCAACTAGACAACGTTAGGGCAAACGTGTCGCTGACCCACAGCCCAGACTGTGGCTTGTGTTTTCTGTAGCAACCCCTCCTCCTCACTCCATTCATGTCCTGGGCTGCATCTGGCCATTTATTTTCCCTTTGTTGCGTGTTAAAAAATACAGAACTATTTATATTATCTTGCTGTACCATTTACTTTCCCTTAAGCCTCCTTCAAGTTCGTTTTGGAACCAGGTACGTGTAAGAAATTCCATGTCCAAGAATGGCACGGGAGACCTGCGAGCGCAACTAACTCTCCTTTTTTTGGGGTAACATCCTGACTCTTACTTTTGTTTTTATCTCCCCTTTAGTCAGTTAAAGAGGACTCAGTCCCCGCAGGTGCAGAGGAGAATGTAAGTGATGCGTTAAATGGCAGAACCATTCCGCGCTCATGTTCTGCATGCCGGACCACGCGTGGGGCATTCCAGCTCTGGGGGCCGTGTTCTTGCATGCGCCAATGTCTCCCATCTGCCGTAGACTCTTCCATCCCTTCACGTGGTCAGGGGCCAATGGGGAATAATGCCGGGTGGAGATTTGTCACACCTCTTGAATCCATGCGAACTAAACACAAAATCAGAGCAAGAGTCTTTACCATTTGTTCTCATTTAAAGGCTGAAAGAGTCTACCAAACGTAAGAACATGCTCACACATCCTTAAGGGGCAATGATGCTGCACGCTGGGCTCCTCCATCTCGATAGCTCGTTCACCTCTATTCCCATGGCAACCCAGATTCTCTACTAACTGTGGGTGGTACCCAGGGCAGGTCGTGGTGTCAAGCATGAGAGCATCTTGCCGAACTCCGTGTTGAGACTGTCGGTCTTGGGCAGGAGAGCTGCCCTCTTGGATCTACACCCGAGAGACGTAGGTTGAGCCTCACTGTCCAAACTTTCAGGACCGTGTGTTCACATCGGAAGGGGATGGCTTGGTAGAGGCACGTCAAAAATAGTTCTCCAGAACATCTTCCAGGGAGATTAATCAATTGTCCTCCTGAGTCAGCAGTTCTGGTTCTGAAAGAAGTGCAGTCTTTCTGGAAAATTTTGTGAGCGGGGATAAGTGAGTTCACAGCTCCTTAAGAGAGAAACTGATCGTGATCATTTTGCCAAAGTAAAGTATGTTTGGCTTTTTCTAGGTGTCTCTTGTTTGCTAGCCTTGGACAGGGCTTGTGTTTTCATTTTTATTTAATTGCTGGCCTTGAACCGATGTGGAGTTGCATTCCAGAAGTGTTGCCTGTGATGTGGAATGAAAATCAGAATGGCTATGTTATAATTCTTGTTAGGAGAAAGATCTTTCAGTTCTGCTTTTTTGGTTGTTGTAAGTGTTTTCTTTCCCTCCCCTCTCCCTGCCCCCCCTACCCTCCCTCCCACTCACCCACCTGCCTTTCCTTCTTCCTTCCTTCCCCCTCCCCCTCTCTTTTGACTCAAACTTAGTAGCTCAGCAAAGCTCAGGTCTTTCGTAATTCCCGAAAATTCTCATGAATTTACCAGCTCTTTTCCACAGAGTCAAAGCCTATTTCAGCAACCAGTAAGGAGCAACTCTGAGTCTTTTTCCCGTGAACTTTAAATGTAAAAGCTTTAGGTGAAGTCTGTAGCATGCAGAGGTCCCCTTTGACAGACAAATGGGAAGTATCTCCTTTTCTAATGTGACGTTCAGAACAGAAACCTAAATGTGAACCAGAGTTATAATTACCGATGCCAAAAGAGAACAAAAAGCTGATAAAGATACCAAGGAAAGCAGAGTATTTTCTCAAGTATTTCTCAAAGTATTTTCTCAATAAAGAAGCGTTCTCAAGATGGCTTTAAAGTACTTAGCCCTACGAGTAACCTTTCTGTTTGGAAGCTCCACCATTTCATTGTCTAAGAGCCTGTTTGTTGGAGGGCATGAGGCTAAAAGTACTGATTCTGGGCCCATCATTCCCAGGCTATGCCACTTCTGGGACCTCAGTTTACTCCTCTCTTAAATGGCCACAATAATATTACCTACCCCCTGGGGTTCTCGCGAGAAGTAAATGAACAGGGCATGTAACGTGCATACTTCAGTGTCTGAAACACGAAGAATTCATTCAGGCAACAGCACACGGCAGCTCACAAGCCACTTCCAGCCCATTTTCCGTGGCCCACGAGCTAAAAATGGTTTTTACATTTTGAATGATGAAAAAAATTTAAAGAAGAATGATACTGCAGGGCATATGAAAATTACACCAATTTGGGACACCTGGGGTGGCTCAGTCAGCTAAGTGTCCTGGCTCTTAATGTCAGCTCAGGTCATGATCTCAGGGTAGTGAGACGGAGCCCCACATCGGGCTCGATGCAGGGTGTGGAGTCTGCTTAGGATTTGCTCTCTCTCCCTCACCCTCTACCCCTCCCCACCCCTTCTATGCTCATGAACTCTCGCTCTCTCAAAATAAATAAATAAGTAAATAAATAAATAAAATAAGAATATCTGTTTAAAAAAAAAACTACACAAATGTTACATTTCAGTGTTTATGAATAAAGTTTTATTAGAACACAGCCATACTCATTCATTTGCATATCACCTATGGCTGCTTTTCTGCCTCAGTGGCAGAGTAGAGTAGTGGGGACAGGGCCCTTGGCAGGAAGAGTCTGCCGTCCCTGCAGTCACTGTTAAGGCACAGGAGTTGTAACAAGATGATTAAGTGCTTCCCAGCGATCAGTGATTTTATATATATATTTATACACACACACACACACACACATATGTAATTATATATTATATTACATATATAATATTGTGAAATTACACATCTGTCAGCCGACTCAGTGCCCACATGGAGTCAAGGCATGTGTCAAATAATTAGCTTAATTTCCTCCTCCCAAATAAGAGAGATGGCATTAATCAAAATAATGCATCGTACTCTAAACCTCCAAGCAGGACCATTAGGTGTTAGTAATCATTTTATAAGAGTCCTTTAACTAGCACCTCTGGCTAAAATATGGTTGGGTTTCTTCATTTTTTAATTTCTCTACCATCAGTTTCTATAACCCGTCTATCATCCAACGCAAAGCAAAAGAGAGAGTGACTTCCACGTTTCTCAAAGTTTTTCATGAAGAGAAAAGCAAGGCTTTGGAGACCCACAGAAGTTTAGTGCTTTTTCTAGCATGTGCTTCTGGTGCTATCAGAAATAAGACCTACTACACCAACTACTGAATCATTCTGCTGACATTTTGGTCATTGCTTAATTAAGTTAATGTTCTAACTAACTCATGGAGGGAAAAATCTTTCCTTACCAATGACCTACACGTTGAAGGAAACAGGTCCTTCTGTTGTTTACCTTAGTAAGTAACCTCCCAGTTGCCAGTGAAAGGAAACTCAGCCCAACCTAGATTTGTTTTAACTTATTGGCACTCCTCCCTGGGAAATAGCACTGCTTTCAAATCAGTCTTGATGTAGAACTTCCTTGGGGCTCAGCCTTCCTGGCCTGGCTACATTTCTTCTCACACCCCACCACACAGTCCAGAGTAAGGGAGGGACTGGGCCAGTGGAAACTCTGCCGGCGTGGAGTCAGTTCTCTTTCCCAGACTTACATGGGTTCCCAGGGTTCCCAGGAGTCATCTCTTGTCGGGCTGCGTTGTGGTAACCTCCAGGTCCCACACTGCATTGGCTTTCAACAGCAAAGATCCTTCTTTTCGTCACTCATGCTACATGGCGGCCATAGGCTGGCTCCGGCTGATCCAAGTGGCTCCTTCCTGCTGAGATCTAGACTGAGAAAAAGATCCCCTTCAACAAGGATGTGCAGCTGTCATGACAAGAGAGAAGAGAGGGCCAGGGGTGAACTATGAGATGGCTCCGAGAGCTGCCACTCAGTCCTGCTTTATGGCGTGTCTGCTCATGTTACATTCACCAAACAAAGTCACCCAGCAGTGGGCCCAGAGGTATGATCCCTTTATAGGAAGCCAGAGTGAAAAACTGAGAAAGTAATACATTCTGTGGCAAACTCCCATCCCCAAACTCATCATATGGCCAAGGAGGTTGACCATGTTGGTTGGTTTAGGTCCGCTCAAGCAACTTCTTCCTGCCACGTGGGCCTAAGGTTAAGGAGGGTTGTTCTCCCAACACACAACTGGGGGTCCATGAAGAAAATGAGGGAGAATAGTAACTAGATTGAAAAATAAAATCTTTCCCAGGTCTTTGTAATCAAATAATCACGTTCTAAATCAAATCAGACAGCGTCTTTAAAAGATTCCAAAGTGAAAACTGTTAATATCAATATTGTGTGTTATGGGGGCAGTGTAGGTGGAGGAAATCTATTTTGCTATAAATCGGTTTTCAGAACTCACAGTTACAGTGAAAACTGTATAATCCAAATTCCAAGAGTAAATATGGTACAATATTTGAGGCAAAAGTTAAATTTTTGCTCTAATGTATTGTCTGTGTTAAACATACTAACCATCTTCACTCAATGTGTAATATCCCCTCCTGAAATCAAGCCAGGGGGATTTGATTCTAAAGGATAACACAAATCTGATTTTCGTTATATCCATCATACCCAAAATTAAAATGTGCAGATATAGTTCTATATTCTAAATAGGAAGTGACTTTTTCCAAAACCCTAGCCTGGAAGGATGTCAGAAAACTATCCAAATAAAAATCAAATTCTATGTCTGTAGATGCAAATCAGCTCCTAACTCAGCTCAAATCCTTCTGGATTTCCACACTGGAAATCAGTGGATTTTCCTTGGCTGCTGAAAGCCAATCTCTTGGCCTGACTTCAAAGTTAATGGGTGTCTCTAGAAGTTCCCCCAACACCAGGCTTTTTTTCTTTTTTCCTACTGAAATAGTTGTGTTTTGAAGAGTGGACTCTGGCCTAGGATTTATGAGTTGACACCACTCAGATTTTTAAAGGACCAACAAGAAAACCATTGACAACCAAAAGATTGATTGATGAAGTTACTGCCACACAGTCTGATCATTTTATTACGTAATTTTCCCTCCAGGCTCTTGCATACAAAAAAGGAACCTGCTGCTTCAAAGACAGAATAATTCTGAACCTAGATTCAATGAGTCAGACTCTGGTCATTTACCTACCTAAGGGCTATTTTCTATTTCCTCCACCCTTCTCCCCTTGATCTTAGGCAAGGTTGGCAACTACCACACCCCCCAAAGTATCTGATTAGTCTAAAGTCATTATCCCATTTTTTTCAACAATAATTTGGGAGTAAGGATGTGACCACTTCTGACCTGTGAGATGTATGCTGAGGTAGGAAATCAAAATACAGAATTTCATTTGAAGCAAACCTTTTGCTATGGCCAACCTCCCTTTTTTAAGACATTAGGTTGAGGATGTGATGCCTGGAACCGTGGCAGCTATTTTATATCCATGAGATTACAAATAAAAGGATGAAAGCCCAGCATTCCCAGATCCAAAGGATAGAAGGAGCCCAGGTTTTTAAGGACATTGTGGAGCCATTGAACCAATCCTAGAACTTCCTACTCGCAAACTTGTTGTTCTGTGTCATTAATAGTAAAGTCACTATTAAGTATTCAGTTACTGGTACACAACTCCGTCCTCCCTGAAATGGCTACTTACCTGTGCTATGACTTTGGCCAAATCATTCAATCCTTCAGATTCTTCGTCTCTAGAATAGGATAATGTTAACTACTCTGAACTCTTCAATAATTCAGTAACTATTTCCTGAGATAATATATTTTAAAATACCTTGCATGAGGTCAGCCATAGTAAGGGGTAGTTATTAATATCATCTCTAAAAAGTGGGCATGCTCATGTCGGGTGAGTCCTCATAATTCAGGCCCATGGGAAAAAACAGCTCTCATAATAGCACAATTAACAACACTAGTATTAACTGAGTCATTGTTACGGGTCAGACACTGTTCTAAGAACTTTATGTGTGCTGCCTGATTTAATTCTGCAAACAACCTTCTGATGTGTACACTGTTTGGATCGAGAATTGAGAACACCCAGGTACAGAGATGTTGAGTAGAGACCTTGTCTAGAGCCTCCGTAGGGGCTGGAGTGGAGACACGGGGCCAGGCAGGCTGGAGCCACAGGCTGCTCTCATGAACTCTATGTCAGATTTGCCTGCATTTCAGGCTGACCCCTGGATTCTGGGGGCAGAAACCTTTTTTTCAGAAATGCAACTGAACTGAATCAGGCCCACATGTGGGAATCCATGACCGTGTGTGACCACCAGTCCCCAGTATGTCACCTGGCTTCAGTCTCAGCCTGGTTTCCCAAGATGGGCTGGGTCAGAGCCTGGCAGCCCACAGCAGGAGAAGCCCTCCCACAAACACCTGTGGTCCAGTGTTTTTCTTCTTTAGATGGGACAACTCCACTTGTCCACTGTAGCCGCTACCACTCCTTTGGGTCTTCTGGTCAGTCTCTGCTGATCTTACCTGCCTTCCTCGCCGCCTACGGACTTTTGAGTGAATGACTCCCCAACCTAGGTCTTTATCTACAAAGGGAAGATGCTAGAAGTCCTGTCAATAGGTTATAAAATGGAAGGTGGGGAGAGACGGCTGGGATTTAGTTGCCATATTTCGGGGTGCTCCCTTACATTGATTTGTTAATGGACACCTTCCTGCTTCGCTTGACAATACAGAAATCAAGGGTCCTTCTCGATTTTGATCACTGGGGTCATGTGCAAGCCAATGGCATATTCTGCATGAAGGAAAGGAAAATGATGTCTCCACAGGCCTACAGGTGTTTCTGGAAATACCTAAGCTCCCTTCCCCCACTCCCTGATGGCAAGAACGAGATGCAGAGGACACTGGGGGGTCCGGCACCAGCAAAGACAAATGCAAAGATGCCTTTGGCTCTAGAGTGCCTTCCTCTGAGGCAGAGGATGACAAACCTATCATCCAAGGAGCTGGGTAGTAAATGTTTCAGACTTTCATCTTTCATCTTTTGCCCGTCTTTCATCTTTTAAAAACATTTTGCAGCCCTTTAAAGGAAAATGTAAAATCCATTCTTTGCTCGGGGTTGTGCTAAAACAGTCTCTGGGACAGATTTGGTAGTCGTTTGCCAGCCCCTGTCTGAGGAAACAAATTTTGGAGCCTTCTCCAGGCCAATTAATCTGTTGCAGGGATCAGTGCAAAGCGGTAACCGGTCCAGATGTGACTAGGGCACAGCACAAATGGAAGGAGGCAATGCAAAAGAACAGAATTTGAAATCAGAGTGCAGGGGAATCGGACCCTTCCATCCAAACCCCCCATTACTGGCCATCCCTTCTCCCCAACAGACCTTTAGCGGGTTCTGAGCTCCCCGGGTACCTTGCCGGGGGGCCGCCAGGGACTTTGCCATGGTTTTCTTGCCAAGTGCCGTTTCCTTCTGAACTTCAATTAAGAGACAAAGGCAAATGACTGGCCCTGGGGTGGAGTGGGAAGTAAGTTAAGGAGGAGACCCCATCTGTGAAATTCAGCGTGGACTTCACGCTATCTTTTCCGCAAAGAGGACAGGTCTTCCCAGTTGCGGGGGATCTTAGGGCGTGCAGTGGAAGGTGTCGTTGTCACCAACTCTAAGGCCGGACCTTTAAGGAAATGACGACTCCTGATTTTTATACAGGCCTGGGGTAAGTCACCTTGATGGCAGGCCAAAGAGGTGGGGCTCCTGGAACGGAAATGGGAGGAGCCTACAGTCCTTAGGAAGGACTTCCTTTTTCAGCCTTGTACCTTGTGGAGCACGATTTTTGCTACTGCCAAGTCAGCATATTTGGCTTTTTTTTTTTTTTTTTTTTTTTTCGGAAATTGGCTGTTTGAAAGCACACTTTGCATCCATCTCAAAGATTTGCCTGTGTAGAAATGATCATTGGGTCACACCTGTAGCACGTGGACACGGGGGCCACCAGGACTCCCCCTACTTCATAAAGCCTGTTTTGGGGAACGTGTATGTTTTTCTTTTCACTGTCTTATTACCTGGCAAAATAATCCAGGTGGTGTGTGAATCACCAGTAGAGGTTGTAAAGTCCGAGGAAGTAGACTCAGCCTTACAAACAGTGGATCTCAACGAAGGAGGAGATGCCACCCCCGAACCCACAGAAGTAAGACTCAAAAGAGAAGAACGCAAACCACCAAGAACCCTCCTGATGACGTTTCTCAGACAAATGGTAAGCCCCCTGCTCCCAGCAGGGAAAGCTGGAATCCCCAGATCAGCTTCTGAGAGCGAAGGACCTGTCTCAGGTGGGGTGAGACGTAACTGTAAGGGGTAGAGGGGATGCACGGGCCATCAGTCCTGTGCAGGGAGATAGTGCCCTTTCCTCCTCCTGACTCATTCATAGAGCAAGTCTCAGTTTATTGCTAATGCTCCTTAATCTTTCCTTAACTCCTGCTAACTCCCTTTTTAACAAGGAAAGAGCTGATCTTGGGTCCTAAGCTTTGGCACACAGCAGCATCCACGCAGAAGTTAATATTGCTCGCTTTCAATTTAATTTATTTTTAAAGTTTCCTTCTGTGTATGGCAAATGATATTGTTTTTCTCATTATGGTAATGACATGCAGTTTCCTTTGAGAATACATTTATTTACATAAAGAACATAAGGCATTGTTTAAAAGACTAGGTAAGAAATAGGCCAAGTTATATATATTGATGTTGGAAAAATTCTGGAAGTGATGTGTGAGTGACACAAACTTGGACAATGCCGATCTATAAATAATTCCAATTATAAAGTGACAACGTAATTTTCTAATCATGAACGCGTATAACACAGTTGGTGAATTTGCCATGCTTTTAGCTTGCATAAAATGGGAAGAATGTGGGCAGATGTTTTTTGGTGTCTCTGAAGTGTCATGTACATTAAATAACAAAGCATCCAAGAACTTAAATAATATAATGCAACAAAACCCAACATGGTTGGAAGACAAAAAGCAAAAGCCCATGCAAAAGGTCATCGGTTTAATTCTCTTTTAATGAAAAACAAGAATTTCATTATAGTGCACCATTATTTTCAGGAGTATTTGGGAATTTAATCCTTTGAGAAAGCAGCCCTCTGGTTTCACAGGCTCGGCCCGGTAAGGAATTCTTTCTAGTCCACCACACAACATAACATCACATAAAACCCTTGCCAGTGGGAGCTGAGGCATATTAGAAATGACTCTCTTAGAAACTGTCAACAGGAATAATTTTCTTTTGTCATTGGACTCTCGGGAAGTAGGAAGTGTAGAGTCAGTAGTGAGCAGCCTGTATGGCCGGGACCCCATCCATGTTCCTGGTCATTAATTCTGCCATTCGGCACCAAAAATGGGGATCAAGATCTGAGATTTTTCAACCAATTTTTACACAATGTCAGGAAAGAAAAGAACATTTGGCCTTTTTCTGGCAACCCGACTACAGTACAAACGGCATCCCCAAATAGCTCATCATGACAGTGAGAGTGATCCAACTTCCCCATTTCTGGGTGGAGCTGAGAGAGTGCCACCCCCCTCCCCCGCCACCTAGCAAATAGTATGACTTTCTCTTCCAAATAACTAACCTGAGACTTCTTCACTTAACGACAAGAAAATGCAAGAGCCTCCAAATAAAGCACGGATGATGTCTAAACCACCCACCGCATCTTTTCAATTCAAATCCTTGAATTCTAATGAGGTCCCAGATTACTTCAATTCACCCTCCAGAGTTATCCTTTAGAGGTTTCTGGGGGATATTTTCTAGCAATAGAAACGGGTTCCTCTGAGCAGTTAGGGGAACCAGTTGGAAACAAAAGAGTCCTTTATAATTGATTCTCCATAGGATAGGGGTAAGGTGCAAGGGGACACCTCTTTCCGGCGGAATCCTCAGCGCATTCGTAGCATCAGGTCTACAGTGGCCATCATTCTAATTATGTACCATCCATAGAAGGGGTTACGCCTGGGAACTTGACCATGATTGCCCTCTATTAATGTTGAAACTCTAAAGCTCCGTCCCATGACTTAGGGGATTTTCCCTAAAAATTCCGGATACCCTAGTGATTCTTGTCTTGCAGTCTGTTTTGTTTTCGTTATAACAATATATTTACCATTGTGAAAAGTTCAAATACACAGAAAACGTGGGTCTTCCATATCATCACTGATCCCACGACTCTGTTGTCACACCCAGCTCACTCGTTTATGTCACTGGCCCTATCCCTGTGGGTATTTGGTGGTGTATCCCTGATACGGCCCACCCCATTCTTTATAACAACCATGGAATCACATCATCTGGATTTATCATACTGGGATTGATGGAAACTGGATTTGTTTCCAACTCGTTGCACTTCATTTGGTCATTTTTTCAACAAATGATTACTGAGTACCCGTTGTACTCCATACACTGGGATACAACAGTAAGTAGATGTGGCCCTGTCTTCATGGAAAATAAAACCCAATGAGGAAAACATGTTTACTTTTAACTCTTGGTCATATGCAGTGAGCACTCACCATGGGTCCCACGCACATGATCTCAGGTCCTTTGCTCACGAACCTGACATGCGCATGTGCTAATATTCCCACAGTGCGCTTTCCTGGAGTTGGCTTCAGCATTCGTCTTCAGGAAACACTTTGAGCTCACATTTCATGACTTCCAAAAGAATTTAAAGTCCGGATTTATGCGGGAGAAGATCAAACCAAACCAAATCCTCCTCTCAGGGCTTGAAACTCGAGACAACATCCGACTCATCACTGAGCTTTTGCTTTTTTATTTTTTGAGCCAAATAAGTGAACGTTCCAAATTGAGTTTAGGTATTGTTAGCAAAATATAGGTCTTTTCAAAATAACCGATTTAATAGAAGAAGAAACTCGGTTGCAAATGCATCAACCTTGTTTTGTGATCAATGTCTCCATTCATCAGCATTAATTTCCTACCTCTTCACCTTGGTCTCTCTTAAATTTCTCTCAGCAAACATGTTTTGCTGTCCCATAGCAATGTGACTCATGGTTGCATATTTTAAAAAAATAATAAATGCATTGCCCAATTTATTTCCAGAGAGATCTTCTTTCCGGAAATTAACCTCTCATAAAAAATAGAAGTGGAAAGACTATCATTTTGCAAATAATCTCCTTTCAGGAAAAATAAGTATGTTTCAGGAAAAAATAGAGTCCCTACGTCCTCATACGGCATCAGACACACAAAGATCTACCGGTTCACAAAAACGCTACGGGCTTCTATAGATCTTCAAAATAATTGCAAGGAGTCGCTAAGGCATCTGTCATGCCCTAAATAGAAAAAGATTCTTATATGTATTAATTCAAGTGTATGTCAAGAAATTGGATATTTGAAGTGCTAGTATATTTTTATCAAGTGAGTAGGTGGAGAACTCTATTCACGTGCCCACAAACCAGGTAGGCACATGAAACCATACGGTGGTAGATAGAAATACAGTGATAGAGGTTTGTAATTTGTCAATATTAATAACACCCTGCACTTAAAAAGTGCTTTCCTCCTCCGAACCATTGTCGCCTCCTGTTTTGTTTGATCCTCCTCCTGTCTCTTTCCTTAGACCATTCATTTTGTAAGAAGCTTTTTGTTGGAATAATGTTCTCAGGCACCGAGAAGGACTGTGAGCTTTAATATTGGGCAAATGTAAGACCCGAATGAGAATGGAGCCAGGACATCACGCGAGGTCTTTCGTGGCTTACCTTCGATCTGTAAATCGAATAAAACCTGTTGAAATGTGCCATCTGGAGGAAAAAGGAGGATGGTTTGTAATGGCGATCGTTAAAGAAAAAAACAAGACAGGGATCTTCTAGCTCAAGGTCTCGGTCTCCTGTTCTGCCCCGAGTCCTGACTATGAACGCATTTCTGAAAATCGCGTTTCTTTGGGCAATTCCTGTCTCCGGAGCAGCCTGCTTTCCCTTCTGCCCTGGCAGGGGATTCTGTGGTCACTTGGCACCCTCAGTTAATAATTATAGTCATGATGGTAATAGCTAGTGTTCACGTATCACGTGCCAACGCCTGGCCAGCACCGTGCTAGCCTAGCGCAAGCCTCAGCTCATTTCTTAGCCTAAAAACCCCAACAACACGTCCCTGCCCCCCACCGTGCAGAGACGACATGAAGACTCGGGGTACTGAAGTGACCCGCTCAGGGTCACAGAGCTGCTCAATGGCAGCACCAGCACTCAGCCTCAGGTGTGTTTTGCTGTTAAAGCTCACGCCTGTACTTAGACGTGACTGTGCCTTTCTGGGCTCCCGGCAGCTGGTTTTCCTTGAGAGCACGTGGAGGTAGAACAGCCCAAACTCCATATTTGTGATTCTCCTGGTAGCGTTTCCGGCGCTCATCTGAAGTCCCTGAAATTAGAACGAGGCAAGAGAGAGGAGAATTAATACACGACTTACGTAAAGCTGGGATGGATGTTTTCTGAATATAATCGTCACTAAAACGCGATTTGCCTTGACTGTGTCGTTTTGTCTGACGGTCCAGGTCTGTTTCAGTTGGGCATCTTGGTAAAACACGAAGGTTGGACCCATAGCCTTTGTTGATTCTGGAAATTTCTAGCAGGTCCATTTCCTTGGATTTGTGTAACAATGAGGCTGACCTAGTAAACAATCCTGCACTTTCTTTTTCTAAATGTTCTCAAGCAAGGCTGGCCCACGTAGAACAATGCAGAAGACCCAGAGGAAGAAAAAAAGATAATTGAAAGTATCTTCCCAATTCTTCTTTTAAATCGCAACTTCGGTTGGATTAGATCTCCACCAAAAATACCCTTGCACTCCTTTCAAAGAAATGCGAATGCCCACCCAACATTTCCATTAGAACCTTGAATATCTAAGTGATACACGTTGCAGAAGGTTCAAATGCTCCTCAGAGTATCAAGCTGTCAGAATGTGTGACACAATAAAAGAAATAAAAATGACTTTATAAACATGCAAAGCTTAGATGTCACAAACAGATTCCAACCCAACACTGCCTGCTGGATGCCCTGAGATGCTTCACCTTTTGCTCTCATGAACAAAAATAAGCCCCTGGAAGAAAGTTGTGCAGTATTGAACTAGAAAACCTCTGAAATTCCTTGGTAGACTTCAAACTATTCTTTACGGTATTAGGTAGTCCCTGAAAAAAAATCTGGGTTTCTTTAAACAGGAACTTGATTTTTGACAGCTGGAGAAAATGAGCTTCTGTGGTTATGGTCCTTTGAATACAAAGCCCAACATGAACTATTTGACTTGGTCTCTGAAAGAGAACTCAGCAAAGACGAGAGAATGATAGAAAGAAAACAGAGAGAGGAAGGGAGGGAGGGACTTCATAAGACCCTTAGTCTAAACTCAGCATGCAGTTATCTTTGCATATATACAGCTTTTTGTGCCTCAAAATGAATAACAGAGGAAAATCCTAGAAAAGCTTGAGAGTCTCTTTTTTAAAGTAGAAGTTCAACTTCTTTGCATTGATCTTCTGACAGCCGGAGGGGCTGTTTTCAGGATACTAACCTACATCACTGCTGCCAAGAAAGCCTTCTGATTCAATCCAAATTCTCATCCAAGGGCTCGAAAAGACAGGGAGGGGAAGAAAACAGATTGAAAACTTAAACTGGCAGAGGACCTAACGGATATCAAATTGAAATCACTAAAGGGAAGTTAAAAATCTCTTTCTCTTAGGCAGGAAGGTGGCCCCAGGGGCCATGCATACCTCTTGATCTCCATTCAGGTTTAGCTTAAAAAACCATTTTATGTGTTTGTTTGGCTGGTTTTGCCCCTCAGCATTCCCCAAAGGCCAGCTAGTGAGGATGTGACACCATAGTCTAAAGGACACTAGGAAATGTGTTTGGGTACGAAAGGCTCTTAATGATGGCCTGAATTCTGGAGGCCAGAGAACTGGCAAATGGCAAAACCTTTGGTTGCAAAGAGAAGGCTGTCAGAGTTGGTTACAGGGAGAGAAATAATAACCAAGAGAGTCAATTTCTTTTTCTAAATGTTCTCAAGCAAGACTGGCCCATGTAGAACAGTGCAGAAAACCCAGAGGAAGAAAAAAAACATTTTCCATCTAAATGGATCTAAAGTGTATGTAGAGGACAAACCTATCCTTATTTGCCTCTGGGCTGGACACCTTGGTGAAGCCCATGACTATGATGTCCCTAAGAAAAGCACATGGAACTTCCAGACACCAGGGGGTTCAGGCTGAAGAAAGATTTCTTCCATTGCTAACCAATCAAGGAGCATGTATCAAGGTTCTACCCTATGCCAAGCTCTGTGAAGGTTGTTTCTGAGGTAGGACAAGACCTAGAAATTGTCATACTGCATTAAACTGTTGGCAGTTTTCGTCAAGATTTCTCAATCTTAGCAGCACCAAGTAGTATTTAAAGACGAGCCTGGTTGACCTCTGAGGAAGGGCATGTTCCACAAACTTCCCTATTTGAAGTATATGAACCTCCATCTTGTCCAAGCCCTTATTCTCTTTCCTAATTAGAAGCTTTGTATTAGATGCTCAATTAAAAAAATGTGTCCACTGAATGGTGCCTCCTACCTTGGAGGGACAGTACGGGGAGGTGGTTAAGAGTATGGAATATGAAATCATTGCCCGGTGTCAGATCCGGCCTCCCCAACCTGCTAGTTTCATGACCCATGCTGGTTTCGCTGAGCTTTCATTTCCTTGCCTGTAAAATGAGGCAAATGAAAGTATTCTTCCATCTTAAGGTTCTGCATGATGGCTAACTGAACCAGGGAGGGTTATTATGTCATCGAACGCACCGCCTGACCCTTAGATAGCACTCCACTAAAAGTTGGCTTTCATGAATAATAATTTTTATTATCTTTACTAATATGAGTACCATACCTCAGGTACAGACATATAATATTAATCAGTCAAAAGTTATTTGAGTGCCTTGATGTTTTTACCTGTTCTCGATGCAGGTGTTAGAGTTTCTTGCCATCTGCTAGCAGAACAGCTAAGATCATTAACAGTGGGAGCTGAAGTCTTCCTTTGCCCCCCATTGCTTACCCCCTGCTTCCTACACTCCCTCCCTCCAGCACGGGAGGAGGAGATGATAAACAATGACCAAATATGTGGGAATTAAGCCCGAGGCGACATTGTTGCTAAGAACGGGACAATTCATTACCAAATTTCTCAGGTACTTTATCAAGCATTGGGCATAGAGCATTATTGAATTGACAGTTGAGACAGCAGACCCCAGTACTGGTCTGCATTTGTCTATGTCAATTAGCTTTTAAAAGTGATGCTCAAACTCATGTGTGCTTCAGAATCGCCTGGAGGGCTTGTTGCTCAGCCCCGCTCCTCAGCCGCCCCTGGGAGTTTCTGATGGAGTAGATCTGGCGTGGTTCTCAAGAAATGGTATTTCTAACAAACTCCCAAGGGATGCTGAGGCTGTGGCCCTGGGATCACAATTTGAGAACCCTTTGCTGAGCGTATGCTTTCAGGAGCCAAAGCTGTGAATTCAACCCATCCGGCACTATCCTGATGCCATGGCCACAGCAGTCACTAAAAAGGAAAAAAAAAAATAGGATATTCAACAAACCCCACCTCTCTGTGAGGAGAAAAAAAATACAAGGAAACATCCACCACCTTAAATGTTACCAGTGAAAGCCTACCGATGGTTTAATTGTTCATTCATTCAACACGTCCCACCACCTCCTGGTTCCAACATTGGCATTTTGGTCACCATTTCTTTATCCCAGAATTACCTAGTCCCAGGGTTTAAGAGTTTCATTGTTGTTGTTATTTGGGGAAGCCAACACTGGACTATAATCGGACTCTGGTTACAAACCACGTGGAAATTGTGTATCTCGTGAGTAATATGTTTCTAGCTGGTCTTCCATTTGTCCTGACCCCGAATCTCGATCATGAATGACTGAGGTCATCCATTTCAGAGCTCCCTGTGCGTTCTCCATGTTGCTGTGCTCACGGTAGCTGAAAGGCCATTGTCTGTTTGTTATTTTAGTCAGTGAAAGGGGATGGAGGGATCACCCACTCAGAAGAAGTAAATGGGAAGGACTCCAGCTATCAAGTAAGTGACCTGTGAGATCTGTTCGGTGGTGGGTTTAGCTTGCATGTTCTCCCTTCTTTCCAGCTTAGTTGCCAATGCAATTCTCAGCCACAGACAATCATTTACCATCTCTAGGTTAAGCACCTGCTGTATGCTAGGCACTATCTTGGGCTCTGCAGATATATGCATGAACAAGCTTGAGGTTCTTGGCTATTTCATATTTAACAAATGTTTTTCCGTCTTCTCCACCGGGCAAATCCCTTCCTATCCTTCAGGTCTTGGGCTAAGTGTCACCTCCTCCAACATATGTTCTACTTCTGCCCATCATCAGTGCATCTTGTTCTTTTACTTTATGGAATTGATCACACATTATAACAAGTCATTTGTCTATTAATTATGCCTCCTTTACCCCTTCCTTTCCGTGTCTGGGGCATCTGTGGAGCAAGGGGGGAGGCTCTTTGATTTTTCTATCACATTGCATAGTGCCTGGCATACAGTAGGAGCTCTTTTTTGAAAAAAAAAAAAAAAGGGGGGGGGGTGAAAGGTATGGGATCCCATGGGTTTTTTTTCCATTATTTTCTCCATTCTAAAGAAACCTAGCTATGACATTTTTATAACGACCCATATCTTTTTTTTTTAATGGGATCGTCTCATGCTCAACACCCTATTTTAAAACCTGCGTGCTTTCTTAACTTAAAAATACACCTTCACAAAAGTGTCCTCAAATATTCTTCTACTGATGTTTGCGATACAGAGAACTGGTTAAGAACATGAGTTGCAGGCTCAGACTGCCTGTGTTCGAACCCTGGCTCCGCTCCTTTTTATCTGTGTGACTAAAAACAGTTGACCGAATCTCTCTATGCCTCAGTTTCCTCATCTCTGCAACGGAGTTAGGAGAAGTACTGCTTCGTGGCATCGTCCTACTTAGATGAGTCAACACATGGAAAGCCCCTGGAACAGTCCTAGTACCGGGGACTCAGCAAATGTTAGTTGCTATGGAAACCACATGGGCTGCCGCACAAACGACCATAGACTCAACGGTTTAACAACAGAAATTTATTTGCTCACAGTTTTCTATGGAAAATCCAAGATCAGGGTGCTAGAGTGGTTCCTGGCAAGGAGAGCTCTCTTCCTGGCTTTCCTACAGCTGCTTTCTGTTATGTCTTCCCATGGCCGCTCTTATAAGGACACTAATCCTGTTGGATGAGGATCCCAACCTATGACCTCAATTAACCCTAATTACTTTCTTACTCCAAATACTTTCACACTGCGGGTTGGGGCTTCAACATAGGAAGCCGTAGCAGTGGCTATTATTTTGTTACTATTACTGTTATGCTACTGATAGGAAATTACCACACTAATGTATTGTTCATAGCACACAAATGGACAGCAATGACTATAAATGATTTATTATATTTCTGTTTCTATAATAATTGGATTAGACCATATATTACAACAGGGAATATGTTGCTCTTTGCTACATTCAAATTATTTTTGTTTTTCTTTTTCAACTTCTGACTATGCTCGCCCCCAAACCCATTCTCTCGACCACTTCTGAACCCAAAATCCCGAAGTTCACTACCTTGGAAATAAGACAAATTTACTTTATTCAGTACAAAACATCCAAATATAATTGTACATTTTGTCTGGGATCTGAATGTGAAACAGGGATGCCAGTCACCTTAGCGATTCTTAAATGGAAATGGAGTCCGTGAAAATCTGAGTGAGCTAGAAACTTCATTCTATTTACACTCACCGAGGAGTGTTCTGAGAATCCATTAGAGAGCCCTGGATCCAGACTTGAGATGGGTGTGTACTCTTGGAGATAGGATAAATGTTTAGTTTCGTTTTGGGGGTGGGAAGAGACAGTCTCTGTTCCTTTCCAATTCGCCCTCTCAGGGTTATAAAAATCTTGGTTGTTGATTCCAGGAGAAGAAGCCTCAGGCATCTCCTGGTCTAAGGTATGCTTCCAAGGTCTGAATCAAACGGGATGTTCCCATGACCTTGTCCTCCAGCTTTCTGCCAGCATCACTGGGTTTTAGGGGAGGATACACTCAGATGATTTGGATGAGAATAATTTTTGTTATAAATTCTGAGACAGAGTCAAATCCCAAGCAAATATTTTTAAATCATCTACATTTCATGATAAAGCAATCATCACACAGTTTAGGGTCTTAGCTTACTCTGAATATAAGGAACCAGCCATCTGTTATTCTCAGAAGTTAGTTTCTAAGCCATTAAGAAGAACATTTAAGCCTAATAGCATGGCGTAACCCTGTGGTAAATGGAGCTGATCCACTGAAAGCTCCCCTCCTGGAAAAAAAAAAAAAAAAAATCAATGTCCTGTGAAAGCTATTGATGTGTGGGCACTTCTCACTCCCCACCTCACAGTGATTTGCTGAGGAAAATAGTGTAGAAACATCTGGAAGGCGAGTTGCTGGCCATTCATTGAGCCCATTTTGGTGGAGACTTACTATGTGTCAGATGAGGTGCTGGGAATGAAGCCACGGGAGACAGAAGAGTTTTGTTCTCCGGAGCTCCCCCTCCGGCAGAGGGAGGCGGACGGAACACTCTCAAGTGAGCCAAGAAATCCCCAAGATTAAGGCAAACATAAAGAAAACACAGCAGTGTTTTGTCAGAGAGGAGTCGGGCTTCTTTAGACCGTCTAACCAGGGACTGAGTCTCCAAGGAGGCAACATCAGAGCTGAGACTTGACAGAAAAAAGCAGCAATCCTGTCAAAGCCGATGAGCACACTGAGAAGTTAACAGTGAATGTGAAGCCCCTTCTTTTGAGAATAAGCTTGTTCGTGGAAGAAGGGGAGGCCGTGTGTCTAGAGCAGAAGGAACAGAGTGGAAAGGGATAAAAGATAAGGTTGGAGAGGCACAGGGACACTCGATTTAACAAGTATTTCCTGAGCCCTTCGTCGGTACCTGGCTCTCAGCTCCACACAGAAAGAATCTGTCAGAAAGACTCGCTGTGGACAATGTTGGATCAGGATGACCAACTCTTCCCAGTTTACCTGAGACTTTGTGGTTTTAAAGTTAAGTTCCGTGTCGTGGAACCCTCTCTCTCCCAGACCCAATAAGAAGACGGGTCCCCCGATGTTTGGCCTTTCCCATGGGCCAGACACCATGTGATACAGGATTTCCATGATGGGCTACTTTTATCCTCAGACCACCATGAGGTACGATGTCTTTGTTGCGTCCACACAGATGAGGAAGCTGAGAGAGCAAATGACTTATTCCAGGTCATACAGCAAGAATGTGATGAAACCAGAGCCACGCCCTGCTCTTTGGACCACAAACAAATAGCCCTTAACAAATAACTGGATCTTACCATCTTCTATGCAAAAAAGAACAGTCAACAGAGTGTTCAAATGGCCTGTGGTCTTTCTGAAGAGCATCATGGTGGGGGTTTCCGTCTCACTGTACAGGGACATCCGCTCCCCACTCTCTGTGGCATTTGGGCTTCTGTATCTTACTTCGCATTTGCTACAACTTTGGCAACCAGGGTCTGATGGAAATATTCATAGCGGGCGGTGGCAGGACAGCTTCTTGGGGTGACTCGGTTTGGGATGTTTCCTTTCTCCAAGGAATTCTGCCCTCAGGAGACTCTCGGGACTGGGGAATCTTCTGTCTTCTTGCTTATTTCTAAGGGTTATATTGATCCTGATGAGAAATGATAGTTCTTTGCGTATTGTTTTCTCCATCAGACTGCAACTTTATCTGAGGAACTTTTTCACTCGGGAACAATCTACCACTTTTACAAATCAGAAGTTATAAACATATATTCGGTGGGTCAAACGTGGCCCATGGGGATACTGGGGTTGTGGCTTTTTTCAAGTTTCTATGCGAAAAATGGAAGACTGGACAGCACTGGGGTTGTAATCCTACACAGTGTCTTGGCTGGGTCTGAGCAGCTGTTACCCCTTTGGACAGGGCAGGCGACAATTCACCACAATTCTCCCCGCCACTCCAATTTTCTCCCCAACATCAAAGCCAGCATTGCTTGAACTGGTGTTTTTCTTACACTAGGGACATATGTCTTACATTGCTTTCCCGACTGGGGAAATAAGATCTCTTTGTGATTATTCTTACCCCTGGCCTTTGTCATGTTTTTATTTCATCTGTCTGCCCCCTACTGTAATTTCAGTTCAAGTAAATTATGGGGGAAAGGCTTTTACAGATTTTGTTATCTGTAATTTACCTAGAATTTTCTAGAATTTTGGATCGGATAGCTTCACGCTTCCAAACTGTAGGAACCAGGTAGGATTGCAAAAATCTCTCTTCAGTGTGAAAGAGGTACCTTCAAAACTTAAAACACTTATGTTCTCTCACCACTGTTTTATAGACAAAAGAAGAGTTTCACACCAGAAACTAAGGTAGACATAACCATGAAAAAAAAAAAAGACTAAGCATCCCCAGGAAAAGAATCACATGTGGTTGTTAAGCGGGAGAAACCCTCTCGAAGCTGGCTTAAGCATAAAAGGGCTTCAGGAACAGCTAGATCCAGGGGCATATGTGAGGCTATCAGCATCTGGGTTCTTTCTCTCTCTCTCTCATTATCTCTCAGCTCTGCTTTTCTCTCTAGTGTCTTCCTTTTCAAGCAGATTTTTCCCTGAAAATGATGCTGGCTCTGGAAGCTCCAGGCTTTTATCTTCACAGTTCGGAATCCAGTGGAGGGTGGACAGATCTCTCTCTCGGGTGGTTTAGCAAGGTTCTGGCATTAGCTCAGTTTTTATCTGCGTCCAGCCAGCCTGAACCTATCACAGCAGCCTTACCACATGCACGGCTCTGACTGGCCAGGTCTGAGTCCTATGCCTTTGTCCAGGGGCAATATTAATTTGTCTGAACCCATGGTGAATAAAGGAGAGAAAAGTGTGATTCTCCGAGGAAAACCCAAGTTCTAGTCCCAGAAGAAGGAGAGAAGAATGTTTGGTTGGAAAACATAAATAAATTAAGTATTAGATAAACATATAAATGTCTCCTACTGGGACCTTGAACCATTGTAAGTATTTGCACCTTTTCCTTATTTTTTTTTTTCATTCCACCCAAGACTCATGAAGGTAGACCCCATCCAACATTTGAACGCCTCTGTCCTGACATACTTAGTCCCCTGCTGTCGAGCGTGGTCTTCCGGCCCCTAAACATACATTTTGTTTGACCTTGCCGCAGACGTCGGAGTCCCCGGCGAAGGCTGTCACATCCCCGGAGCCGGAGCCGGCGGGAGCAGGCCAGAAGGGCAAAGAGGGTTCCTCCAAGGACAAGAAGGTGGCGGCTGAGGGGAACAAGCAGAAGAGCCACAAGCAGGAAGCCAAAGAACCGGCCCAGTGTGCGGAACCGGCCGCGGGCGAGGCGAACTCGCTGCAGAATGGGGACAAGCCCCACAAGAGGCAGGAGAAGCGGCGACAGTCCCTCGGAGGCTTCTTTAAGGGCCTGGTAGGTGGATTGTTGGTCTCTTTTTTCCAGGCTCTTGGGCCAGGAATGTGGTTCCCGCCTTCAAGGTGCGACTGTCCTGGACCTTGGTCAAGGAAATACTGACGGAGCTCGGGCCGTCTGGCAGGTGCTGGGCTAGGCTCAGAGAGCAGCGTGGGCAGAGAACTCCCCATGGGGGGCGGGGGACACTGTGCAGGTGCAGATGGCTGGGGGCAGGGATACTGAGTGAGCCAAGAGCAGGGAGGCAGAAGGCTGGTGCGAGGGAGCCCCCGGTGGGGTTGAAAGGAGTGTCGGGGGAAAGCTTCTCCGCAGAGATCACCTCCAAGGTGAGGCCTCAAATGAGCCTGTGGAGGAGGAGGCAGGGGGAGGCCTGAAGGCTCAGTGTGTTTCCAGTGATGGGGAGACGGCACAGAAGGGAAATCATCCAGCGGGAAGAGAGCACAGGAGGACAGAGGCAAGGTGGCAAGAACGGGTGATGATAGGGAACGTCCGTGTTCGTCCGTGGCCAAAGGGAGCCTTGAAGTGTTTATCAGGAAGCCGCTCTGAACGTGACCTTGGGCGGTGGGTATACAGAGGTGACTAAAAATTAGCTCCTGCCTTCCAGAGAGGCCTGGTCCAGGGTGAGTGGAGCCCAGACATTCAACAATTAATTAACCTCCAGGTTATTTGTGTGTGTGTGTGTGTGTGTGTGTGTGTATGTGTCTATATGGTTCTTCTCTGTCTCCTCCCCTGGACTGGTAGCTTTGGGAGAGCAGCGACCAACCACAGTGTCATGAGCAGACGTGCTGTCCTCCCCAGTGCGGGGGCTGGAGCATAACAGGCAGCAAAGCAGGGTCTGTTGGATGAGGGAAGGAGCGGATGGCGTGCAATGCGGCACTAGTGAATGTCTTCTTATATTTAGGCTAATATCGATCCTGGCAAGTGAGGAGAGTCTGAAGGTCATTAATCAAAACATAAGCAAGGGGGTCAAGCCTCCACTACGAGAAACAGGTGAAGTCATACCTAGGACCCGGGGGAGGTGGCTTGAGCCCATAGCGCAGGACAAGGAAATCACAGCGACAGTCGCCATGGGGCTGGGGTTAACTGGGGTTACCTGCAGGCTGTGATGTAGCTGCAACCCTCAAGCAATAGATCGCTTCCTGATTGTCCCCGTCGCTGAACACCTGTAGGTATTGGTGACTCTGATGGATGGAGGCGGGGGAGTACGATGGTTCCTCTGGGCCCAAGGTTGGTTTCCAAACAGCATCTATGGGAACCTGTTAGAAATGCAGACTCTCGGGCTCCGTGTTTATCTTACGGATGGATGGCACCGTAGTCCGTCTGGTCTGTGTGTCTGAGCACGGGTATGGAACTTCAGGATAAGACGACGCTTGAAGTCATGGTTTGAGGCTGTTTGGAAATGGGAAGGACTGGTACAGAGCCCCTCTGCCACTCCCAAGGCTCTGGGGCCAAGCCCTCTCCGGGTTTTAAGAGATGGTGAAGACCGGAGACTGACCATCAAGGCGGTGAGCGGGGAGAGGGAGCCTAAAAGACTGATCAGGCTTTGAGTGGTTTTGTTGGAAAATCGGCCTCCATTCTCTGCTCCAGTTCCTTGGAGAGGAGTGTAAATCCTTTTCTAGACAGTTCCAAACTGACTGTGCATTTTTTTTTCTGCCCCAAGTTCTAGTCGAACCATTCCCTGCCAAGCCACAGTGGCTGGGGTGGTGCACCGTGTGGGGAGGGTGCTGTTCTGGAAAGATGCTGAGCTCGTGGGCCCAGTGAGTTCCCCACTTTCATGGTGGTTTTTGGTTGTTTTCTGGGTTTTATTTTATTTGTTTTATTTAATTTTTTGGTCAGAGGCTCATGGAATGTTCTCTGTCTATCTCTTTACCCACGAAATCCCTGGAACTAACAGGATGGCTCTCATCCAGTAGTTCTGAACCTGTGGTTTTCTATGCAGGAGACACTCAGCAATGTCCAGAGACCATTCTGATGGTCACCACGGGGAGTAGGTGCTGTGGGGACATTGTGGGTAGAGACCAGGGATGTTGGTAAATGTCCCACAGTGCACAGAACAGCCATGGGGCTATAGTTAACCTTCAGATTGTGATAGTCATGGGGCAGGTACATGGGGCTAACTGCCCTAAACCAATGCGGTGTTCCTGATTGTCCCTGTCCCCGAATATCTGTGGGTATCAATGACCTTTGATAGATGGGGACGTGGGGGAGCCCAGAGTGTCAGTGGGGCCAGAGCTGAGAAGCCCAGAGGTGACCAGAGAGCACCTAGGGCAGTGGAAAGAACAGAGCAGTGCCCAGGAGCCTGTGCTGTGAATTTGGGCAGCTTCCCTGGAGTCCTGGGCCTACCACGTCCTAGCTGTGTGACCTTGGGTTAGTCACTTAACCCCTCCGAGCCTCAGGTTGCCCCTGTGCAAAGCCAAGGTGATAAGGACAGCAACCATTCTAGGGTTCCTGGGGAATCAAGTGAATGCGTGTCCTCAGGGGTCCAGTACCTGACAGGAAGCAGGAATGCCATAGTACATGCTACCATTTCCCCGGCAAGTATGCCGGGACCTTGTGTTTGGACTGGAGGCTGACCCCCAGCAACTGTCCCCAGCTGGGACATCAGCCCTCATTGCTGTCACCTTAAACCCATGTGGGACTCCTCCTCCTGCATTCACCCTCCGTCTGTCCAAGCGCAGCCTCCCTTTCTCCCTGCCCGAGGCCATCAGCCCCAGTCGGTTCCCAGATTCACTGCCTGCCCATCCCTGCTTGATCCTCGCCCTCCAGGAGCCGTCCTCTCTGCTCTGCTCCTTCCTTCTCCGCTCCTTCGTCGTGCTGCCTGGATTCTAATGGGGGCAGCCTCCTTGGCATTTTGTGCCACGTCTGAAAAGAACTGGAAGGAAACCTTTGGAACTCATCAAGGGCCACTGTTTACAAGCATTTGGCTTTTGAGCTGAGGGACTCGGTTGACAGAGGAAATGTCAGAACGTCTCGTGTGTATGTGCATGTGTGTGTGGACATACACATAAGTGTGTCTATGGAAACAGCTATTTGATCAACATGGGGCTCTGATTGGAGGAGGAGTCGCTTTCCCGCCCCCTCTTTGGCCCCAAAATCACGTACTCGATGGTGCCCTCGTCTGTCCCAATGCCTTGGGTCCCGGACGCCCTCAGGTAGTGTAGGAGTCCGTTTTACAGAGAAACGGAGATCAGAAAGAAGATAGGGCCTGTTCTTTATTCCCCTGCCTGTCACCTTTGGCCCTGTCCATTGGGCACAGGCTGACCCGAGGCAGGGCTTGGAAAGAGTGGACAAGGCCCAGGCTAGAGCCTGGAGAGCAGGTGCTCTGAGGTTCCGATTCCAAGTCAGGGGGGCCCGTCCTACGCTCCATAAGCCGGTCCTGACTTCTCTTAGAGCCTGTTTGCACATCTGTACAACTGGGCTAATCATCACTGCCTGTGTCATTGGGCTGGCGAGAGGACCAGACGAGGGTGAGCTTGGCCTGGCGAAGGGCAGTCCTGAGACCGTAGGCAGGACGGAGGTGACCTCAATGCCTCTGATTGCCAAAATCCATGCCTCATGGGGGCCAGAAGGGGGACTCGCTTTACCTTGGAGCAGGCCTCCAAGATAAGTCGTATCTCCCCCACTGGAAAGATGAAGAAACTGAGCTCAAAGAGTTAAGTCATTCCTCCAAGTTGTCACAGAGCCGGAAAGCGATAGAACTGGGCATGGCATCCCACATCTGGTGGGAGACCTTTCTTTCATCCCCCACTCATGCAAAAGGGTCTATTTGTTTAACATAAGACCTGGCACGGAGTAAGTGCGAGATAAATGGCAGTCACCGCTCGTGATACTTCAGACTTTCATTAGGGTGCAACTTCTTTATATTTTTCTCCAGGGACCAAAGCGGATGTCGGACGCCCAAGTGCAAACAGACCCCGTATCCATCGGACCGGTTGGCAAATCCAAGTAAACAAATCACTACAGTTCCCACCAAGTTGTCCTGCCAGCAAGAAGTCTTCTCCCTACTCCATTTCCTCCCCGAGCCCACTCCGTGTACATAGTTTTCTTTTAATGGCCATCCAATGAAATTCTGCCTACAAATTAAGCCTGAGCTGTTGTATATTGAGGTGTATTATTTACGTCTCTGGTCCAATCTTTTCCGGGAAAGAGTCGTCAAGATGGTTTAGCCGGTGAACCAGTCAGGTCGGGAGACTTGATGGTTGCCAGGCAGGGGTGGAGGGGGCGAGGAAGGCATTCCGAGTAAGTTATGTAAAATGGCAGGGGCAAGTAAGTTGCAGAAGAAGAATGCCGGCTGGAAGGAATTAAGCTTTGTAGGAAATACACGCTCATCCTCTACACTCAAAGAGGAGAGACAAAAATCCGTTTAAGTTCACATTTCGAGCATTTCGAGGAGGGACAGCATGGGCTCTGTTGGGGGGGGGGTGTTGCCAATTTCCTGGAATGGAATGTGTGGGGAATGAAAAAGGAGTGAATAAGCGTTGCTTGTCGAATAGGGTCCTTGAAAGTTATTGATGAGAAGGGAGAAGATTGACCGCAGAGGGTTTGAAATGATTTGGGGAAACAATTGCTTTTTGAAACTCAGTGAGGAGGGCAACGATTGCGACTTCAAAAAAAGAAAAAAAAAAAAAAAAGCAGAACGAGCGAATGAAGTTGCAAGTCTACTTTGCAACACAAGGGGGCACTGAGGTCTCCATTTTAATCCTGCATCCTGTAGCCCTAACAAAGATTTGGTCTCTGCGATCTCACATTATTAATGCTTCTCAGATGGCGGAGGGGCTTGCTTCATCTGTCCTGTCTGACACTTATCTCAAGTCTGTCTGTAATTTCCTAATGTTCTCAGGATGTTTTCTGATAAAACCCTCCCCATAACCCCAGTTAATACAAATTTCTGGAAGATTCTTCAAATACCCGAGGTTTTCTTAATACGTGTACAGAGGAGTAAATAGGACCGTGAGTCTATTAAAATGTAATTCAAAGTAGCATATGATTGACTGATACCATGTATACTGTATCTTTCTTTTTCTGATTTAATAAAAAAAAATACATTTACATCTAAAGCATCTTTTAATTTTCAACTTTTAAAGCAGGGCCCTTGTACTCTGTGAGACAGCTTTATTGTCCACAGAATAACATCAGTCTTCTTCCTCCATCTTGTCCTCCCTCCCAGATGGTCCTAGATTTCCGTGTATATGGGCACTTGTGCACATAGAAACGGCTGCACATATATTTGCATAGATACACGGGCTCTTATATAAAAGTACTGCCTTAGCCCAGGCTGCCTAGGGCAGAGCCTGAGGCAGAGATTCTGGAGCCTGTGCTAAACCGGAGGAGGACTTCGGGTGGAGAGAGGAAGCGACCCGCAGGGCAGGGAGGGAGCTCCATGAGGATTGGCCTCAGCTGGAGTGGAGTTTCATCCTGATCCCCCAGGTGGCGCTGGAGCATGACTTGCACCTTCCACTTTGACCTTGAGCCAAGGGGAGCTGACCCTTGCACCCTTGTTGCTGAGTTCCCGCACACCCTGGGAAGTGGTGGGGCAGGCAAGGTGCTCCCACCGCGCTGGGAAGTGGGAAGCTAGAGGATGCATGCCTGGGCCATGTCCACTATAGATAGGCACACGATATGCAGATAATGTGTTTACACTGACGTAGGGAACACGTCCATACATATAAACATACTTTCCATACAGAAATGGAGAAACGTATGTACACATCCATACTCAACATATTACACACAAGAATAAATGCATGCACGCATTCAAATGCATACGCATACAAATAGATCCGGACATACACGCTCGCTTGTAAAAATCCATCACACGATGATCTGATGTAAACATTGAATACGGTCTTCTGACAAGTTTTCACATTAAGTAAATAAAACCATGGCTTTGGCAAAAGAAAAAAAAAGACATTTGGAAAAGGTGTTCAGGAAGACGATGGTATCCCTGAAAAACCAGATGTGGGGGGGCCCGTCGCAGCGGGGGTCTGCTAGCTCCCAGCTTGGATGGCCCAATGCTAGGTTTCAAATAAAGATCAGAGGCCCTTTCCTTAGCTTCTTCAGACCTGCTGCTCAAACCTGGAGATCAGTGTCTGTGGCTCACCCTGCTGAAAATGACTTCATGCCACTTCCGGTCTGAATGCTTAACTTGGCATGCATCAGGAAAAAAATCCTTTGGGGAAGCCCTTACTGGCAGGGTGACTTTCCTCCACCAACACCATCAGGGAGCATGGGCTGATTCAAGAAAACCAGGCAGCTGCTTATTCTTTTGTCCCCGAGCACCAGGGGGGGTCGCCTTGTGTGACCTTTGGTGAGCTCCGGGCAATACTAGTCCATTGAGAAAGGTGACAGTTTCATTTGCAAGTTTCACCTCACTGGGCACAGGGGCTTTTGGCCCTGATGAGAAACGCCTCCAGGCAGGACTGAGTCACTAAATGCAGAAGCAGCCTTCCCATCCCCCACCTCCCCGGAAAAAAATTTTTTTAAAAAATATTTTCAATGATGTTCTTTGCTGAGAACCTCTCTGCACAGCCAACACTTTCTGTAACGGTTCCATAGTGCCCTGGCCAAAAAAGAGAGCAAGCTTTTAATGAAATTGTTTGGGGTTGTCGTTGTTGCTGTTTTTAAAGGCAAGAAAACTTAAGCCAGAGCAGACTCAGACAATGACTTATCTGGGGGATTGGAAAGCTAGCTGTAGCCTCAGAACCACGATAAACCCCCATCTTCGAGTTTTGAAGGTCTGTTGTTTGTTTGATTTTGTTTTGTTTTTTTTAGCTGGGAGCTCATTCCCGATGCATTTACAGTCAATACTAATTTCCATGCCTCCCGCTGAACTCCTGTTAAAAAAAAAAAGAAAAGAAAAGAAAAGAAAGAGCAGAAACTCCCCCAAGTGAGCTCTGCAAAGCTCTTGAGTCTCAAAAGCCTTGAGGGACTGGAGTTCCTCCAAATATGGAGCCCAGGAAGGCCCCTTGGATGGCAAGGCTGAGTACACGGAAACACGAAGCAGGCCTTGCCGCTGAGAGGGAATTATGGCCTGCGGGAGGGGGCTGGGGGGCCTCGGTAAAAATTTGCAAACTCATTTATTCATTTATTTTTTATTTTTAGGTGCACAGGGAAGGGTGTCTTCTCCGGTGTCAAGAAGAAGTGGCCCTTCCAAGAATTGAGCTTTTGAGCTGAACCGGCCGCCCCTGGGGGGAGAAGCAAAAACAAAACAAAAACAAAACTCGGCTTCCCAGTTCCCTCGGATGGTGACTTTTGGACCGATATCCATAAAAGCATCCATTCAAAAGCGCGCTTGTACTCAGCAGCCCGTGAGGTCCCTCGCGAATTCATCGTCTAGGGAAGGGGAGGCATGCCTCCAGAAATGCCCAAAAGGAAGGGAAAAAGAGAGAGAAAGTTAAGTTCTTCGGCTTTTGTTGCATCCCCCTGCCCTTTAAGCAAATTATCTGGGATTTCGACACACACACACACACACACACACACACACACACACACACACACTTGAGCTGGACTGCCCTTATTTGTTTGCAAACGGTCCAGATGCAAGGGGGCCCCATTAAATGAGACTCCAAGAGCCTGGAATTTATGGCCTGTTAGTTCCTTCGCACAGTGCCTGCCCCCCAACCCCCCGCCCCCCCCCCCAGAAGGGAGCTCATTTCCACATCCCGGGCCTGACAAATGTCATTTCTTATGTCAAACACTCCCATGTGGATCTTAAACCCTAAATAAGAAAACCAACTAGCTTTCCTGCTGTAAAGAACATTTTGGAAAGGAAAATGATTTCGGGGATTGGCTCACCCAAGTTGCAGGACCAGGGCACGCGCTTTGCAGAATGGTAGGGAAGGTAAGGGCTGGTTTTAACCAGCCTCCCAAGCTCCCTTTGGAAGCCTTCTTAAAAGGCCATTGCACGGTGAGTAGAAATCAGGCTCCTCCGCAGTCTAGATCTTCCTCACTCCATCACTGAACGCACAGTGCCCCTGGCCCACTGGAAATTACCGGCTCCATTTGGGAGAAAAGAAATGACTTACTGAGCAGCAAATTCTGTAAATTTGTAATTCAGATCTTAGCGCAGGCCTGAAAGCCGGTTGGGATCCAGCCCTTTGCATAAATCGGTGTTCTGGAGAGCTTAACCCTTGCGGCTCTGTTTCCTCCCCCCCCCCCCCCCCAGAAAGCTGCTCATTTTAGCATCCCCCTCCCCTGGCCCTTTAATCGGCCAAAGCAGACATCGGGTGCGCATTTCACAGAAGCAAGGATAACTATAATATGCCTCACATTCTCGCCCTTAGCAGTTTATAGAACACTTTCTGAATATGTCGTCTAATTCAAAGCTGTGTACCTCTAACTGAACTTAATTGCCGCCTTTGTTGTATTTTATTATGAGGGCACAGGCACGCACGCACCTGTATGCCTTTTTTTTTTCTCTCTCTCTCTCCAAAGGAGCACTTCTTGACAAAATGGCCCCCAGCTGCATTTCTGGCAATGGTTGCCTTTGAAGGAGCTCATGGCTTAAGGGATTGACTCTTGTTCGAGGATGTTTTGTTGAAATCTGGCCACATGGGGGAGTTCTAGGACCTAGGGTGCTACTACCATCTCCAGCCAAGCCCTATTCCCTCGCTCCCTAACCTGGAGGTTGGGCCAAAAAAGCTCTTAAGAATGTGTTTGTTGATTGACTTCTAGAAAGCAGTCAAGTTTAATTAGGAGAACTAGAACAGGAGGGGCCAACCTGGGCAAGTCAACTGCCTTCCACGATTCCCAGTCGGCCAGACCGAGACAAAGTCGGTTGGTTGGTTCTTCCATTCTTATCAGCTTAGGCTTGGAAGAAGCTTAAGGAAGGACAGTGTGATTGTAAACTATTTAGGTTGGTGTCACGGCCAAGCATTGATTTACGTTCTCCTCACCAGCTCTTCATGCTCTATAACATAGCCTTACCTCTCACGTCGCTGCACCCAACCAGCGGGCAAGCGACTTAACGTTACTCTCAGTTTCCTCCTAAACAATGGGACAGTAATTGTGCCCATTTTGTGGAGCCAGTGGCTGGCGCATCATAAGCGCTTCGTAAAGGAGAGCTATTACGTCATAGGGAAACTTCAGCACCATAGCAGAAAACTCCTACTCCAATTGGCTAGTAAAAATCGTAATAACTATAGGGATATTTATCATGTCATTGAACAGATGTTATATCACAGCCTGGCTCTGATTCTCTGGACTCTGCCCTGCCATGTTCCACGGGCTGACTTCACCCTAAGACCAGTGCCAGTTGATGGCCACAGTTCCGGACAAGGGGATTATGGGATTACCATAATCAGTTTTGATTTATCCTTTTGGCAAAATCAATTATTTAGAGGCAACTACAATGATGCAATAAATAGCAAGGCAATTTTTGACATCAGTGTCTTTAAAGTTAGCAGTTCCTCAGACCAGCTGTGCCCTGACAATTCCGACCAATGGGTCACTTACATATATGAAGCCTCCCCCTCTCCAAAACAGGGCCATTAGACTGTGAGCTCATCAACGTCGGGGACTTTCTTGTCTGTGTCCCTCACTGCTCTGTCATGAATATTTAGCACAATGCCCGGACACAGTAGATGCTCAACAAATTTTGGCTGAATGGTTATATTAGTAGAAACTTTGTGGCCACATCCATAGGGAGGGGTCGCCTTATGCTCTAGTATGAGTTTATCTCAGCACCAAGTGGTCAGTCACTTTAATCAGACATCCACCCCCCCCACCCAGCTGCCTCGCCTAGTGGTTCTCAGGGTGTGGTCAATCAGCATTGGCATCACCTGAGAATTAATTAGATATGAGAATTCTCAAGCCCGACTCCAGACCCACTAGATCAAAAACTCAAGGTGGAGCCCAATAATGTGTGTTTCAGCAAACCCTCCAGGCAGTTCTGAGGCAGACAATTCGCGAAAGGCACTGGTCTAGGTAGAGCTATCACTCCCCTGATGATCCGTTGAAGAAGACCAGCCCTGAAGATGCATAGCTAACACTGGACTTAGTACAAGCCAGCCATTGTGCGCCACATAAATTACCTTGCTTACTACCCATTTTACAGATGAGGAAATTAAGGTTCAGAGAAGAGAAGCAATGTTGTTCAAGGGCACATATGTTAGAGCCAAGGTTGAAACCCAACCTAAGCTCTTACTGGCATGTTTTCTTGCCTGTGGGAAAGTCGGGCAGGCAAGAGGATGATCATAATATAACCTATGATAAGTGAATGTAGGGTGTCGTGGAACTCAGAGGAAGGCACTGCTACAAGACTACAGGGGATGGAGGTTGGCCATTAGAGGTGGTGACAGTTGAGCTAACTCATAAAGAATGATGAAGAGTTGGCCAAAGTTCCCAGCAGAATAGGAAGTGCCAAAGCCCAGGGTCTACCGAGAGAATGGCAAGTTGTTCAGCATGGTCAGAGGGAGGCTATGGGGAGGACAGATAAGATGGTGGAGGCTGGAGAGGAGGCGCAGACCAGATCATCAAGGACATGAAGTAAGGAGCCCACAGTAAAAAGTTCGAACTTCTCCTGAGAAGTAGGAAAAAAAAAAAAAAAAAGATCTGAGCTGAAGGGTGGCAGAGTCCCATCTGTATTTCAGTTGCAGGTAAGATCTAACATAAACTCAATTCAATTAATACTCATTGAGTGAGCTGAACTATCTAGTAGGTAATACAAAGTATAATCATTTTCTTCTTAAGCCTCTTTTAAAAGTATAAGAAATACCCACTCAGATAAAACCTCTAACTGGCACTGGTCCCTACGAGAATGTTTAAATGCCCATTTCCAAGTGTCATAAATGTAGGTCTGGAATCTGGCCCCTGATCCACCCAGACGATCCACACCTATGACCCAAGGCTGGGAGATCGTGAGCAAGATATTTCACATAGAAAGCCTTAATTTGTTCCTCTGCAGAATGGGAATAATAACAGAACTTAATTCAGAGAGTTGCTGAGAAGAGTAAACGAGACAATGCGTTTATAGCTTGTAAGGATAGCGCCCGGCAAGTAGTGATGCTGAGGACACAGACATCTGCCTGCGGTAGAACACATGACTTCACTTTCATGGGCTCAAGGGCCACCCAGTCTTTAGGATTAAACTGTGTGCCAGGCCCTCTCCATTCTGGCAACCAGTCAGCTGACTGGCTCATCCAAGAAAAAAGGAAAGAAGGAAGAGAGAAGAAAAAGAAAATGTTGATTTTCCTTGATGTCCATCTCATTCTAAAGTTTCCGGGGAGTAGACTCGAGTATGCCTTTGGTTTTCCTCGGTTCTATCTTATAATATTAACCAGTTTGGGGACTCCTGGGTGGCTCAGTCTGTTGGGCGACTGCCTTCAGCTCAGGTCATGATCCTGGGGTCCTGGGATCAAGTCCCACATCGGACTCCTTGCTCAGCGGGAGCCTGCTTCTCCCCCTGCCTGCCGCTCCCCCTGCTTGTGTGCTCCCCCTCTCTCTGACAAATAAATAAATAAAATCTTTAAAATATATATATATTAACCAGTTGGCCACGGTAGCGGATGCTGTGGATGCCCCATTTCATTTCTCTTCAGCTCACTTCAGAGGTCACATACAGCACCGAGAACTCCCACCTCAAAGATCCCCCCACTATTGGCTTTTCTTCTCAATGGCTTTCTCTAGGGGCTGTGGGGACTCATTCAGCCCACCTGTAGGGCGTTCTGGAAATGCCTAAAATTTTACGCCCTTAGGGACAACCTTCAACCAATGAGGAGACGGCAGAGAAATATCTCAGCCCCCCCACCCCTCAGAGGGACGATTTCGAGGTGTCTTCTACATGCTCCCACACGGTCCCCGGCACGACTGAATCCTAGCTGTCCGCAGTAGTGACATTCTCCTGAACACACTCTCCCTCCTTTGTGCTTCCTGGGATCACGTCCCAAACAAACTACCTGCATCCAAGTTCTCGTCTCAGGGCCTGTGTCTACGGCACAGACATCTGTATCTCACTTAGGGTCCTTGTGCCAAGTAGTTTAATAGAGGGGAATTCATAGGTGCTGGATGAGGTAAAAAAAAAAAAAAAAAGCAAGCACACGACGAGGAGACCACCCAAGAGACTGGACACGGAAGGAAACTGCACCACCACCGGGGCCAGACAGACAAGAAGAGGTCATGTTACCAGAGCCAGGGGAGGTGGACAAGTGGAGCACCACATGGGGCTGAGGGAGGCTGCCCGGGGGGGTAGCTGGGGTCCAGAGGGGGCCTGGGGTCCCCAGGGGGGAAGCACTACTTCTCTGCGGATGGGAGAGTATAGGAAAAATAGCTTGGTGGCAGCGCCCCCCGCTGTCTGAACCTAACCGGAAGCCAGTCGGCAATGGAACCTGGGAAATGAAATTTGAAAGGGGAACGCAAAAAACCAACGGGCAAATAAATGCCCAGCACGGCCTAAAGCCCGGCTTAGAGAGAAAACTAACATCAGAAAGCAACGTTGTCGGAGCCCCAAGCCAACCCTGGAATTAGACAAGTGAACATGTAGCTGATGGTCCCAGCGACATCAAGTCACCTAACTTCCTCAACGTCACTGTGGTGTCCATACGATGGAGGATGACAAGGGAATCGACCACGCGGCGTTGCGAGGTGGGTCTAACGATCTATTCCACACAAAGCAGTGAGCACTGGGCCTGGCACACGAGGGCCTACAACATGCTCGTGCTCAACGGAACATTTTGAGATTCAGCGGCTCCTTGAGTACCTGGCAGCCCATTAAAGTTCCTGCTCAGACTTGTTTCTTCCCCGCTTTACCACTCAAAGGCTCGACTTCAATGCCTAGAATCTGCCTCGAGTCTCTATTTCATTGCCTTAACAAAACAAAACAAAACAAAACTTTCCACTTTCACTGAAGTTGTGCCAGAACTGAGGGAGCCATCGCTCTCTCCTCCCCTCCCAGCCCTCTCCCCGCAACCCCCACACCCCCTCCCTATCTGTGCTGGCCAGTTGTTCACAAGGAGCTTAGCAGTTTTGAGGATATAAAAACAGGAAATTATGCACCAGTCCTGACTAAGGCTAAAAACTTATGTGCAAACCCTTCCTCACCCAGATTTCTTCAGCTCTCCAAAACGAGGGCCTTGAAAAATCGGGTCCCTGGCCAAGATCTTTGGATTTGCTTAATCATTTCCTCTGCAAATGTATAACCTCTTTAGCCATGAAGAAGAAATGGTGAGAAAGAGGGAGGTGGGAGTTGGAATATTTAAAATCAACCACAAGACAGGACAGGAAATTCTGGAGGGGGTAAGGGGGCGGGAATGTTTCTTTAATCCCTCCGTGCCACAGCAGACTAAGACAGCAAGTTGGGGGAAGTGAACTTTCTAGGAGATTCTTTTACTGTTGACTCTGACCCAGAGTGAGATGTCATAGGCCTCTTCATTCAGGGATGAATAGAGAACATGAGAGCAGAGAAAACTCTGAGATGCATCCCCCGTGACCCTTTATTTGACTCAGGCAACAAAGATTTGCTGAGCGCCTGTTCTGCCCTGTGCTGTGTAGAAAGGACTAAGATGGGCTCCCAAACAGGCAAAATAACATCCCATGTGCTCAACGCCCACTGAATGCTAACATACCTATTGGAGGCTGCCTACCAGAGAATTTGAAATGGGTGACCCCCGAAGTTGTTCTGTTGTTAAAATCTCTGGAACGATAATATAAGTGGCTTCCTTGGGCTTCCTTCTTGCTCTTGGAACTTTCCCCAGCAAATCAGAGCTGTGTACTTTATTAATCCGTAAGGTAAAAGTCATTGTCTTTAGCAGTGATTTTTATCCGAAATGGAAGACCAACCCATTAACGTTAATCCAGGAAACAGAATGGGATGGGATGAAATGGAATGGCACAGAGTAGAACGGAATGGGAAAGAATAAGATAGGAGAGGAGAGGAGAGGAGAGAGTATTTCATGATGTATTATGGGTAATATGGATAATATTGATTAGCGAAAGGTTAGTTTTTATTATGAATATGTGCATATAGATTCATGATGTGTTTCTTACTATGGTTTATAATCAGGAGAGTTTAGAAGTCTCTGGTCTTTAGTGTAGTTTAGCGGTTAAAAGCCCATGAGCTCTGGAGTCTGCTGGCATGGGTTCAGATCTTAGTAGTGTACTAGCTGCCTGAGATTAGACATGTCAATTAAACTCTCTAAATCTCAATTACTTCAGGGAAGTACAACATAATAAAGAAAAATATAAAACGCAATATTGGATATTATACTCACTCGGGCTCCAGGGCCATTTATTTTCAGAAAGTGCCATTCTGTCCCCTATAAATGGCCTTTGCTCCCAGACTCCTGCTAATCTTCTGGGGTCCACTCCTTTTAAGTAGAATTACTCCTTCTCTATTAACTTCTCTCTCCCTCTGATCACCTCTCATTCCCTCAACCTCCAGCTGCTATCTTTAGCATTATCTGGGGAAGGCCATCCATAGCCATTTAATATGTAAAATTTCTTTTTGGAAAAATGTCCAGATAGTTAGTTGCAGACCATCTCACCTACTAGAACAACTACAAAAGCTAGACCAAAAAAAAAGGTACGAAGGCATCCAAAAACAGAGACGCAATGGTCCACTTCAATGGAAAACAACAAGGAGACTGGCAGTTGACTTTTCAGCAGAACTGATGGAAGCCGAAAGATAAAACCCTTTAAAAAAAATTAAGAGCTGAAAGAAAATAACCAGCAACCTATAATCCTACACCTAGTAAAAATATCCATCAAAATTTAAGATGAAATGAACATATTTTCAGACAAAAACTGAGTGAATACATGACCAGCAGACTTTACCTAAAAGAAAGATAAAGGAAAGTCCTTTAGGAAAAAAGAAGATAATCTCAGAAGGAAAACTAAAATTTTAGGAAAGGATGAAGAGCAGCAACAGAAGAAATGTGTTGGCACATCTAAATGAATACCGACTGCATTAAAAGATAATAATCATGTCTTGCCAGGTTTAAAATATAACTGGAATTTATATTTACAGTAGGAAAAGGGAATTAAACAGGATCCCAAGTTTCTCGCATTGCCAGAGAAGTGTTAAAAGCAGGAATTTTATTAAACTACAATAAGACAAAGATCATCCCTGTGATCTGCAAGATAACAACAAAAGAAAATATACAAGTAACAAGCTAATAGAGAGGAGAATGACCTTAAAAAGATGTCATCAATGTAAAAGCTCATAATAAAGAAAATGGAACTCACAACAGATGGAACGGAATGAAACAGCTAGTAATGCATTAGTATTATGTTAGTAATGTGTTAATAATTACATTAAATATAAATGGACTAAATGCTCACATGAAAAGAGATTGTCATACTAAATGAAAAAACAAAACAAAACAAAACCCAACTATTTTTTGCTTGCAAGAGATAATCTTTAAATATGAGCATACAGACAGGATGAAAATAAAAGATGGGAAAAGATACTGTATGCATACAGTAATCAAAAGAGAGTTGACTAGTTACTCTACTATCAGATGAAGTTGATTTTAAGGTGAGAGCAGTATAATAAAGAAAGTGAATTTTATAATGAAAAGGGTCAGTGCCATTGAAAGATAGAACAATTCTAAGTCTAGAGACACTTGCTAATACAGCTTTGATGTGTATAAGGCAGAAACCACCAGATCTAAAAGGAGAAAAAGAGAAATTCACAATCATAGTGGTGGGCTTTGACATTCTTCTATCAGTAACTAACGAACAAGCCAACAACAATAAATCAGTCGGAATAGAAAAATTTTGACCAATACTATTTAACACACTTAACTGACAGTTACAGAACAAAGCAATGATGACTACAGAATATATATTCTTTTTCAAGTGTACATGGAACATTTACCCAAGTGGACATGTGCTGGCCTGTAGAGTAGGTCTCAAATTTAGAAGGTGGGTGGCAGGGGCAGGGTTTGCTGCTGGACTGGATGTGAGGATGACAAGAGAGGAGTCAAGGTTGATGATGAAGAACCCAGTGCTCTAAAGTCCAGAGTGACTGATTCATGCTGCATAGTTAGCATTTTGGAAAGATAAGGGTGTGTGTGTGTGCGTGTGTGTGTGTGCATGTGTGTGTTTAACAGTCATAACATAGTCAGGAGTATTTACATGAGTGAGTCAACCTGGGAGTCAACCTGTATTCAACTGAACATGAAGGAATTATTCAAACTTGGTTTCTGGAATATTCCCAGGGTGAAGTTATTTCCTGTTTTTATCACTGTCTTCTCAGTTTAAGTGTTTGCTTCTCTTAAGAACTGGGCTGGCATCATCTGTTTCAGTTTGGAATGTCAGACATACAGAAAAAACTCCATAAAAATCCCACAAGGTTGACAGACACTTCTGAGAAATGAAGTGGACAGCCCAATTCCTGGCCTCTCTTATCAGAGATGGATTGGTTTATGCATCTGCTGATTGAGTATCATCTGTGAGTCTGGCTCTGGGAAAAAGATAAACAAGAAAAGCAGAGAACACTTCGGTATAGGTGAGGAGGCATTCTCTCCAAAAGCCAAGTATCAAGGATATACTTTGGGAAATCCCACACATAATTGCATTATGTACCCTTGTGTGATGTATTTGAAGTAGTAATTAAGAACATTCTGGAACTCAGTTCTCCTTCCAATTAGCTTCAAGACATTGGACCGGATATGAAACATTGTGTCTCAATTTCTTTACTGTAAAGTGGGAGTGATGTTACTGATAATACCATCATTATAGAGGTAAAACAGACACTATTCACAGCCTGCTCAGAGCAGTGCTTGGGATTAAGCTCACAAAATTAGCATTTGCAACTTCGTCATTCTGCTGTTTCAAATAGTCCTTTCCTTTTTTGAAATTATGAAATCACAGCATTTAAAAAAAAATGTTAGGAGAGAATAATAGTGAAAGAGTCCGTCATAATCCCATCTCCCTGACTCAATCATGGTAGCTTCAAATATTTTTTATATTGATTATGTCATTTTTTTTTCAAAGATTTTTATTTATTTATTTGACAGACAGAGATCACAAGTAGGCAGAGAGGCAGGCAGAGAGAGAGGAGGAAGCAGGCTCCCTGGCAGGCGGAGAGCCCGATGTGGGGCTCCATCCCAGGACCCCGAGATCACGACCTGAGCCGAAGGCAGAGGCTTTAAACCCACGGAGCCACCCAGGCGCCCTGATTATGTCATCGTTTTGAAAGTGTCTGGCTTACAGCAGATGCTCAATATTGCATACTGATTGTCTGACCGTCCAAGTCAAAGCCAACTATTCTGTTTTATGCTTTGCATACCTAATTTAGTACATAAGATGATGACTGTAATTATATCATATACATTCTTTTAGGTTTTTTCATAAGCTGGACAATTGCAATCTTTATGGCTCCTGGAGCTCTCATCCCCTCGATGGGCAAGTGCTGGATAAGCCACTTCTCTTTCGCTGTCCTGTTTGGAGAATTACTGCAGACCACACTCTTCAAACATCACCCCAGTGAACAGCTCTCTATATAGCATTTTGCCTTTTTTGGTAAAAATTTCTTCAGAGAATCTCAGAATACCGAGTTGAACATTCCAAACTCACCCTTTAAGTGAACTAAGAAAGGAGCCCCCAAAGATGAAACCAAAATGGGATTCCTTCCATAAGATTCGGTGGTAATAAAATGAGTTCCTTGAGATGATGAAATCTTGTGGTGACCCTGTTACCATTTTGAAGCATCACTTTTCACCCTTTCCAAAAAAAAAAAAAAAAGATACAAAACCCACAACTCTGCCAGCACATCAATAGAAGATATGACTATTTGGATGTTTTTTGTCAAATGATAGTAACAAACTCACCCTTTGTGGATATACGTCAGAAGAAATCTCATCGGACCTCTGGTGCATCCCAAAATTGGCTTTAGAAAGCGGCAGAGAAAGATTTTCAGGTAGGCACATGTCTCCTGAAGCAGCAACCCCAACATCAGATGGCGTGTTGGGTGACGAATGTGTCCCTCCTCCTGCTGGGGACGCAGGGCGGGGGGGCGGGGGGTGACTCGCAACCTGTGATTTGACTGAGAGGCACTTACCTCATAAGGCAGAGACAGCCACGAGGGCTCCTGTCTCAGAGCAGTGATGGGTAACTGCAAGCCTGGTGGTCCTCTGTGGGGTCCTTTGTGGGGTCCTTTGTGGGGTCTCCAGGCAGCCATGGGCGTGAAAGCAGCTCTATTACCTTGGCTGGTACAGAAGTTAGTAACTGCCCCGGGCAGGCCTCAGGCCCAAGGGTCCCAGCCTCCAAAACCCCTGACTCCACGCGTACCGACACCCTCTCCAGACTGGTTCTTCTCTTAGTTTGGATGATCCCAAAGTTCACTGGAAATGGTAAGAACGAATGCGGAGAACCATGGAGCAGGCCGTTGCCATGGCTTCTGGAAAGAAGATGTCGGCTTCAGTCAGCGTGGTTGCTGGAGAGCAGGTGAGAAATGGCTGTTTGCAGGACTTACTTGAAGGAAACATGACAGGATGATCTCATCTAGGTGACCTCCAGGCACACGCCTGCAAGGCGGTGTGGACACACTTTCCCGAAGGCAGTGGTGCTCCACCAACGTGCTCCTGGTCTCCAAATGGAGACCAGTCTGGGATTCTCACAGAAACACTAGAAGGTTAAAAAGAGGGTCTTTCTCCCCAAACTGGCCTTTTTGGACTCCACCCCCTGAATCAGGGCCCTAAGGCAGCGTGAGAAGAAAATAAAATCAGATAACCCTGAGAATAAAACCACCGACTCAGTGATCACTACACGGTCGCCCCGAGTTCCGGTGCGTCTTCGGAGGAACCCACTGAGGCGGGGAATCTTCATCCCCTTCCCACACGGGGGAACACTGAAGTACAAAGAAGTTATAGAATTTGCCGGAAGCCACAGAGCTGTTCAGAGAGAGCAGGGATCGCATAGGGGTGTGTCTGACGTGGGGCGTTTGCAGGATTCATCATGGGGCCCTGCTGCTTCCCGCCGTGTTGGGGGAATCGAGGGCGCCCCCCCCCACCCCATGAGGGAGAGGACCGGCCTTCTTCTCTCTTCACAGAACTGGCTCCGGGTCAGCCCTCGGTTGCCAGCTCGCATCCCAGCCCACTGAGCTCTGTGTTTGCTCTTTGAGGGTTAAGAACACACAACAGGCCTTTGGTTGGGCGTGGGGAGGAGTTGACATTTGTCGTCCCGCGTTGGGGAAGTTGATCGTTTTAGGTCCTCTCACACTATGTGGAAGCCTGACATTTGACATTTGGGTAAAAGGGGAAAAAAATGTCTCCAAGAGCCTGCTTAGGGCCTGCTTGCCTGATCCCTTGCCAGACAGGAATCCTTCCTTGGCTCTCTTCCCTTGAAATGATTTTCAAACCACAGTTTTAAAAGCAGTTCCTTTGGGGAATTAGGCAAGCAATCGTGTTTTGGGGGAGAAAATGGTCCCATCCACAGAAATGCACAAAAAGTAAAATCACCCGCTTGTCCTTCACCTGGAGAAGAGCACCGCTGACAACCGAACGTTTTCCTTCTTTTTTCCTTATGCCTATATCCTTCGTTGTGTAAGGGCGACTGCACAGAAAGTTCCATAGCATGCATTTTTTAAATCAAACATTGCATGACCAGCATTGCCCAATGTTTTAAAAATTAAAAACATAGAAAATATGATTTTTAAAAAAGATATCATCTATTTATTTGAAAGAGAGTGAGAGCGAAAGAGATCACAGAGGGAGAGGCAGAAGCAGATGCCCCCTGCTGAGCAGGGAGCCCGATGGGGGGCTCGATCCCAGGACGGCAAGATCATGACCTGAGCCAAAGGCAGACACTTACCAGACTGAGCCACCCAGGTGCCCAGAAAACACAATTTTTAATGACTGCCTAATAGTCTGCCCCCACTGATGACTATAACATTTAATGAAATGGACATTCTTTTGTATCCTATTTCAAGCAACTTTATCCCCATATGAATATTTTGCTTTTATATGGGTATTGTGATCCTACACAATGAAACCATTTTAATTTCCCATCAAAATCCTTCTAGACTTTTCTACATCGGAAGAGTCGAGATGCAAATTCCAGGTGTGATCTTTGCTCAGAAGTAAACACCACGCTCTATTGTAGTGGCCAGGCCCCAGAAGGAGAAGCCAACATGTCCTTTTATCAAGCTTTTTGGTCTTCCCAGTTAAACGCGAACCAACAAAACGTTCCCTTGCTTCTTTCCCCGATCCGAGCCTTTCTGTAGCCCCTCTGTGTCAGTTTCTGCCCCTGTACCCCCCATTTACTCCTCAAGATGTTGCCATTTTTTCCACTTCTACTGCTCTGCTAAGACAGTCCTTGCAAAATGCCACAAGCATTGTCTTGTGCTCTCAACTAATTTTTAATTGTGTGAGTGATACAGAAATGCATGTTTCTGGTGAAAATAATTAACAACTTCAAGATAAAGGGAGATTCCCTTTAAGTACTTATCTCTGATGTTGGAAGCTTTTTCCCTCAACAAGGACATCTGGTAACGTCAGTGTGGCCGGAGGCTTCAGATCTTACTTCTGTGCACAGACACAGAGAGATTACACACTGTGGATTGTTTTTCTAACGCATCTTATCTTTTTTTTTTTTAAGATTTTATTTATTTATTTGTCAGAGAGAGAGAGAGAGAGAGAGAGAAAGAGAGCGCACTGGCAGACGGAGGCAGAGGGAGAAGCAGGCTCCCTGCCGAACAAGGAGCCCGATGTGGGACTCGATCCCAGGACGCTAGGATCATGACCTGAGCCGAAGGCAGCTGCTTAACCGACTGAGCCACCCAGGCGTCCCCGCATCTGATCTTTTTAACTGTTCGTCAGGTCACCACGGACCATGGTTTATTTCCCTGGAAGTGTACTGATGGTCACTGAAGTTGTTCCTGGTTCTTCACTATAACAAACAACGATGCAACCGAGAGCTTCTACCATCTCTCTGTGCACAAATTCAATGGAATTTTGGCCATTGAGTGTGCCCCTTTCTCTTTCAACACTACTAGGCGTTGACAAATGACTTCTCCAAGTTGGCAGCACACCTTTCAGCAAGAGGCTGTTTCAAGCCTTCTACTATAGGCTCTTTTTTTTTTTTTTTAAGATTTTATTTATTTATTTGAGAGAGAGAGAGAGAGAGAGAGCAAGGGGGAACGGCAGGCAGAGGGAGAGGGGGAAACAGGCTCCCCACTGAGCAGAGAGCCTGACATGGGGCTCGATCTCAGGACCCTGAGACCATGACCTGAGCTGAAGACTGAGCCACCCAGGCGCCCCTCTACTATAGGCTCTTAGGTGACATTGTGTAGCCAAGATGCCTCTTCGGTTCCTTATCCCACCTCTCCTTCCCTGTGCACCCTCGTCTTCCCAGTCTATGTTTTCTATATATCCTTCGCGATGTTCCCTAGGCTGTCCTGAAATGTGCTCGTGGCCTGGAATGAGTCACCTCTCGCTCTCCCTGAGTGACCTCGTGTGTTCTTACAAATTGTACACTCCCTCCCTCAGGGGTCACAGACTCAAACCCTTAGAAGTGCCAGGCAGGTAAAATAAATATGGGGGAGTCCATGCAGCTCCCCCCACCAGCCCCAACCCCAGCCCAGTGCCAGTGGTTGTTGTGTCATTGGAATCTATGTTGAATAATCTTGGATTTTTTTTTTCAAGAGGAATCAAAAATCTAGATTCATATGTAAATGCTCTTATTTTCTATGAGTTGGAAATTAATATAAAAGAAATTTTAAGCCCGTGTGGCCCACAAAACATACCTGTGGGACACATTCTGCTGCCAACATACCAGATGGCAACTTCTGCCTTTAACAAAATCACTCTGTTGCACAAATTCCCCCTTTCCTGTCTGGGGCCTGTCCCTTACCTGCTCAGTCACTAAATGCTCTGAGGCTGCCTGAGAAATTGTTCCAGAATTTAGCCTACCCTCTGTCCTCACTGCCATTCCCTTAATTCCAACACTCGCCAAGTCACACCCCGGCTGTGACTAGAGCATCCTAGCTAGCGCTCCTGCCTTCAGTTGATATCTCCCTGCCCCTGCCTTTTGCACAAACCCTCCTCCACATTCTAGAACATTCTCAGCATGGCTAATGGAAAGAGAGGAGGAGGAAGAGGTCTCCTCTCTGCTCAGACAACCCTACTGAGGCCATAATGCCCATAAAGCCAAGTTGCCCACGGCGGCCACATTTTGTCCACACTTGCCCCAGCATCATGAAATGTGACCCAGCAGTATCAAATGTGAGTTCATATAAATATTCAGGTATTGGGCTTTTCCTGAAAGATCTCACTGGCTGGCGGAGCTGGGTCTGCCATCTCCCATGGAAGCAACTGGCCGGAGCCCAGTAGTGACTGTTGCGGTGGGGACAGCTTTGCAGCCAGCCTCAGGCACCCGTGTACTACCTGTCCCGGAAGGAGTTTGCAACCCCCGAGCCACAGGCTAAAATTCAACTGTTAATGGGCACATCGGATCTGGCATGTCTGGCCCCTCTGCCCACCCCCAGCCTCACCTCTCAGCCCGACCCTTCACCCCCTTTCTTTTTCCCACCACTAATAACGGCTGACTCACCAAGAAATTGTTTCAGACCTGAACCTAACTGCCGCTCAATGGTGTGACGGCTTTAGTTACTTAAATCAAGATAGACACACTCTGTTCAGAGAGGGCTTCCCTTTAGCTCAGTAAATCTCTCTTCAAATCACTAATGAAGTTGAACTTGCCCTAGACAGTGTGTTTCAGGTTTAAGAACTCCTCCTGAAGCTCTTTATAGTCCTCAAGAGTATCCCCACTCAGCCTCGGATTCTAACGGAGGAAGACTGGACTGCTGATGGACAAAGTCACACCTAATTCATTTACCTCCCAGGAGAACAGTGTGGAAGATGGTGCAGGAAGAAAGCTGCCTGCCCTCACGGAGAACATGCACACACACGCACGCACACCCCTGAACTCACTCACTTCCTTTGTTGGTATACATAGTTAAAAATATGCGTGGTCGTCATTTTTGCTACCTGGTAATTATAAATAAAAATCTTTCATAAAGACTGTGGAGTAGGATTATTTTTGCAAAACTAGATAAAAAAAATTTTTTTTTAATTTGTTCATTTTGTTTTAAGATTCTTTGAAGGGGTCAAGCCTACCCCACATGTGTTCTCCCTTCTTTTTACTGACTTCAATGCGAGGGGTGGGAGGAGGGCTTTAAAGACATCAGCTTTAAGAACTACATTTCCCAGACTCTTTTGCGCCCGGACTTAGCCATTTAACCTGCCTCTGGCCCATGAGATGCCGTCAGTCATCATGTGGCCTTCCCAAGAAGCTCCTTAAAGGTGATGGGAGGTGAAGACTCAGGTGATGTCTTTTCTGCTCCCTGCAAAGCCATGTGACCATTAGAAAAAGACCAAAAAGTTTGGCCTTAAAATCCATACACACCAACACCAGCAGCCACCTACCTCTGGGTGCCATACTGAATGGGAAAAATAATCTTATTTAAGCCTCCGGCATCAAGTTTACTCCTTCAGGTAGGTAAACTATATTCCATTCAAAACTATTGTGAACCAGATGGGGGGTGGGCAATTTCTCCCGCTGGCTGGCCCACCAAAAATCGCAGGCAGGGTCCAATTCAGAGATAACTGTATATAATATTACTTTATTCATAGTACCTTGAAACTTTTTATGTGCTTTTACCATTTTTTGTCTCCTGGCCCAGATGCAATTCAACATGAAATTTATCAACTATGCATATAATAAGCAGTGATCGTGGAGAACTGAGCCAACTGAAAAATTTAAACCCAAATGTAGATTTCCACTTTGGCTGAAAGCAAGATGTTCCTTTCGGTGGTGGGAGGCCCTCAATTTCCCACTTCACTCTGGGTGACTCAACTCGAAAGCACTCCCATTGACATTCTGGAGTTTTCTGTAATCTCCTTTCCTTAATAAATTCAAGATAACTCCGCAAGTCGCGAACGGCTTATAATAGTGTGACTGTTTCCGGGCGAAAACAGGGATGCAGCCCCGGCCAGGAGCTCTGTCTGTGGATATCGGCATAATTGCTTCAATTCCCCACTTGTTTCTGAGTGAGTGTAGGCCTGACCTCCGGGCATGGCTGAGCATTACTCAGTCAAACCGAGAGTTTCAACGCTAAATGTGACAGTGTGTTCTATATCTGTTTTCGCTCTGGCAGATTATTCAAATACCATCCAGCTGAAGTCAAGTTGTCCCAGAGCCCGCTGAATCGTTGCCCCAACGGTCCGTGTAGGAGCCCTTCCTTAAAGAGCTTCCTTTGCTATACTGTAATCTGTTTCTCAGTGAATATGTGATGATTGGATGTTTTCAGCCTGATTCTGTTCTCCTACCTCATGTCCCCTGGAGATCCCGCCGCCTCCTTATAAAAGCCATATGTATCTTATCTTTTCCAGTGCAGTTGCTAAAACCAGAAAGCAGGCTGGAAAACCTTTCCCCAAACTGTACTGTTTTTCATCATTTCTTTCTGACACCTCCAGATAACTTGTTAGCGTACCGTCTCTCTGTATTCAGCAGAGCCCCACTGGGTGTTTGGGGACTGAATGACATCACCCAGGCGTTTATAATTAGAAACAAAAATGCCTCTTTCCAAATCTATAGCACCAGGAGACAACTGGAGAAATTTCAAAAGTGGCCGGTGAAATCCCAAATGAAAGAGGTCTTTTTCTGACCAGGAAGACGCTTGCTGGCTTTCAGGACGCTACTGGGAAAACACTGCAAGCAAGTAGCAAATCGTCTTCCCAACAGTTGATCCCAAGCCCACATGCCTTGGCTCTCCCCAGAGAAGCCGTGTTTCTTGAAGTTCCCGGAAGACTCCAAAAAGTGGTCTGAATTTTCACCACCGTGGAGACGGGGCTCAGGGGCTTTTGGTTATTGAGTTTTTATTTGTCCAACAAATTCTTATTGACTGAGCGTGAGTGCATTCCCAGGGACATTCTGGATTTTTTTCTGTAATCTTTGCTTCCTTCATACATTCAAGATAGCTCCACAAATCACAAATGACTTGATGACTGAGTTTTCGTTTATTCAAGGAATTTTTATTGGGGGTCTCTCTCAGCAAGTCCTGTGCCTTGAGGACCTTTTCTGCTGTCATCCAGTGTCTTGGCCTTGGAATAGTACGACCGGAGCTCTACTACCCAACACACTAGCCAGGAGACACATGCAACTATTTAAACTTAAATTTAGATTAGCAAACGTTACAAGAAGCTGCAAATTCATCTCTTCGTTCGCACTGGCCACATCTCTGATACTCAGTAGCCCACGAGGCTCGTGGCTACCGTTATCAGACAGCAGCCATCTAGGACATTTTTGTCATTGTGGAAAGTTCTTTGTGGGCAGCACTGAACTGATCATCAAACTTGCCTTGGACATTCCTGGATGAGACGTAGCATGAATAGCTCCCTCTTTCCCACCCAGAGGGACCTGGTTGGAAAGGGAAATTGAACAATGACAATGAACTTGGCCACTGTGCTTGCAAGGACTTCTCTGGGATCCAGAACCCTGTGTCTTACTGAAAAGCTGGCCGTGTCAGCAATCCCCCTGCCTTTTTTCATTATTTTTTGCCTTCCCACCTGTCAAATCCACCAGTATTAGTAAAGGGGGAGGGGGGAGAGTGCAGGAGAAGAAACGGCCAGTTCTCCTCAAGCGAGTGATTTACTTGAAAGCAGTTTCAGTTTTGTTTCTGATTTCGCCCGCCTGAAGGCGTTCGGATTGGCCCCTGTGCCCGGAGGGATGCCCATGGGTCCAGAAAAGGATAAGGCTTTCCCTCCGAGCCTGCTCCGCTCGGTCCGGTGCGCCCCCGCCCGCCTCGCCCAGCAGAGGGCGCCGCAGCTTAATGTTCTGGGTGAGGAATATTTACACACTCATTAGGGATTTTTTTTTTCTTCTTCCAGTGAGACTTTTCTTTTTGGGGGGGGGGGGTGAGCAGCAGTCCGAGGTGCCAGCTCATACGGGTCACCTGAAGGATAAGTCGTCCACACTGGGAGATCAGAGCCGCTCGGGCGTGCAGCCAGCTCGTTAGGGATCCGCGCGCTCCTGGACAGGGGGCTGGGGACGCCGCCGCAGCCAGTGTCGACACGGCAGACACCATTTTGCAGAACTCTCCAGAAGGGAGGTCTACACGGGGTCAGACACGGTCTGTGCCGCCCAGCGGGTCAGGCCTGCCCCGCTAGAGGGCCGCCCCCGGAGGAGCACCCGGACCGGGGCCTCGCTCTTCGCGGGGCCCTGAGGCGGTCCCCGCGGCTCAGACACCTGCCGGGCCACAAAATGGTGGTGGCTGCGCAGGGGTGCCTGCAGCGAGCAGCGGGGGCCTCTCCCGCCGCTGGCTCAGCCTCCCCTCTCCTCGCCCTCAGTCGGCACCCACGCCTGTCTCGCCCTTTCTCTCTTCGTCTGTTTCCTTCTCTTTCTCTCTCCCTCTGCCCCGTCCTCCCCCTCCCCCTCCTCCATTCATCCCCTTCTGCCTCCTCCCCTTCCTCCTCCTTCCCTGGCTGCTGCTCCTCCTCCTCCTCCTGCCCCTGCGGAAGGGGCTCGAGGGCGCAGCCGGTTCCGTTCCTGCTCCTGCTCGCGGGGGCCGTGGGGGCCGCGCACGCCTCACTGCGCAGGATCCGGGGTGGGTCAGTGTGGATCCGAGGGGTGAGGTGCGGGGCCAACGCGCCGGTGTGGGTTATGTCCTTTGCCTGTCTTGGGGCACCGGACATGGCTGATGAGATCTGAAAGCTCCTTCCTAGATGGGTGCTCATGGCTCTTCTTCAGATTTTCGAGAAACGTTAAGAAGCGCTGTCTAAGCGGCAAACGCCTGCGTGACTCCGCTGTGCCTTTGGGGAAGCAGACGAGCGCGCGCGGACTCTCAGCTCCGTGGCTGGGACCCGGCGGCCGTCTGTCCCGGGCACCTTCGTTTTCCTTCTCTGTCATCACCGCTCGCTCCCTAAGGAGGGAGTAAGACAAGGCGTGAAGAAGGCTGAGCGAAGGCGCTGATGTGGGTTCCGCGAACACAGCTATTACTATTTTTTTTTTTTTGCCACAAGCTCCCTCCAGGAGGCCTGGAGCTCATCTGCACACCAGTGCTTGCTGGACGGAGCTTTGTGTCACCTGAACTGAGGAATCCCGTGGGAGAGGGTTGGCCCCACCTCACCTGTGACTTCCTCTCTGTGACTTCTGTAAGCCATTGTTCCGTAGGTCAGTTTCTCTCTGAATGAAACACAAGAGCTTTCCTTACCGCCCCTTCTGAGACCGTTGATCAAACACACTCACTCAACACACCTTGTGATGAGCCAAGGACTGGGAAGAAACACCAGGCCAACCACCACCCGCCTCACCCCGCACATCCCAGGGTACCCAGGCATCGCCGGCATAAGCCTAAATACCAACCGTGCCTCTTTTCCCTCCCCAAAGTGTCGTGATGGGTGATAAATAAGGTCGCTCTACAGAAAACACAACAGACTTGAGTAAGTTCAAAGTCAGGGGTAAGAGGCAAAGATACGTAGATGATATAGATGATAGATAAATGGATGGGTGGACAGAGGGACAGATGGATAGATGGATGGACGGATGGATGGATACAGTTAGAAAGAAGATTAAGAGAGTCTCCACTTCTTCATCTGGAAAACGGGTCGTGGAGGGCCCCCCGCCTGCGGGGTTACTAAGCTGACCAGGAGGCAGGTGTGTTGGCCGGGCTGGGTGCACAAGCCAGAGTGGGGATTCTCCATCCGCGACTGGTCGCCCCATTGAGGCACTAGCAGAGAAGGGCTTCACCTCCCCAAGAAAGAAAGAGAGCATCTCCAAAGAAAATAATTTCATCGGAGCCTATAATGTTGGGTGTCATTTCAAAAACTGTATTTCCATTTTATGATTTCATACTTTTTTCCCTGGAACATCATTGCGGCTAGGAAGAGGACCCCACTGGGACATTAAGGCCTCTTAGGGGGCTCTGCCAATTGTTAGGGCTCAAGCTGCCACCAGCTATTGGATGATGCATCACCCTATTATTCTAGGTCCACAGCAGGACAGGTGGGGGAGGGCTAGGACAGAGGGATGCACCATATGACAAGGACAGCGATGAAGAAGAATAAGCTTCTGCCTAAATTGGGGGATGGGAGAGGGGTAGGGGACACAGAGTCCAGAAAATGGCCTTGCCAAGAAGGGCTCAAGCCTCCCACCCGCGTCCTGCTCACACATGACCCAAACAGAGCAGATGAGGCAATGGCTGAAAGAGGCAGTTTTCACTTGAGAAACCCGTATCTCCTGCTCCAGCAACTTCCCAAATGTCTTCTCAAATTTTACACAGGCTTCTAAAAATGGCATCAACCGGCATCCACCACACAGGACCATGGCAAGCTATGCCATTTAATCCTGAGGCAACACTGTGGAGCCAACCCCATTATCCCACCTCTGCCCCACTGAGGAGGAAGCTGGAGCCTGGGGAGTCTGTGATTGGGACATCCCACTGTCTCAGGCTGGAGAACCAGGATCTGAGCTCTCCTTCTATAAGGCTTTCTTGTCGCTGATAACTTTCACTCTCAGGGCAAGTTACTGGGTCTTTATAGCTGAGATTTTTCTCACCTGGTTGTTAAACCTCAAAGTTAAGCAAAATAGGAATTTGTTGGCGCAGAGAACTTAAAGAACGAGGATTGATAGCTTCAGGCATGGCTTGATCCAGACTGGGAGGTCTGAGCCATATACCCACCAGGGTGGTCTCTTCCTGCTTTCTTCTGTGTTGGCTTCACTTCTTCACTCTTGGGTGGGTTCTTTTTCTGTAGCAGTCCCTGGTGACTTCACATTTACAATCTCTCACTTTTACACACCAGCAGAACTAAAACACTTCCTTATCGATAACTCCAGCAAAAGTCTCACTCCAGCCCCATCAGACCGACTAGGACCATTTGTAAATCGATCAGATTTGCCAGGCCTAGAAATCAGTGGCCATTCCTGAAATCAGGATTCAGGGTGCACCCCCACAACCAAAGGAGCTCGAAGTGGGGGTGGTAGTTAGCCAAAGGAAAGCCAGGGAGCTTTTCACCTATGGAAGAGAAAACGGAGAAAACGGAGATGAGCACAGAATCTGTGACTGTCCCTGATGTGGTTAAGTGCTGGATGTCCTTTGGCTACTTAAGGGAGCACTTAACCCAAAGTCAAAGACTGGGGATCACCAAAGCATTGACGTCAGACCTTCAAGCTGGTAGTTCTTCACCTTGATAGGACACTGAAAACTCCTACAGAGCTTGAAAAATTCTTCCATCCCTGCACCCTACCCTCGGGATTCTGATTCAGTGGATCTGGGGCAGGGTCCAAGCAGCAGTGGGTGGTAAGTGCACCCAGGAGAACTTAATGAAGCGCCAGGGCTGAAAACCACTGCTTTAAGCGAATGCATATGCTTGGCTGGTACCCACAAACGTCCTAACCATAGCACCAAATCCTTTAAGCGCCAAAGAATTAAGAAGCCATAATTATAGGTGAAGCCTTAATTCAGAATTTCAAAATCTCTCCCCATTATTTCTCCCAGTGCTCCATGGGCTGACAACAGAATTTTGTCGGTCAGCTAAAAAAAAAAAAAAAAAAAAGGCAAAGCGAGAACTCAGCTTAGGTGTGTGCACACATGCGTGTGCATGTGTGCATTTGCGTGTGTGTGCAAACACGTGCTCGCCCCTCGTGATTATACAAAACCTTGCTCTGGGTGGTTAAGTCAGCGACACAGATGACACAGGAACTTAACTAGTGCTGAGTCATAAGCCTCCTTGTTTTTTGTAACTTTCTTCTTCCCTCCCACTCCATGTCACTCACAAACACTGGAGAAGAGGCTGTGGGTATTTAATGTTGCTAGTGACAGACAGAGAGACATCGTTTGCCTCTGGAGGTGATAAGCTAAGAAGTAGACGACATCCCGTAGGCCCCACATTGCAAGTCCGGAATGTGTAGCCTGTACCTAACCACAAGGAACCATTAGACAAACACAAAATGAGGAACATTCTATTATAACGGGGCAAGGGACAGAGGAGGGGGGTGTCTTCTCTTCAAAAATGCTAATGTCACCAAAAAGTCACAGAAAAGCTGTGGAAATGTTCCAGGTTTAAAGAAGGCTAAAAAATTAAATAAAATAAAAATCAAACCCAGATCCTGCATCTGGACTGTAACTATGCCAGAGGGGAGAATGCTATTAAAAATCATGTAAGGGGGGGCGCCTGGGTGGTTCACTGGGTTAAACCCTCTGCCTTCAGCTCAGGTCATGATCCCAGGGTCCTGAGATCGAGCCCCCCATTGGGCTCTCTGCTCAGCAGGGAGCCTGCTTCCCCCTTTCTGTGCCTGCCTCTCTGCCTACTTGTGATCTCTCTCTGTCAAATAAATAAATAAATAAATCTTTAAAAAAAAAAAAATCGTTTAAGGGGCGCCTGGATGGCTCAGTGGGTTAAGCCTCTGCCTTCCACTCAGGTCATGATCTCAGGGTCCTTGGATCGAGCCCCGCCTTGGCCTCTCCGCTCAGCAGGGAGCTTGCTTCCCCCCATCTCTTTGCCTGCCTCTTTGCCTACTTGTGTTCTCTCTCGCTCTGTCAAAAAAAAAAAAAAAATCGTAAGGTTAACAGATAAAATAAGAATATAGATGATAAATTAGATCAAAGATCAGTTGTACATCAGAATAAAGGTGTGAAGTTAACTGTCCTGGGGTGGGTAAGGGACTATCTCCATGCTTAGCAAATAGGAACTCAACCTGGGGTATTTGAGGGTCGAGGACCATGATGAGTATAACAACCACAGGGGTTCCAAAAACAAATAAATTATGCATGTTTGTGTGTATGTGTGTCTGGAGAGGAGGAGAGAGCACCAGACAATCAAGCAAATGGGGTAGAACATTAGTGGGCACATCTGGTAAAGGGTATGCAAGTAGTCTTCATATCATTCCATATTGCAGTTTTTTGGGTAAATTTGGAATTATTTTCAAATAAAAAACGTTTTGAAAGCTGGGGACAGAGAGAGAATATAAACAGTAAACAGGAACCGAATGTGGAAATATACTTCATGACTCATCAAGATTAAGAATTCCAAACACACGTGCGCGTGCACGTGCGCGTGCACACACACACACACACACACACACACACACACACATACACACAGGGCGCCTGTCAAAATTCACTCCTCATTCTAATAAAATGAGGAGTTCCTGTCTGCACCCGGGACAATGCGACAGTCACACTGTGAAGGACATCTATCCTTGAACGCTTTCATAAATTCTCCCAGATTAGGGGCTTTCCAGGAAGCCACCAGACGGCACAGCCACACCCCAACGGGCTCGCAGGACTGAAGAAATGTACGAGACTCAGGCCACCAAGTCACAACCCTCTCCAAACAGAAATCGGTCTTGTCACTGCCAACCTGAAAGCTTCCCACTGGTGCCCCGTGCCCCTTAGAACAGAATGGAAGCTTTTCCCTGCAGGCACTCGGTGTCTGCTTATCTGTCCGACTTCTTCTGAAAGACTCACTCCCGCTCTCCTCTCTCCTGAAAGCTGTTGTCCTGGGCCTCCCGTCACTGCCTGCCCCTTCTTGTTTCAATCTCAATTCAACTGTCATCTGGCTCGTCCCATTTATTTTGTTCATAGAAATGACCACGAAGTGGATTTTTTTTTTTTTTTTTTTAAACTTAGGCTGTTTCTTCTCTGCAGAATGCAGAAACCTCATGTGAGCGTTTCCTGCTCTGTTTCAGGCTCTGGGGCATGTCTTTACCCTTCTGCCCCCAGGAGCATGTGTGGTTTGGCTCAAGTTCTCGCTGCTGTGGGGTTATGGTCAACTCTTGTCCTCGGACAGCCTCCCCTCCCCACGCCCCTCCTTCCTTTGCTTTATTTTTGTTGATGGTGCTTGCTGCTGTCTGATCTCACACACACTCACTCACACACACACACACACACACACACACAATGTATTTGACTAATATATCTATGAATAGATGAATTTGAAAAATGAAATGTGTATTCTTCTGATTATCATTCAAACTCCCCCATCCTCAACCCCTAATAGATTATAAACTCCACAAGAGTGAGGAATGTATCTATTTTTATCACTACCGAGCCCCAGCACCTAAAGCCAAGCCTGGCGCCTAATAAATGCTCCAGAACTATTTCTTGAACGAATCAGAACACATGAGCAGGACTGGAAACATAGTTGCTGCTCTATAAATGAATGTTGAAAAAAAAAAAAAAAGGTAGAAGACTTCAGCTACTAGAGTTCAAGACTTTCCACAGATCTACAGTAATCAGGACGGGGTGCGATTGCTGTAAAGATCGATATATAGACAATGGAACATCCAGAAATATACCCACACAAAAATGATCAGTTGATTTTGTAAACAGGTACCGAGTTAATTTAATGGGAAAATGGTCGTCTTTTCCACAAATGATCTGGAACAACTGAATATCCAAATGCAAAAATAATGGAACTTGACCATTTCCTCACGGTAGACCTAAAATATTAATTTGAAATGGGCTGTAGAGCTAACAGACCTAGCTGAGAGAGCTAAATCTCTAAAACTCCTAGAGGAACACAGGCAAAAAATCTTTGTGACTTTGGGGTAGGCAAATATTTAAGATACAAGATCATCCATATGAAAGAAAAAAATGGATAAATTAGTTCTCATAAAATTAAAAACACTAGGTTTTCAAAAGACACTTAAAAAATGAACTAGTAAGTCAAAAATGGGCAAAATATTTGCAAAGCATGTATCTGATAGAAGACTTGTGTCTAGAATATATAAAGAACGCCTTACGACTCAGTAAGAAGACAATTTTTTTAAATGGGCAAAATATTTAAACAGACCACTTCATAAAGGAAGATATAAGAATATCAAATAAGGACATCCATGGGTACTCCGGATTGTCAGCCACTAGGGAAATGCCCAGCAAAACCACATGCATTATTACCACACACCCACTAAGATGGCTAAAATTTTAAAAATTGATAATACCAGCTGCTGGCGAGGATGTAGAGCAATTGGAACTTTCGTGCAATGCTGGTGGGAACGCAAAATGGTGTAGCCACTTGGTCAAACAATTTGGCGTCTTACCAAGTGAAACACGCAGCATACAACCCAGCAATTGCCCTTGGAGACATTACCCAGGAGAATTAAAACACACGTCTACACAAAATCTTGTGTTTAATCATTCATGTCAGCTGTGTTCATAAAAGCCAAAAACTAGAAGTAACCCAAATGTTTATCAACTGGTAAGTGAATAAACAAATTGTGGTCCATTCCTGTGACAGAATATTACTCAGCAGTGTAAGGAAAGGATTACTAATATGCTCAAGAATGCAGGTGAATCTCAAAAACATGTTCAATGAAGGAAGGTTACGATTCCATTTATGTGAAATTCTAGGCAGGGCAGAATTACAGAGACAAAGCCAGTCAGTAATTGTCATGGTTTTGGTAATGGTTGCAAGGCTGTATATGTATCTGTCAGAATTCAAAACAAGACCCATTGGTCGATTGCGTTGTATGTAAATTACACGCCCATACAATACACTGCGTGTTGGATGAAACAGGATGCACTTTTGTCAAAGGTGGTATTTCTTCTCTTTGCACCACCACATAAGTCCCAGCCTCACTACGGTTGCCTGTCGATGCTGACCTCCCTGTTACAGGGCTCGCTCATCATAATCCCCTCCGGTGTTACCAGGGGACACGTAACGATGACTAACCTTCATGCCTTGGCTTGATGCCTTATCTCAGCCTCTTCCTCCATCAAATGGGATCATACCAGTGCCTGCCTCCTGGGCTTGTCTGGAGGAGGTGAGAGGAGAAGTCACCTACAGGAAGCAGCCCTGGGTAGGTGCTCCCCGTTGGTACGAGCAAGCCCTGTGCTAATGACAGGTGAGGTGTTTAGCAGTGGGGCAGGTTCTGGGCTGGGCCTTTTGGAGAGATTATTCCATTTCACTCCACAGAGCAGAGCTTCTTACGCCCACCCCCCCCGCTTCTGGGCAAGGAGGCTAAGGATTACACTGGCGGGAGGACGTGAGGTCGCCCAGCTGGTAAGTGGTTTGAGTCTGGATTCAAATCTAGACCTGGCTGATGGCACTTCTGGTCATTGGTTGGTATCCTCTCCTTCCTCGTCTCTCCCTTCTCTTATTCTTGACTCGCCAGGGAGTCAGTTCCTGTTTCCACTGGGCCCTTCTGCCCCTGAGCCCCCGACCCACCTCTGCACACATCCTCTATTAGTGTCCAGAGACTTCCAGTCCACTCGCTCTCCCTTTTCATCGCTCTGTCATTCTCCAGGGCATTCACCGTTGCATTTTATTCTTGTCATTTTCGCTGATTGTCAACACACACACACACACACACACACACACACACACACACACGCATGCACGCACGCACGCGTACACGCACACACGTGCACGTGCACTTCCCACCTCCCTATTCCCATCCACTACCCAGCCCCATAGGGTATGTAAGCTCCCTTTACGAAAGGACAGAGAGCTGCGTGGAGTCGTTTTTGCTATTTTTCCCGTGCCCACCACTATACTGCGAGGACCTAGACTGTCCACATGGAACCGGTACAGTCACGCAGTTTTAGGAGGAACTTGCAAGGTCATCATCCAACACTTGCATTTTTATAGATGGGGAAATCCAGAGAGGTACAGTGACTTCCCCAAGGCCCCACAGCGGGTCCCGGCAAAGTCACAGAGCAGGCATTGAATGTCAAGTAATGGTTCTATGACCTTCACTCCAAGGTCTAAGAAGGTAGGAGGCACAAGACACAACTTAATCATTTTTTAAAATTAATTTTAATGTCATGCCGTGGGGCTGGCAGTGGGGGGCCCTGGGGCTTTTGGCCTAATCATTGTGTTGCCCTCCTGATGCCGTCTCTAAGAAGATCACAGGCCTCGCAGTCCCATCCACAGCTCATGCTGCCTGTGGGTCATTTAAGGTAATATATGCCTTATAAATCTTGCAATCCCGTATAAAGCATGATATCATTACAGTGACTGGTTGTGTGTGTGTGTGTGTGTGTGTGTGTGTGTGTGTTTTCAAGGTCTCATTTCATTCAAGGCAAATGCTGAAAAAAAATTCCACACTTTTTGGTAACCCTCTTTTTTGGCAATTCTTCATTTTTATTTCCTGCGATGCCAGAAGCCTCATCAACTAGGCACCACCCGGGCCTCTCTCTGCTTCTGTGCTGTCCTGGGCCCTCTCCCTGTTTAGTGTCTGCATTCTTCCAGATAGATCCCCAACCCACCTCCTGCCTGGGGGCACACAGCTCTCTGGAAGACCGAGAGAGGGAGAGACTTGTGAGGCACAAGCTCTAACAAGAGGAAAGGGTTATGCAACGAGCTTACAAAATTTTCCTTTTGCATCTCGAGGCAGCTCAGCTCCGTCCCTGGTTGCACACTGTTCTGGGGATGACTTGGCATGGAGCGTTATCGCTACGAGCAAAACAAGTCCCAGGCTTCTGCCCCTGATGGCGAAATCCCCGCTCACTCAGTGGGCAGCCACGAGAAATGGGTACCTGGGGATACTGAGGTCACGGGACTCCGGGGCCATAGCCCACACGCCAGAGCCTTACACAGAGGCTCATTAAGGACAGAGGTCTGGGAGTCGGTGCTTGTCATAAACTTAACATGCAAGCCAAGAGCCATCTCAAAGGGAGGGGGGAAGAACTATTAGCCAACCAGTGACTCAGAGGGAGAGGGTGAGTTTCCGCTTCTGTATAAAAACTAATGATTAAAGAAATGCTTTGAGCTCATCACAGATACCAACATTTGGTAGCATGGACTGATCCCAAATTATGCCACAAATGCGTCTTCAATAGCGATTAGAATAGATTTTTGTTTCCCCTTGGAAAAAGCATGGACCGCGGAAGCAGACGGATTCCTTAAAATCAAAGTCTACCCTTGAGCATAGATGAGAGTCAGCACTTGAGTCTTGGATTAGAGGATTTCTCTTGTGCAAAGTGTGGTCATTAACCAAGATGAGTATTTACCTGTCTACTTAGAGTTCACATCGGAAGAAGGTTGACGTCATAGCCAAGACTACCTTTGTGGCAAGTGACAGTGACATAACTCAACTTGGTTTAAGAATTACAAAGGGGGACGCCTGGGTGGTTCAGTGGGTTAAGGCTCTGCCTTCGGCTCGGGTCATGGTCTCAGGGTCCTGGGATCAAACCCTGCATCGGGCTCTCTGCTCAGCGGGGAGCCTGCTTCCTCCTCTCTCTCTGCCTGACTCTCTGCCTCCTTGTGATCTCTCTCTCTGTCATATAAATAAATAAAATCTTTAAAAAAAATTACGAAGGAAATTATCATCTTAGGTAACCGACCGAAGCATCCAAATTTACTGCTGACTTCAGGCATAGCTGGATCCAGGATGTAAATGCAGTTAGCAGGAGCACACCGTTCTCCATTTCTTGGCTTTCTTTTCCTTTATGTTGGCATCATTTCCAGGTACGCTCTCTCCACGTGAGTGCAGCGAAGCTGTCGTCTGTAGCTTCAGGCGGAGATGATCCTCATGGACTCTGAGTCCAAAGGAAACACACATACACACAAACACAGTTTTTCCCTTTGGTCCTAACAAAAGTCCCAGGTACGAATGCCACTGACTATGCTTGGGGTCCATACCCAACCCAGAACGCATTCTATGATTACAAACCAGGCTGCCATGACAGCTCTTCTCCACGTTTCCCTAGGCATTCGTGTCAGGTCATTCTGGAACACAGAGATGACTATTACTTTGAATGTTGGCGTACACTTAGGCACCCTGGTCTGAGAAAAACATGAATTTGTAGACCGTGTTTCCGCACTAGGGAACAAGAGGCTTCTCCCTCCTAAGGAAGGAGCAGGCATGTCCTCCCAGCTCAAGCTCCTTGGAGAACTGACAGGCATTGCCAGCATCGCCAACATGACTGTTTTTCTCTCTCTCCTGTTACTACCCCTGCCCAAGCCTGGGACTGCAGAGTTGGGTGTCATGTAAATTCAATGTGCAAATGAGACACTGGTGAGAAAAACTGAGAGGAGAGGCAAAAAAGAGAAAAGTCTTGAGTGAGCTCCAAAGTCCCCCCCACCCCCACCCCAGTCGCTGGGTCTCACTTGGTGGAAGGAGTAAATCCACATTCCCCGGCCCCTCCCCTCCCCCAACCCCCAGCCTATGGGAGTTGCATGGAGAGTGTCGACCTATAGAGACCTCAGCCAGGAACAGGGAGCCCAAGTGACCTTTCCACTCTGCCCCCTTTCTTCCTTTAGAAGGAAATCTCCCCTGACGTGGGTTCTCCGTCTCCATAAATCACAGGCCACGAGTTCAGGCCTGGAGAAAAATCTTAACACTGGCTAATATGACCAGCAATAACAAAATTTCTTGGAATTTAAAAAAAAAAAAAAGTTTTTTTGCGGCTTCCCATTTTGATTGTTGCCCCCTTTTCCTCTTAGCCTCAAATGAATTTTTGTAAGCGATAGCACATACAACTTCTAAAAAACGGACAGTGAAGCATTTCTCAAGATCTTGCCCAGTCTTTTTTTTTTTTTTTTTTTTTAAGTCTACAAGAGTCAGAATAGCCTTTCAAAGTTAGGCTGTTCCTCCAAACCAAATCCCACATCTCTTCACCCTGAGTCAGATGCAGGCTGGACACCTGCCCTCATTCTAGTTACGGGCTTTCTGACCCAACTCGAGGCATGGCTTCAAAATTGCTGTGGAATTTGAACTCACAGACATTCGTCCTGACTCAGCCACTCTGAACTCTGCTCTGCCATCAGGACCTGGGCATTTCCTTCTCTTGTTTCCCCAGAATCTGCCTGGGAGTGTCCAGGGGAAGGTTGTCACCAACAGACTTGCAATAAAAGTAATTGAATAAATGGAGAGCGTGTCTATCTCTGGAATTAGATTTTTGTGAGAGTAAAGAGATCAAATGAGATGAGGGGCAGGGAGAAGCCGGGGGAATCCAATATGACCATGTCCACTTACTTGAATTTCACTCCTCTGGGACTCATCGTTACTAACAATGGCCCTTTTAGCTATGGAACACAGAATGACTAACCTTTTTCTAGCCCGTCAGTGAGAACTACCACCATAGACTGGTAAGTATTTCCGTACAAAATCCACTTGGAAAGGATATTGTTTCAAGCCTGGACAAAGCTTATATTGTCGCGTTCCAGGTCCAGTTATTTTAGGCAAGGAAGGGGGATTTCCACTGCTCCCTGTAATCAGTCGTGAGCACTCCGCTCTGAGTAACCACTTCCTTGTAATCTGTCAGAGCCCGAGATATTTAAATGGAGGGGGGGAAAAATCCCCTGATATTAAGCATGAAATTCCTAGCCAAGAAAGCCACTATAGGAACACACCAGTGAGCTCACGCAGGAGCAAAGACGTGACCTCATTCAGCGGAGGGAATGCCAAAAAGTTGGTTCTAAAAGGAAGGAATGAGGAGCGCCTGGGTGGCTCAGTGGGTTAAAGCCTCTGCCTTCAGCTCGGGTCATGATCCCAGGGTCCTGGGATCGAGCCCCGCATCGGGCTCTCTGCTCAGCGGGGAGCCTGCTTCCTCCTCTCTCTGCCTGCCTCTCTGCCTACTTGTGATCTCTGTCTGTCAGATAAATAAATAAAATCTTAAAAAAAAAAAAAAAAAACTTTAAAAGGAAGGAATGAAACGGGTTAATGCAAGTTCTCGGGTAGGATACAGAACTAGCAGCCGTGCAATGTCAGTGTGAATGGTGTTAATAGGTCTCATTTACAGCAAACCTGACGCGTGCCAGACACTAGTTCACCCGAACCATTGTCACACGGGTCTTCCGTACAAGTTTATAGTGTTTAAAGGGTTGTTGTTTTTCTTAAGAGACAGTTAATGTATATTAAATGCGTGATAGGACAGGTGGTAACAGATACGGCAAAAATCCGAAGTCACATGCTGGACAGGGAGCCCACCAGAACACACTGCTTCTTGAAAAACAAACAAAAACCAAAAAACCAGAAACAAAAATGAAACAAACAAAACACACCACCACAACAACGTGAAAAAGAAAAAAAAAAGTTACCCTGTAGTAAACATTAATCTGTACTACGTATTTTGTAAACATTAACTCTAATCCTCGCAAAACCCCTGTGAATGAAGACACAGTCCCATTCCCATTTTATAGATGAGGAAACTAAAAGCTGAGGGCGGCTGAGTCATCGGCTCAGGGTCCCGTGGCTCAAGTGGCAGAGCCAGAATCGGACGCCACTCCCACGAGAGGCCAAAACCCCCGGCAGGTGCTAACCGTGACGTAAGGGCCACCGTGCCAAGCCCAGCGCTGGGTCATCTGCATGAGGCCACTCACTCCTCCGGGCGAAGGAAATGCCACAGGTCACCGGGAAAGCAGCCATTTCCTGCGCCTACAGATTGAGAACATCACCGTCAAGGTCCTCGCCATCCCTGGGCTCAGCCTCTAAGAGAAACAATTTGTCTCTGCAGTGACAGATGATGACTTAGCCAGCCTGGCCCTGCCCTTCTCGCTCTTTCTATAAGCCAGCGACGCTTCCTGGGTGGCTTGGGGCATGACCTCAGAACACAGAGACTTCTACGTAACCTGAGCTCCTCACCCTTCACGAGGACAGCCCGCAGCCAGTAACCCACTGTCCCGAGTGTGCGAGGCCGGCCCCTTGGCCCGCAGGTGAGGCTAACGCTGTGGCGCCATATACGTTCCGGGGCTCCCTGTGGGGTCAGGCCAAAGCTGGATTCCACTTGAGAAAAAGCTCCGCAGAGCGTCCTCCCTGTCCTGTCTTGCTTCCCCCGGCCCCCACCTCCTGGCTGCTTTCCCCGGCTAAACCATGGACCCCCAATCCTCGTCCCCACTCCTGCTCTGAGAGACCCTGTAAGACAGTCACCCATGAGGTGCCAGGGCACGGGCACCGGCATCCCACAGCACAATCACCCACCATGTGTGTAGGCGACTGGGACACGTATTAAATGAAATGAACTGGGGCGCCTGGGTGGCTCCGACCGTCAAGCGTCTGCCTTCGGCTCAGGTCATGATTATTCCCGGGTCCCGGGATCGAGGCCCTCATCGTGCTCCCTGCTCAGCGGGGAGCCTGCTTCTCCCTCTGCCTCTGCCTCTCCCCCTGCTTGTGCTCTCTCTCTCTCTCTGACAAATTAATAAATAAAATCTAAATAAATAAATAAAACGAACTTCAGGAAGTGGTGGCTTTTGGAGGAAACATTTACACGAACGTAAATACCAGGGAATAAAGACCTTAGCAAAACTATTTTTTCTTCTCCTGCGCTTATTACAAAACCTCTGTGTGCTTAGGCCCACACGCAACGTTATTCAGGCATTGTTCTATTGCAGTCTGAGAACAAATTCATAAGGTGCATACTCCAATTAACTGCTTTTCAGGGTCAGGAAAAGCGATGTTGGAAAAAGTCAATTAATTTGCCTGGGGTTACATGGCCTGTAGGGGGTAGAAACGGGATTTGAACCCACATCTCCTTATTTCTTAAAGGTGCTTCTTTCCCATTCCTCTAGATCAGGGGTCAGCAAGTCACGCTCCCTGAGCACTGTCTGGTTTTGTAAATAAAGTTTTATTGAAACACAGCCAGTGCACTTTACCCATTGTGAATGACTGCTCTCGGCCAACAAAGGCAGAGCTCAGCAGTCGGCGCAGCCTGGAGGACCACACAGCCGAAAACATGTATCTCCATCGCTTCACAGAAAAAGAGAAATGATGAGCTTTTTGTTGGTGCTGGGCTGGTGTTCAGGCTCAGACAAAAATGTGAATCTTCTTCCCTTCAAATCCAGGTCCTCCACTCCACTGTGACTTACAGCAGACGCTGCGTGCACTCACTCACCTCCCGAGGAAGGGAGAATCGAATCGTACGGGTTCCGCTAAGTTCTCATGCAACAAAATCCCATTATCTGATGGGCCGGCATTCCCTTGCTGGTTTACCTACTAACTCTTGTAAAGGAATTCTATCATTTCCTTGACAGATGATTCTTCTTGAGAATCACAGGGAAGTTCCCTCTGGAGATTTCACTCTGGAATTCACATTGTTCAAGTAGATCTCGTTACCCTGTGAACCCCTGCCCCTCACCAGAAGTTCCTCTCCTCCCCTTTTATTTACTGAATGTCCATGCTTGGAAAAGGTGATTCCCCACCCACCCCCCTTCCAGGGGTTTCTAAAGCATGGCCTTCAGACTCTGAGCTCTTTTCACCTTTTCCCATAAGTCAGTCACTTCTTAATTATGTTTTGCCCACTCAGTCTTTGAACTGTATCCAATCTGTTTGCATTCTGGGATGATTAAAATACAATGAGTACCATGGGACTGACTGAGAGGAAGTATGTTTGATCCATTCAGGTTCAAATGGCAAGTAGAAGTTGAACCCAACCAACTATATTCTCCACTTTCTGAAGGCCTCTCCCAGTTATAGAATTTTCTAGAAGTGTTATTGCTAGCTTGAACTAGCTCTGTTATTCAACACCTTAAGACGCCTGATTTTTAAATGTAAACGCTTACACCAAGTACAACTGGGACAACCTTTCTGCAGAGAAATTTCACCATGTACATCAAGGCTGACTTTTAAGTGTATACCCCTTTGATTCAATCTCCTCGCCTCTAGAATGAACCTCAAGCCTTAGAATCTAATGGAATAATCAGACACGTGGATGTAAGGCTATCCATCATGGTATTTTTTAAATAACGGGAAAAAATGGGGGGAAATCTATTTTAATGGAAAGGAATGGCTAGGGACACCTGGGTGGCTCAGGTGGTTAAGTGTCTGCCTTCTGCTCAGGTCATGATCCTGGGGTCCTGGGATCGAGCCCCACAACTTGTTCCTTGTTCAGTGGGGAGCCTGCTTTTCCTTCTCCCTCGGCCTGCTGCTCCCCTCTGATAAATAAATAAATCTTTAAAAAAAATAAAAAAGAAAGAAATAGCTAAAAAAAAATGTTTATGCCTTTCTCAAAGAATGTATTACAAGCATAAAACTCATGTGTTTGAAGAATTTTTTATAATATCCCAAACTGTTTATGAAGCAATTTTAAGCAAAAAGCTATATAGTGAAAAATACCAAATTTTTAAAACACATATATCTGCTAGTGTGTATATATTTTATAAATGCAAAGTAAATATTAATTTTTTTATTGTTTTGTTTATTGCTCTATGCCAAGAACCTGGACCAGGGTTTCTCAGTCATGGCCCTACTGACATTTGGGCTTGGGGCATTCTCTGTTGCGGGGTCCTCTGCTAGGGAGGACTTCTAGGGAGGACTTCTCCTCAAGAGATGCCAGTAGTGCCCCTCCCCCCGCCCACTCCCCAGTTATGACAACCAAAATGTCTCCAGTTATTGCCAAATGTCCCTTGGGTGACAAAATCACCTCTAACTGAGAACCATTAGCCGGGAGCATCTAATAGGTGTTTGATAATATTCTTGAATAATTCAATAAATTAGAAAAATCCGTGGAAGGGCAACTGGGTGGCTCGGTTGGTTACACGTTTAACTCTTGATTCGGCTCAGGTCGTGATCTCAAGGTCTTGAGATCCAGCTCTGGGTCAGGCTTTGAACTCAGTGGGGGAAACTTCTGCTTTCTCTCTCTCTTTCCCTCTGCTCCATCCCCCCACACATGCGTGTTTTCTCTCTCTCTCTCTAAAACAAATAAATAAATTTAAAAAAAAAAAGTAAAGGTATATGGAAATTTCAGTAGTTATCTCTTATAAACATGATTATTTTTAGTACTGGACTGTGTTTTTCCAAATTTTCTACTATACCACGTGCAGGTCTCATTCATAATCCCTCACCTGCAATTTCAGAATCCACAAGACTTATTTGATGGTAAATCTGGACTCCTCTGGGTGTATGTGAGGCTCTTAATGATCTCAGATGTTGAGAATATTCATACAATTCTCTGAAGTATTAAACAGTTAATTTTATATTCAGTATAAATAAAACACTTCTAAAATCTGAAAAAAAAAAATCTGGCTTGCAAAATGCATCTGGCCCTTAAGCTTTGAGACATAAGATTTTGAGCCTGGGTTACTTTTACAATCACAAACAAACAGAAACATATGAAAATGATCACAACACCCTCTACTCAACGGAATGAAATGAATTGAGGAGGTATTCTTACGTAAACCCTCACCCAAAAAATTTTCTCCAAAAAGTAAATGATGGGGAAAAAAGAAGTTATGGGTAGTTGTAGTAATCTTATTTTACAGATGAGGAAACAGATTCTCAGAAGGTTCTATACCAAAGGTCCCACAGCTGGAGCACGCGGGCCGTGGACGTTGGTCCCAGGTCTGTGTGACTGAGCCCATCTGGCATCACATATGACCGCTTTCTTGTTTCTGGACTCATGGCCCAGCCCCTGGCATAGAGTGGGCATCGATGATGCTTCCAAGATGTCAGTTAGAGGACTGAATGAATGAGCACCTTGTGGAAATGAGGTTAATTTCATAGAAGGCGACGGTCATCTGAATTCCATCTCAAAGAGGAAATAAAGCAAGGTGTGGCTTGGCAGGGGCTAGATAAGACCTGGGGCCGATTGATAAGTGTTCAGTTGCAGTGGGGAAACCGTCACAGGTGATGACATAAACCGCCATGCCATCTGTACGATGCCTTTATCGGTTGTGCAGACACGGGCTCTGTAGCCAGACCCGTTGGGTTCCAGTCCAGGTTCACCATTTACCAGTTCCAAGTTAATCAAAGGTTCTGTGCCTCAACATTCTCATTTGTAAAATGGGAACCGTAATAAGACCTTCATCACAAGTCAGCTATGAAGAGGAGACGAATTAACACAGAAAGAGTGTTTGGAGGGAGTCTGGTCCATGCTAAGTGCCGATTAAATATCCTCCCCTCCTTTCCCCCAGTGCATCTTCTTAAGCATTTGCTACTTTGATTGTTCTCGGCCCCGTGGGTGGAGGCTAGCTCAGAGTTGTTTGTGCACAGTTTTGTGCCACAGTCAAGGGTTTGTACTCAGATGGGCTCAGGCTCACATTCCTGCTCTTCCAGGCAGGAGACGGGTGACTGGGCAAAGTCATTTCCTCTCTCTGTGACTTGGTTTCCTCATAGATACAACCTCAAGAACAATACATCATTATGGGAACTTTGTGGGAACTAAATGAGTTTCTGTGTACCCTGCTGGGCTCAGGCATTTCTCAATCATGGTGACTTTGAGTATGAGCAGCCCATCTCAACGGTCAGAAACGGCGAAGCAGAGACCTTAGGCATCAAGCATCCAAACCCGCAGAATCCTCCATCCCTTCCATGAGAATGAATGAAGTATTTGATGCGGACCACGGGAAGGATACAGAATAACAGAATACAGAATACGGAACACGTAACAGAATACAGAATACAGAAGAGGCGTATGGACAAATCATGTATTACTTTTAATAGTCAACGTATCCATTCTTAGTTTCTTTCTATCCCTGGCCAGCAAATCAGTCTTCCATTAACACAGTGACATAAAGTTTCCATTTTATATAAACGGGGTTAAGTATAAGTAGTGGATCGCTTTAAAGAAAAACACGAAAGGAATACTAGATGAGCCGGGGCCAGATACGGTGCAAATGGCAAAGTTCATATGTGGACAGCTGTGTGGGAGATGTGCTATGCTAGACCACATCTGGTGACTGAAATAGCCCCGCAGGACGCCGAGGGCCTCTTCCAGGGCTGCAGGCAGTGATGGGATGTGTGATTCACCCTGCACTATTTATTACTGAGCCCTGCCTTCCTCTGAGTACACGCTGACCTCGTCCTTCATGGATTTCCTAACCATGAATTAGAACCATGTTATCTACTGTCTCAGGCTCCAGTTTGGAATCCTTCCTAATTTCCCACTTTATGTTATTAACTGGGGCGTGTGTGTGTGTGTGTGTGTGTGTGTGTGAGAGAGAGAGAGAGATCCTTGTGAACAAAGGTCATACTTTCCCCACTCGCACCACCTACTTCAGTAATGGATTCGCAGGAGTGGCTCAGTCATGAGAGTTTACCTTGTGTGGTGTGTGTCCCTGATTGTTGGATGCTCCCAACAGCTTGGTAAAGTAGATGCAATTCCATGTCAATTTCTACCAATGGGAAAGGTTTATAGAGGTGACATGCGCCCACGCAGAAGCAGCTAAAACTGCAAGTTGAACCCAGATAGCCTGAATGTCAAGCCTAGATCTTCACTATTACACCAGATTGCATCCACTTGAAAAGATGCCATGGATGGATGGATGGATGGATGGATGGAAGGAAGGAAGGAAAGAAGGAAGGAAAGAACAGGAGAGGCATAAAGAGGCAACAAGACCATCTTTGAGCTACTTATAAAAGTTCCATGGTTGGGGTTCTCTGATGGGCTCAGCATTGGACCGATGTTCTCTTTAATCCTCATATAAAATCTCTGCTCAGAAAAAAAAAAAAAGGACTTGGAGACGTAGTACAGGTTTGCTCTTAAGACATTTGCTATTTAGACCAAAGACTCTAGAGTCAGACAAAACAGGGTTCCAACCTTGGGTCCACCATGAAACGCTGAGTCATCTTGGGCTGGTTATTTATACTGCCCGGGTCTGTTTCCCCATCTATAATGGGGATAATGATATCAGTCTACTCCTTCAGGGTCCTAGAAGGATCAAGTGAGACTGTGTGTCCCCTGTGCCTGCTTTATGGCATTTTCGCCATGTGTGGAGACCATGTGTGGTCAGCATCATTATCGCTTTGCTGTTGTTGCTATCATTATCCATATACCTTGTAAATCTCAGAGCCAAACTATCGGTCCAGGTCCATTTTACAAGGGTGAGGAGGTTGTGAGTTACATCAGGGAGAGTCGATGGCAGCATAATGGCTCCCTTGAGGCGGTTGCCCCCCTAACCGGAGAGCCTGGGCGTTGGTGACCTGCAACAGCAAAGGGAATTGAGATTAAGGAACTAAGCTTGCCCTCAGCTGATTTGAAAGCAGGGAGACGATCCTGGATTATCCAGGTAGGCTCCGTGTCGTGGTAAGGGTCCTTAGAAGGGGAAGGGGGGTCAGGAGAGCACGGGGGGTGGGGAGATGGTCGTGACTGTAGAAGAAAGACACAAGGAGCTCCAAGGGCAGTAAGATGGGGAAGAGGGCCACGAGCCACAGAAGGTAGGCAGCCCCTGGACTGGAAAAGCCCAGGTGATGGATTCTCCCCTGGAACCTCCAGAAGGAACGCGGCCCGACCAACACCTTGGTTTTGGCCCGATGGGGCCTGGGTTGGACACTTGACCTCCAGCACTGGAAGGTAAGTTGTTACTGTTGAAGACACTCGTTTGGAGAAAACGTGCTACCGCAGCCCTCGGAAACTCTGACAGCAAGCACATTCTGACCCTGGCCTTGGAGTCAAAGGAATTCAAGGGTCTTAACTTGCCTCGTAGAGACAGCTTTCCCTCACTTGACCTCTAGAGAATAAAACTAGAGACACCTCTGCCTCTGCTTCTCCACCTCCCCCTCTTGTGGGGACCCCCCCCCCGTGCTCACTCCAGGGGGTCTACACAGCGTGCTGGAGGGAGTGGGCTTCCGGCCGGTCAGACAGGCCAGTGGCGGATCCGAGGCCCCAGGAGCTTCCACGGGGAGCAGATGGAAGCCGTTCCCCGCTGAGTGGACAGCGCTGTCATTTTGTGCAGCCGGGAAATGGCTTTCTGGACTCCAAGCTTCAGGGCTCAGAGGAGGAATGATTGCTGTTACTTCCTTCAGGGGAGAGCTCTGGTTAAAACAGGAAATGAGTCGTCGGGGCATTTCTAACTCACAGACATCAGGGCACCGTGGTTTCTCATATTCCTTTGCAAATCGGACTGGGCTCTGGGAGGGCAGGCGAGGCCGACTCCCAGAACCCGGGCATCTACGAAGGGGTCTCTTCCCACGTTTCTTCTGTTCCTCTCTCATTATTTAAATGGCAGCATCATCTACATACAATACAATGATCTTAAGCGTTTAGTTCTGAGTTTTGGCAATGAGAGGCGCCCCTGTAATTACCATCCACCCAAAACAAATTAGGGAATAGTTTCATTATTCCAGAAAGTTCCTCTGCCTTGTTCTAGGCAATATCAAACACCTCCCTCCATCCTGCCCATGAGCCAAGTCCTGATCTGCTTCTGGTCCTGATAGATGAGATTGATTTTTTTTTTTTCTAGAGTTTCATCTAAATGGCCCCAGACAGCATGTGCTCATTTGGGTCTGCTTTTTTCCACTTTGCATAATTCTGAGATCCATCCACAATGGCTCTATCCATCGTTCATTTCATTTTATTACTGAATAGTATTCCATCATATGGATTTACCTAATTTAAAAAAATCTTTTTTGTTATTAATGCCATTTGGGTTGTTTCCAGTTTGTGGCTGTTATGAATAAAGGCGCTGTATACATTCATGTGTAAGTCTTTGTATGGACTTTTGTTTTCATTCCTCCTGGGGAATACCTAAAGTAGAATTCTCCCCTTCGGGAATTACAGAACTGAACCACGGTAAAGTCTTGGGTTGCTCCCCCAATACCAATATTGACTCTTTCTTCTTTTTCTTTTTCTTTTTGTCTCTTCTCAGGTGTGTGAAATTGTTTTTGTTGTGGTTTTAAATTGAATTTCCCTGTTGACTAATGATGTCAAACACCTTTTCATGTCCTCATTGGCTGTTTTTTACATCTTTTGTGAACTGAGTCTTTTGCCCATTAAAAAAAAAAAGTGTGTGTTTGTGGGGGGGATGTATTTTTTACAGAGATTTCATTTATTTGTCAGAGAGAGAGAGAGCGCGCTCACAAGCAGGGGCAGTGGGAGAGGGAGAAGCAGGCTCTCCGCCGAGCAAGGAGCCCAATGTGGAACTCAATCTTGGGATCCTGACCTCAGCCGAAGGCAGACGCTTAACCGACTGAGCCACCCAGGCATCCCTGTGTTTATGTTTTTATTATTATTTGAGGGGTTCTTTGTGTATTCTGCATAGTTCTTTATCACATATATGGATGGCAAATTTTTTCCCCAATCTGTGACTTGTCCATTTTCTTAGCAGTATCTTTGGATGAGCCAAACTAAATTTAAAATGTTAATATTGTCCAGTTTTCTCATTTTATGCTTAGTACTTTTTGTGTCCTAAGAAACCTTTGTGTAAGCTGAGTTTACAAAAATATCCTTCTAGGTTTTCTAGAAGGTTTCCAGTTCCAGCTTTTACATTCAGTTCTCTGCTCCATCTAAAATTTATTTTTGTATCTGGAGTCGGTGTGGAAGAATGGACCACGTGTTGTAGACCGTATAGACCACACTCAAGGCCAGTGTTGTAGAGAGAGTAGGGTGAGTGTTCTACGCTCAGCCTCTAGTTCAGGAGTCGGCAAATCCTTTCTTTACATAGAAACAAGCCAGGTAGTGAATATTTTCGGCTTTACAGAACACGTAGTTCCTGATGCAACTTCTTAACTTTGCCTTTATGGTGCAAAAGGAACCACAGACAATATGTAGACACCAAGGCTGGGCGTCAACGGCAGCATTCATGCACAGCGAAGCTTGAATTTCATACGATATCCACATTTCACGGGATAGTATTCTTTTTCTGACTTCTTAAACCAGTTTAAAAATGTAACAAATCATTTTTAGCTTGTGGGCCATACAAAAACAGACAGCAGCCGGATCTGACCTACCGCCTCAAGCCAGAGTTTGCCAAGTCCTGGGCCACTCAGCAAGGCGAGCGTTCAACAAACAGCAGGACACGCTGTGATAACAGCATGAAAGTGAAGATCTGCGTTCTGTGGGAGAGTGAGTGAGAGGCAGTGGATAATCTACTTTGGAGGAGATCAAAAGGAATTATAGCTAAACCACAATGAAATACCACTTCACACCCATTAGGGTGGGTATGATTAAAAAAAAAAAAGAACAGAAAAGAAAGAAAAGGAAACAAGTGTTGGTGAAGATGTTGAGAAAGTGAAATGTGTGTCCATTGCTATTGGAATGTAAAATGGTGTAGCCTCCGTGGAAAACGGTAGAAAGTTAAACATAGAATTAACATATGACTCAGCAGTTCCTCTTCTAGGCATCAGCCCAAGGGATTGAAAGCCGGGACTCGGACAGATGCAGGTACATGAATGCGGGCAGCAGCACTATTCACAAGAGCCCAGAGAGGGACGCAAACCAAATTTCCATCAGCAGATGACTATCCACACACTGGAATATTATTCAGGCATAGAAAGGAGAAAGAATGAAATCGATTCACGCTACTACCTGGACGAACCCTGAAAACATTATGCTAAGTGAAATAGGCCAGATACAAAAGGACAAATATTGCACAATTCCACTTACATGAAGTACCCGGAATGGGCAAACTCCTAGAGACAGCGTAGTAGAGATTACCAGACACTCAGGAGAGGAAGGAATGGGCAGTTATCTAACAGGTACAGGTGCTTGAGACGACAAAGTTTTGGAAATAGCTGATAGTTCCAATGCACAACATTGGAAATATATTGAATGCCACTGAATCGTAAGCTCAATAATGGTTAAAATGGTAAAATTTTATGTCATATATATTTTACCAAAATAAAAATATCTTTTTAAAAACTTAAAAAGGAATTTTAACTAAAGGTCTTACTATGAGTCTGTCAGGCATCACATACTAATTCTTTTAATCCTAATGGCACGGTGAGGTAGGGTCTGGTATTAGCATCATGCCCATTTTATGGATGAGAGAACTGATACACTAAGAGTTTTGACAACTTGCCCCAAATCACCTTGTTAGCGAATTACAGAACCAGGATTCGAACCCCAGCAGTCTGGCTGTAGGGTCTGTATTTTGAATTACCACCCTACACATGCCTCCAAGACCAGTGGTTCTCAGCCTCGGCTGAGCGCTGGAGTTTCCTGGGGAGCACGTTTGAACCCCCAGGTTCAGGCAGCATTGGAACCTTTGAGGGTTGGACAAGACATCAGTAGCCACAAGAATGACCCAGCTGTTTCCACGGGGCAGCCAATGTTGAGAAGAACTGCTTCAAAGGGCAGGCTTCTCTTCGGGGATGGCATTGCAGCCAGTATGAGCCAGAGTCAGCCGGGGGTGGGGAGGGGCAGAAGGAACATTTCAGCCCATAGATTTTACCGGTTACATATCTTTATTGAACCACATTGGTCTTTTTCCTCTGTGAGGACAATGGCAGTGCATCCTAATAGAATCGCAGCTCATATATGTGGAACAAGGACGCCCCCAACCATGAGACTAAGCGCTTCTCATACATCATCTCCGTTCATGTTTGTGATAATCATAGGAAATAAGTTCCATCATCCCCATTTCACAGATGGGGCAAAAGGAAGGCCCAAGGCCTTATGAGAGTCAGTCACTCGCCCACGGCCACGCTCGTTGTCGGTAAGCAGGGCTAAGTGGCTGTGTGGGGGTGCCCAGATCCATGTCTGCCAAGCTTGGTGCTCCAAGCTCCTTCATAGGGAAGATTTCCAAGGGGGTCCCAGGCAGAAACAGTGGGAAAGGACGTGTCCTACCCACTCGTGGTTGGTCTGGTTTCATTTTCTGCACAAATCCATCTGTGGCCAGTCCCCTCTCTCATCCCCGCCCCTTCTTAGATGCAGACCCTTGGTGCTCCTTCCAATGCCACCATCACCTGGAGAGAGCTCCGAGAAAGAAGCTTGGCAATGCCTCTGCAGAATCTCACACTGGGGTGGAAAGGAAGCCTGCAGCCAGGAGCATCGTGTTGGAGAAATGCAGTGTACTATCAGCTAGAATCCAACAAGGGATTTACAGCTCCCTCTTCTAGAGAGAAGGTGTGTGTGTGTGTGTGTTTCTAGGTCTGGATTCTGTGGATTATGGCCACCACCAAAAGTAGATCTGAATGAGAAGAGGGAGCACCCCAGAGGAACACAATACAGAGGAGTCCCAAGATTTTTCCCCCAATCTAGAAAGCCCAAGACCATGTTTTGCAGATTCATCACTCTGTCTCTAGAACAGAGTCTGGCAGACGGGGTCACTCCCCATCAAAGTTTGTGGAGCAAATGGATACATGCAGAGGGGTCAAGGATGACTCCCTGTAGGAACAGCCTATGAACTAAGATCCCTGGCTGAACTTGACGAAGGGAGGACGGAAGGGATGTTCCGAGAGGAAAGAAGAGAAAAATATAAGTTTCAAGTTCAAATTAAGCTTTTCTATTATTCTTTGTGACCCGTAACTGATAAGGAAACTGAGATTCAGAAAAGTTTCATTATTTTCTCAATTATCATGCAGCTAGAAAGTACCAGAACCTACCTGTACCCCTGGGGATAAAAATACATTATATGTTTATTAAAATAAAAAAATTAAAAAAAAAAAAAAAAAAAAAGAAAGTACCAGAACCTGGATTTGAACTTGAGCCTCCAGACTTCTCTCCCAGGGCCCTTTCTACTGCACATGAGCAAACAGACAACCTGGAGGAAGAGAGAGAGATCTGTACCTCACTGCAGCACAAGGGCCCTAACCATCACTGCCAATGACAAAAGTCACAGTAAGAACAACATTAGGTAATTTACTAGGAACCTACTATGTGCAAGATGCAACTCTGTATATTTGAAATGCATTATCGCAAGGGATCTGTACCAACAAACCTATGCAACAGAATCTATGATCATCCTTGTTTTATAGTTGCAGAAACAGGGTTGAGAGGCATGACGAGCCTTGGTTTCCACAGCTACTAAGAGGCAGAGCGGAAGTTCGACCTCGGGAGTGTTGGACTCCACTGTCGGGGTACTGTTTCCCTGGCCTGGAGGTCAGTTTGGTCCCGGCGTCAGGCAACTGGCCTTTGGCTGTCACCAAGTCGATGATAATAGTAATTATGACCTCTCGGGGGCTTGTAACATTTCTATTTTAAGAGAACTTGCACAGTCTTTTGACAAAATGTTCTGTTTTCCCAAACCAGGTGTTTTGATATGATGTCTCCACGAGGGGGGCACTCAGCTCCCGAAACCTCTGGCCTTTCTCTGCCCTTTAAGTCTCCACTCCCGGGGAGGCCGAGTGATTTATCTGGCAGGAGAACTGGGGAAGAAGAGAGCTGTCCTCTGCTCCTGTGTCCTTATGGAGGAGGGAGTTATCCTTGAAGCTCACGTTCTCCAGCCCTGGTACTGGAGGGACCCATTCGTCCTGGGGTCAGCGTTGGGAAGCCTCTGGCCTAGAGACAGCAGGACCTATTAACAATAAAAGGTGACATTTTGGTTCCCATCTGTGCTATCGACTATATCCTCCCAATCATATGTTGAAACCTAGTCCCCATTTTGTTGTATTAGGAGGTGAGGACTTTGGGAAGGAATGACGTCCCAAAGACGGATGCCCCATGAATGGAATTAATGTCCTTATGAAAGACACCCAGAGGGACGCCTGGGTGGTTCAGTCAGTTGAGTGTCTGCCTTCGGCTCTGGCCGTGATCCCACAGGCCTGGGATAGAGTCCTGCATGGGGATCCCTGCTCAGCAAAGAGCCGGCTTCTCACTCTGCCCCTCCCCTGTGTGCATGTGCACGTGCTCTCTCTCTCTCAAAAGATAAATAAATAAAATCTTTAAAAAGAAAAGAGAAGAAAAGAAAAAGGAGACCCAGAGACCTCCCTTGCCCTCCTGTCAGGCGAGGACACTCTGAGAAGTCAGCCAGCTGGGAGAGGCCCTCTCCTGATGGGGCAGGCACCTGGTCTCCCACCGCCCATCTCCAGAACCAAGAGAAGGAAATTTCCGTGGTTTATAAGCCACCCAGTCTATGGGATTTTTGTTACAGCAGCCCCAATGGACTAAGACAACTCGCTTATCCTTTTGTCTTATTTCTCAGTGGGTGGAGAACTCCAACAGGGAAGGTGTCGTCTTTGGGACCCCCTCAAAGAGCCCAACACAGGGAGGCTTCTTTGAGTGAGGTATAATGTCTGGTTTATAAGTGGGAGTAATAATTCAGCCCTGGGGACGTGTTTTCTCTTTTCCATTCATTTATGAGTCCCATGTTTACTTGCTAAGCACCTACTATGTGCCTGGCACTCGGCTAGGTATCCTTCAAGTAAGGCTGAGCCATTGAAGGTGGGAGCAAAAGGCCAAGGCAAGAGGACTTCTCACTTCCAGCCTTGCCCCGGGAGACTGAACAGGAGGACGGTAGAGGAAGTGTCAGTGGTTTTTGAAGAGCCTAACATCCATTTTCCATTCCTTCCATTGTAACATCCTCGTTTTCCTTTGGGGGATTAGCTGCTTTACTGTGAGCGACTGCAATGGAACTGTCAGTCAGGCACCCTGCCCTCCCCTGGCCAAGAGATGAGTCCATGGTCAAGATGAATCATCAAAGTCTAGAGGCGAGAATGGTGAGTCTTCCCTGGGAGCAGAAAACACATTGCAACACCGCCCCCCCCCCCCCCCGCCAGGCCCACCCACCAAAGAGCGAGTCCTTGAGAAGTTTTGCTCCTTCGACACAGGGGACTGCTTTAGCTCTCCCTCCCTCCCTTCCTCCCTCTGTCCCTCCCTCTCTCTTCCTTCTTAGCTCTCAATTCCCCCTCCGTGAGTTTCTCAACACCAGCCCATTAAATTTTTTTCAGCACAAGTCAGCCAGCGTTGGTTGCCTTTGCAAGAGAAAATGCCATCACGATAGCCAACACATGGGCTGTAGGAATGAGAACGTTGTGTTCAGTGCCTTGGGGAAATTGAGGTTAAGAGGAGACTTTGAAATTTAGGGTCAAGGAGCCCCTGTGGCTTGCTGATTACGGGCACGGGCTCTTGAGTCAGCCCGTCCTGGATGTAAAACGCAGCTCTGCGTTTGTTTGTTATTGACTGACGCGGGACACATTACCTAACATGTGTCCCAAGCCTCGGGTTCTCATCTGTGAAGACAGGGGAATAACAGCACCTAGCTCCCAGGGCTGGCCACGCAGGGAAGTACATACTAACCTTTGGCTGCTATTTTAATGATTATTCTTCAAGATTTCTTCTGAGAAGTCATACAAAACAGGAATGCAAATTGCAAAAAAGATGCTGACCAAGAAGGCACTAAAGAAAGCCTTTCTCCAAAGAGGATGTTTATTTCAGAGAGACACGGGGGGACGTTCAACCAGCTGTCTTCCAGGAAACCATCCGCAAGCCAGGGTGAGTTCTAAATTTTAAGTGACCAGCCAGTGTCAAAGGATTAGAAAGGGAAGAAAACAAGGTTGATGTAAAAATCCAACCACAAACTGCATAAACTCTAACGTCTCCAAGATTTCATGAGGATCCTGAATTTGGAGGTGTTTCCCATCTCCATCAGGAAAAGAATCAAAATCATCGTCCATATTCTATCGGCAGCTAACTAGGAACTTAATAGTAAATATCAGAAACCAAATACTCAGGCTCTCTAGGATCTTGGAAACAGGAAGATGTAAATAATTAATTCACACTCAGGGGCTCAAGGCCTTTGCACTGAAGTTCTTTCTGTTGCTAATGTTTGCCCCAACACCCCTGTCCCCCCCTTTCCCCGTACACCTCAACCTTCTTATGTCAGCTCAAATGTCACCTCCTCCGAGAAGCCTTCCCAGTTCTCTGTAATGGAGCTATACTCTCAGAGTGTTGTCTCCGTTTCCTTCCCACCAGCACCAAGTTTGTGATGAGATGTTTCTGCGATTGTTGGTTCAGTGGCTTTCCCCAAGTAGACCACAGTTCCAGGGGGCAGAGGTCTTGTCTGTTCACATCTGTAGAACAAGGTAGATTGGTTCCAGACTCACAACGGCAACGCTATCTTTTTTCATTTAATGGCTTTGGTAAATTTCTGTTAATTAGCAATCACCCAACGAGGACCTCAGTCCTTAGCACATGCTATCCAATGATGACCACATTCATTTGTTCAATTAGTTATTAATTAATTAAGAATCTATACATGTTTACAATCTGCCAGACACTGACAGGGGCAGTGAGGACACGGCCATGACATAAAGGGGGGAAACCCCAGCCTCACAGAGCTTGCACTGCAGTGGGATGGGGTCATCAGTGAATATGTACCTGGAGTGCTTTTGAGAATGAGTAGGGAGGAGAGATAGGGAGCGCTGGGCCAGAGGGTAGGGGCGGGGGCGGAGGGTACAGAATTTTAAAGCGAGATGTTGGGAAGGCCTCCCTGAGCAGAGAGGGAACGCAGCGTGGGGCATCTGGGAGAGGGGGATCATTCCGGAAAGAGAACGGCAGGTGCGGGGAACCTATAGGGGCATGTCGGTGGCTGGTGTGGCTGGAGTGGAGGACGCAAGGTGAAGAGCGGTGGGTGGGGGAGGTGGTCGGGGGGAGGGGGGAGGACTTGAGATTGGCTCTGAGATGGGGAGTCACTGGGGAGCTCTGGAAAGAGGGGTGGGTGGCATTTAGGGTTATTTTCAAATAATCCCGCTCTGGAGACTAAATGGAAAACAGCACAGGGACATGTAGGGGGACGCTGGCTGGACCCCGGCAGAGAAAGGACACGGCGATGAGTCACTTCAGTCTCCTCAAGGGCACAGCCACCAGGAGATGCTGATGGCTTTAACGGGGAGTGTGAGGGAGGAAGGGGGAGCCGGGGGTGACTGTGGCAGTTTTGGCCTGAGCGACCCAAGGAATGGAGTCTCCCTGAGCAGACGGGGGCGACTTTGACAAAGCAGCCTGGGGGGCAGCGGGGCGCTGGGCAGTGGGAAGTTCGGGAGCCAAGTTCTGACGCGGGACGTATGAGTGTGTTTCCACACATCTGAGTAGAGAGGTCGACAAGACAGACACAGTCCTTGCCCCCTTCGTCCTGGTGAGGGAGAGACCAAGGCACCACCAAGCCAAGGCGTAACGCGATTTATTAAAGAGCAACGGGCGCCGTGAAGGGAACGCGACGGTGGTGAGTGGCTCCTAGTCATAGGGGATCAGGGTGACCTTTGTGAGGAGATGACGTGAGTGCTAAGACCCATGACAGAGGACCCCGGGAAGGAACGGCCTTAGAGAGTTTGAGAAACAGATAGAAGACCAGGGTGGCCGGGACAGAGCGAGCGCGAGGGTGGCCGGGACAGAGGGAGCACGACGGAGAGGGGAAGGGATGAAGCGGAGGGGCGGGGGCTTACCTGTTTGCTCCAGAAGCTTCCTCACGGCCTGGGTCTCTCTTCACCTGCGATGGGAAGCCAGTGGGAGGCTTTCAGGCAGAAGAACAGTGTCACCTGATTTCCATTTTTTTTTTTTTTTTAATTTGACAGACAGAGATCACAAGTAGGCAGAGAGAGAAGAAGGGAGGCAGGCTCCCCGCTGAGCAGAGAGCCCGATGCGGGGCTCGATCCCAGCACCCCAGGACCATGACCTGAGCCGAAGGCAGAGGCTTTAACCCACTGAGCCACCCAGGCGCCCCCTGATTTCCATGTTTAAAGGAGTAACTTTGGAGTGTGGCTTCACCTGAGAGACACACACACACACACACACACACACAAGTGTAGAAGCCGGAAAGCAGCCGTGGGTCTCTGGTGGTCGGCCCGCCAAACTCTAGCATTGAATCGGAAAGGTGGGCGGAAAGGGAGGAAATCAGAGAGATCTGGAACGTGTTGGGGACCTAAGTCAACAAGACGCACAGACTGGGCGTAGAATCCGGGATGATGCTGACGTTGGTGTGAGGAGCTGGACCAAGGCCGCCAGGGCTCCGGAGAGGAGAGACGGCGCGAGGAGAAGCCAAGTCCGCCTTGGTCACCGGGAGTGTGAAACTGACGAGGGAGTAGGAGCAGGGAGATGACACTGGCTTTATTTTTAAACGTGAGTAAAATATCACACACAAAGCAGTGGGCACGAGGGAAGTATCCAGTGCGACGGGTTTCCCAAAGTGATGTACCAGGTCCTCGGCTCCCCTGGAGGTCCTCGTGGCCCTGCTTGTCACCGTCCCCTCCCACGGTGACCCGCGTCCTCGCCGGGCACAACGATAGATGTGTTTTATTGGCAGTTTTAAGCCTACGATTACAAGATAATAATCAGAGGTAAGGATGGGCATTTGCTCATGTGATTCGCAGAGAAATTCCTCCTCTGTGTTTTCTCTTAGACTGCATGAGACTTTTTGGGCTGGTTGTGTGTGATTCTGAAGTTTGCTGGTTTGTCTTCTTCTTTTCAGGGCGAGGCACGAACATGGAGTGCGGGTGAAGTCGCCCCGGCTGGCCGTGGCCTCCCGTCCAGACCCCTCTTCCTTACCTCTGTGAGTCGGGCCGGGCCGGCAAACCACAGGACAGGGGCCGGCGGCAAACCCCACTCCCGCCCACCCCGGCCCCGTCCCCCGTCGGGTTTATTCCCCCCCCACCCCAGACCCCAGCAGATGGTCCTTCTTAAGGCCTTGCCGTCAGCTTCTACTTGTCGCAGTGCTCGTTTTCAGGTGTCTGTGAAAATACAGCCAACATCGTTCGGTCCTGAAAATTAATTTCTTCTCTCTCTCTCTCTTTCTCTCTCTCTCTCTCTCTTTCTCTCTCTCTCCCCCCACCTCCCTCCCTCCGTCTCATTCTTGCAGTGATTATTTCGTTTGGAAATAATTCTCCTCCCGCTCCGCCTCCGTACACCACCAAATCCCAGCAGAAGGACCGAGGCTGCTCTTAGGACTACACGGACAGACAGACAGACGGACGGACAGGTGGGAGAGCCACCCTAGCAAGACGCGCTCACACCTGCAGAACAAAAGGCTCATCTTTATTTATCTATTTTTACTCCTCAGGAGACCCCGGTCCCTAGAGAACTGTTTTCACCTCCTGGGCCCTGCACACATGTTTTCTCCATGTTAAATAGTAACCCTGGAGTCTCCCACATCCTGTGCTCTGGACTCGGTGGCCACATTTTTACACACACACACACACACACACACAAACATGCACGCACAACCCAATCCGTACTAGCCGACGGCTGGCAGAAGAAAACGAATTTCATTGTGACTCTTTCTCCTTGTGTCAAATCGCTTAACTGAGATACAATTCACACGCCGTGAGACTCGCCCGTTTTAAGTGTTTCATTCAGTGGTTTCCATTTACTGACTGCGTTGTGCTTTACCTGATTCCCCTTGGAAAGCAGGACGACAGAGTGGCCATTTGGACCCCGCATGCTCTCTCCCCACTTTGAAAGGTGACATCTAGATAGCAAAGAGCAGATTCTGTCCACACACACACACACACACACACACACACACACACACACACATCCCAGGTGGTTTTCTTCCTTAGGTCGTTTACAACCTGCTTCCTGGGTTGTGAGTCTGAGGCTCAGGCCTGATTCTTAGAAGCGTGTTGACGAGCTTCTGCCCTATCAAGAAGTGTCTTTCCTGTTTTCTGTTTGTTTGGGTTTTTTTGTTTGTTTGTTTTGTTGTTGTTGTTGTTGTTGTTGTTATTTAGAGCTTTCTGCTCTTTCCCTGATCTGCTGGGCTTGAGACACCTGAATGAAAGGGATCTGTGTGGCAAACGACACAGAAGTATGTGGTGTTTAGAGCCAGACGAAAACATTCATAGCATTAGGACTTTGGGGGTTGGTAAAGAGGAAGATGGTCAGGAAGATGAAGAGGGCACAGAGGCCTAGAACTTGGTCCTGATATGAAAATTAACCTATAGGGGCGCCTGGGTGGCTCAGTGGATTAAGCCTCTGCCTTCGGCCCAGGTCATGATCTCAGGGTCCTGGGATCGAGCCCCACATTGAGCTCTGTGCTCAGCAGGGAGCTTGCTTCCCCCTCTCTCTCTGTCTGCCTCTCTGCCTACTTGTCATCTCTCTCTCTCAAATAAATAAATAAAATTTTTAAAAAAAGTGTTAACCTATAGTTTGGCTCTGACTTCTCAGAGTCTCTGTTTCCTCATTTGAAGAACAGGAATGAAAATAACCACTTCAGAGAGGAAAAAGTAGCACAAGACAAAACCAGAGAGGGAGACAAACCGAAAGAGGCTCTTAATCGTAGGAAACAAACTGAGGGTTTGTTGCTGAAGCGGTCGGGGGTAGAGGGATGGGGCAACTGGGCGACGGACATTAAGGAGGGCACGTGATGGAATGAGCTCTGGGTGTTATGTAAGACGGATGGATCACGGAACTCTACCTCTGAAACCAATACTACCTTATATGTTAATTAATTGAATTTTAATAAAGAAAATAAAGAGGTAAAATAAACTTAAATTAAAATAAATAAAATAACCACTTCAGGAGATATCCCCGAGGATCGCACGAGATCATTTATGTGAAGACTCCGTAGAACACAATCAGTTCTTCTAAAAAAAAAATCTATAAATATTCATTGAACACGCAAACCTTTTTTTTTTTTTTAAGATTTTTACTTATTTGACAGAGAGAGAGATCACAAGTAGGCAGAGAGGCAGGCGGAGAGAGAGAGAGGGAAGCAGGCTCTCCACTGAGCAGAGAGCCCAATGCGGGACTCGATCCCAGGACCCTGGGATCCTGACCCGAGCCGAAGGCAGCGGCTTAACCCACTGAGCCACCCAGGTGCCCCAAATATGCATCTTAAAGAGCTTCACTAATGGTATAAAAATTCTCTTTCTGTCAAAGTACATTAATAAAAATGCAGTGGCTGCTGTCAGAAAAGTACATCCCAGTTCAACCAGCCACTCAGCCAATAAGCAGTAAGGCCTGCTGGACGCCGGACGTTAGGGATTGTAGTAGCAGACAGTCAGGTAGAGGCAAGTGGAGGAGAGACAGACGTTCAATATATAGTCAAGCAAATAAATATCTAAGTACAAACTGCGCAAGGGCTGTGGGAAAAACTCTCCCAGTGTGTGTGTGTACGTAGATGTGTTCAAAAAAATTTGAAGAGAATGTAGATTTTGCTAGTAAATTTATGCCTACAGGCATAGAAAAGTTTTTGGGAATAATGCATGAGAAATCAGTTACAAGTGTTTCTTTTTGTGATAGGAACCAGAAAAGTAGATAAGGAGATGTCTTCCACTTTTTATGCTCTAAGTATCTATAAAATTTGAAGTCTGGAACTATACGCATGCATTTTTATTACTCTTTGCTTGTATAAATATCAGTGGGCCTCCTCTTACCGATAGACTTAGGTCTGATTTGATTTTCTTCATTAGACTGTTCTCTATTCAAAAGCGAAACCTGTTCTTTAAAATGAATAAAAGATTAACTGCTTAGCATATTTAACTTGCCAGGCTAACCCAATTAAATATTAAATAGAATATTATTGTACTTGAGCAGACAAAGGTCACTTACAAGAGTGCAAGAATGCAGCAACCCACACTAAGTCGTTCCCAGCCCACTCGTGCCCACAAATTTTGCCTAGTCGATAACACTTTCATTCAACACATTGTTATTGAGTGCCTACTGCGTACCAGGTATTGTAGATAAAACAAAGCACTCAGGGAGTCGCAGCCTACATTCCAGTTGAAGGAAACAGACAAGAAACAAACAAATCAAGTATGTAGTATTCATTGTATAAAAGTATATAATAATACAAGTGTCATAAAGAGAATGTAAAGCAGAGTTGGGTGCAGAGGGACTGACGGAGATGGACCGTGCTTTCTGGTTATTTATGGAATACATTTCGTGGTTGCACTCAGCACAGAGAAGGGCCGGGAGGCATGTCAACAGTGACCTGGGTGAGGTGAAGGAGGAATGAGCCATACAGGCGAAGGAGGGAGGAATGCGCTCTGCCCGACGGACCAGTAAACGCCCTCAACTGGGAGTCCGGAGACCAGCAAAGTTTAGCGGTGAGCACCCAACCGGTATGCTATCCTGTCCACTTGTCAGTAGTGCTCCAAACATCTCATAATTTAAAATTTATTTTTTAAAAAGTAAAAATTAAAGGCGCCTGGGTGGCTCAGTTGTTAAGCGTCTGCCTTGGGCTCAGGTCATGATCCCGGGGTCCTGGGATCGAGCCCTGCTCCACGGGGAGCCTGCTTCTCCCTCTCCCACTCCCCCTGCTTGTGTTTCCTCTCTTGCTGTGTCTCTGTCAAATAAATAAATAAAATCTTTAAAAAAAAAAAAGTAAAAAGTGAACGCTGATAGTTTTATTATCTTTGTGTATATAGAACTCAATATACCATTCCGGGCATTGCATTTCTTTTTGAGATATTTAATAAAAAAGAATCAATTTGAACTATGAAGACCACAGAAACAGAGCTTTATCTATTTTTTAACATATCTTCATATTTCAAGGGGTGCAGGGCAGGCTTATTCTGAAGAGCACATGGGCTCTTGATCTTGGAGTCGCGAGTTCAAACCCTGAATTGGGTGTAGAGATTACTTAAAGACAAAATCTTAAAAAATAATAAAAAATAAACATAAACACATCTTTATATTTCAATACTTTTTTTAAAAAGATTTTATTTATTTATTTATTTGAGAGAGAGAGAGAATGCAAGTGAGCACGAGCAGTGGGAGGGGCAGAGAGAGAGGGAGAAGCAGGCTTCCAAATGAGGGAGGGCCCTGAGATCATGACCTGACTCGGAGGCAAACAAATAACCAACTGAGCCACCCAGGCACCCTGTATTTCAAGATGTTTTTACACTGCCTAAAGCCATATCCATTCATAGTTGTTTTTTTTTTTTTAGATTTAATTTATTTATTTGACAGAGATCACAAGTAGGCAGAGAGGTAGGCAGAGAGAGAGGAAGGGAAGCAGGCTCCCCGCTGAGCAGAGAGCCCGATGTGGGTCTCGATCCCAGGACCTTGGGATCATGACCTGAGCCGAAGGCAGAGGCTTTAACCCACTGAGCCACCCAGGTGCCCCATTCATAGTTTTTGAAATACATTTTTTTATCTATTGTCTTAACAGTGTCTCATGAAATACCCGTGGGTTTTTTTTTTTTTTTTATTGTAGTACACGTCCATTGTTATCCACAGAAGTTAAATTAGTAACTATACTTCCGGGCCATAAGGACAAGGATTCTGGGGTGTGTTGTTTTCATCCCGCTCTAAGATGTTTGCCAGTAGGAGAGGAAATGCGACAGGCGGATGAAACCAGGTACTACTTAAAGAAAAATAACAAAACATAATGATGGCGATGATGGCGAGGGCAAGCCCCATCTGACGGCCCACCTTGGAATGCTCCTCCCGCTGGGTCTTCACCTGTCAGAGGGGCTGGCTTGAAGTTCTCTCCGAGCCCTTTGATTTATTCTCTTTCCCCTTTCCTGCTCAGATTTTCAGTTCTAACTCTGAATTCTGATGGAAATACCTACTCAGTCACCAGTCATTGTTCCTATAATGGGCTGAGCATGAAGTTAATTTTCTCCTCTTTCTTCAAACTGGGTTTCTGTGGGCAGGCTGCTCGAGAACACTGGTTCGTTCAACCACAGGGGATCCAGGCCCACCCACCCTTTCCCGGGGACACTTGGCGGTGTTGGGAGACATTTTTGCTTGACGGTGCTGCTGGCGGCTCCGGGGTGGGGGCCGGGGATGGTACACAGGACAGCCCCCTTGTGACAGAGAAGGATCCAGCCCAAAATGTCAATGTGCTGACGATAAGAGGCTCGGATCTCCAGAAATTGGAAAAGACAAAAAAGTGGATGAATGGATGGAGGTCACCACTGTCTTCCAATGTCCACACGGTATTTCCCACTTCAGAAGCAACACAGAGACTTTTGTCGTCATTGATGCTGCTTCCCTTCCACTGATTACGCTCCATTATCCCTGAAGCCCTGGGGGTGGGACTTAAGCCCACGTGAAACCCAAGCACAGGACGACAAAGTGAAAAATGGAGGCAAATTCAAACATGGGCCATAACTACCAGAGGACTCCTTCTGCTCTAAGCCTCTGGGGGTGGGGGGGGAGTCTTCAGATCCTTGGTTTCATTCAACTGACAATAGGTTCATCTGCATATGGCATTCAGCAGCAAAGTAAACTTTTTTTCCTGCGTCTTTTGTTTCCAAATCAAAGGGAAACAAAGAATATCCCGGCTCCATTCAGGCATTTTCAATGACTCTCAAATAAACGTGGGAGCAATTTGGAGCCATTTAACATGTAGAGTGATGAGAAAGCGTACTTATTAACCTTGTAAACATTCTACACAAGTGCGAGGCAACCTTCATAAAGAATATCCAAGTGTCCTTTGAATATAATAGCCCCTTGGCACTTGGAAACGTTCATAGGTCTCCGAAACAGAATAGAGCAGAACAGACTGAAAGAAGGCAATCTTCAAGTCTTCCAGAAATGTCGCCATTAACACATTATTTTTCAATCTCTTTACGCTCCGAAGCTTAAGGTTTCTCACCCCACGATCAGCTCCACTTACAAAAAAAGCCCTTTGGACCCATATTTAACCAACCACCAGAAGGGATTCAAAAGCAGGCTAATTGAACACGGGGGTTTTTGAAACTCTATAATGATAACCCAGGATTTTTCTTGAAAACACCCAACAGCGGCCGGTTGGCAGGAAGCAGGAATTAGACGAGAGAACTGATGGAAACCCGCCCTCCACCCTGGAAAAACAAAACAAAACAAAACTGCCAGTAAGAAGCGGTGAGCTTTGAAATCGCTGCGTGTTCCCTCATTCCCCGTTCACACTGCCTTAGGCCTCACGGACACCTGCGCCATCCACCTTTCGGGGAACAGGAAACCCACTCTGTCGGGTCATCCCGTCCCTCCCTCTGGGTCCCCGTCACCCTGGGTTCTGTCTGCGTGTTTTACAATCCCCTCCTCTGCTCCAAAGACCAACGAGGTCCGTCTCCAGGAAGGGTCCTCGGCCAAAAGCGTTCACCGCTTAACCGTATTTATCCCTTTCTTAGCCTTTTACCCGCTGGCTTCAGATTTCTCTGTTAACAGGCCAGCGATGGCCAACCTCCCCCGAATATCAAGTTCTGAAGAGGCTGGAGAGCCACACAGGGGAAGAGTTCGTGGGGAGCCCGATGGGGTGTTTTCTGTCTAAATCCTTGGGCCTCCCTCCAGCCTACCAAGGCAAGTGACAGGAAATTAACAGCCGTAATCAAAGCCTCCAGCCTTTTTCGCTAAGGGGGGGATGGAGGAGGGGATACAGGCATTGTGCCCAGTAGAACCTAGAGAGAGAGAGAAAACCTCTCTCTGCTCGAATTTCTGAAGTTTGTTGCCAGTGAGTCAGTACATACCTGACAAGGGGGAGGAAAACAAAGGGTTGTCTAACTGGTTTGGCTGTTTCAGCCAGCTACTACTGAGAGAAGTAAACAGATCCTTAGCATTTCAGTTACGTCTAACTTGGACATTATTTTCAAGTCAACATTTGTCGTTTCAGGGCTCTGAATCAGATAGATGGACACACACAGTCTTGGATGAGCAGACTCCCTAGCAACCAGCCAGCAGAAGCTACACCTCCTCCGGGCAGTCCTCCAGGTGTTCGATGGAAGGAGCTGGGGGAGGATTTGGTAACACTTGAGTCAGGACTTCGCAGTTCTCTTGTCAGACTGCAGCTGAATTGAGAAATGTTCTTCCTTTGCCCTCTGGGCTCCTCCAGTCGGCCGGGATTTCTGCCGATTGCCGCACATTTCAGTGAACTGGACGCGCGGGCGTTCTCTCTCTCTCTCTCTCTCTCTCTTCATTCAGGAAGTGGCCCGCCGAGCCCGGCCGAGCCCCGAGATTCTTTCTGCTCTGATGATATAAACAAATTGCAGAGGAAGTCAAGTCAAACTTTCCCTTGCTTCTTTTGTTCTCCGACTAGCAATTCCGAAAGCAGAGCCAACTTTTTCTTTTTGGAAGCCTTTGAAAGGTTGCTCTTAACTGACAAGGCAGAAACCCTCATGGGTTTTTTTGTTTCGTTTTGTTTTGTTTTTTTGTTTTAAACAAAGATCCTCCTAAACTTATTTTGTTAAAAAAAAAAAATCGGAAATTTCCTAGAAGTTTCTTTTAAGGCTGGTTTTTTTTTCCTTTTTTGAGCCTTTCCAACCCAATTGCTTCCTTCACAGCACACAACTCCCTAATTGTTGTTCTTCCCTTCAAATTTCAACCAGGAGAGCAATAATGAGCTTTGCATGGACAATGGCTAAACCCGAATGAGGCTCCCGGTGCCCTCATTCAGGGCCAGGGAAAGCTAACAGTCGTGATTCAATAAAGGTGCCAGCCCAAAGCGCGGCCCAGACAGAAAGGAAACAACTTATCTGTTGAATCTACAGATACTGCTTGAAAAATCACACATAATTAATCCCTTCTCTGAGTGGAGGCCATTTGAAGCTTTATCACCAGCTTTTAGATTTCATCTCTAGGTTTCACTGATGGCTCCGGGAGGGAACATTTTCAAACCAAGGTCCCTGATAATCCAGACATGCTTACCACGCCTGTACTGGTTGTCTAATAAGAAGAAGCTTTGCACTAAATAACTGAGGGAAAACAGAGTCGAGATACACCAACAAATCTCTGCAGAGGGGCCCTGAGGTGGCTTCCCAGATGGGACATTCTGTTCCGTTAATTCTGGTGCAAGAAACAAAGACAATGTGACAGCTTCATGGATATCAGTATGCCTACCTCAGTCGTCCTCAGGTGGCCTTCTGTGTACAGAGGTGGGTAGTCAACATTTTTTTTTTTTTTAAGATTTTATTTATTTGAGTGAGAGGGAGCGAGAGAGAATAAGCTGGGGAATAGGAAGGGAGAAGCAGACTCCCTGCCGAGCAGGGAGCCTGACATGGGGCTGGACATGGGGCTGGACATGAGCTCGATCCTGGGAGTGAGCCAAAGGCTAGAGACCTGAGCCAAAGGCAGACACTTAACCAACAGGGCCACCCAGGTGCCCCTTGGGGTAGTCAACTCTCAACACAGCCCTATTTTCTAGGAAAGCATGGTGGAGCTCAAATACAGGCTCACAATATTTACTGAGCCTCTGTGTTCCCTTCCGTAAAATGGGAATTCATTTTACCATGACAGTACTCTTACATAGGTTAGAAAAAATACATACCGAGAGAGAGAGAAAGAGAGAGAGAGAGAGAGATCTCACTTCACTCAATGTGTGGTGTGTGTTAAGTTCTCAGTGAAAGGTAGTTATGATGATTAAAATTCATAACACTATGTGAATTCTCCCGGGTCAGGAAAAACTAGCCTTGGCAGAACCTGAACTTTACAGATATTTGCAAAGTTACTCTGCTGTCAGAACATGTTTGCTCAATCATGATCGTCTCCTCCCTCTTTATCTATAAATACACAGACACTGTAGATATTTATAGAGTAATAGGTATATAAAATCATTTGTGCAAGTTGTAACTGACTGTGTAATTATTGAATAAACAGTGGATGAAAGGGAAATGTGAGGTTTTGAAAGCCGGCTTTCATTCACATTTTATCTTACATTCATTACCGGTGATGATTTTTGAGACATCCATTTTTCCCTTGAGCGGCATCAGATGAGAATGTCATTTCATTTGCATTGCAGGGTAAACAGAGAGAAAACCGGAGGCAGCAACTGGCTTGGACACTTCCACGATATGCGGGTCATTGTTGGAAGTTGTGTGCACCTTCACACTCCGTAAGTCTTTTTGAAGTTTGCCGTAGAACATGTAATACTTACAACGTACCTGACACTATCTCCGAGCAAATAGAGCCACCTTGTACTGATGCAATCGCTATACATTTATAGAATTCTACAATTGCCTTCCACAAGCTTTGTCAAATGCCTACTGTGTGCCGGGCGCTGGGACACAAGGAGGAATTGTCATCAACGCTGGATTGCCCCGTTTGCAGACTCGACACGCACTTACAAGTCCGGAAAAGCGTGGCCGCCAACCACCACAATCCTTCCTTGTCCTCTGGAGGAGACAACCAGATAATTCAGAAAAGTTATTTTAAATTTCAACATACGCATGCTTTTGTCACTGAGAAACTCAACTCAATTTTTTATTCTAGTTTGACTTTTTTTATGTTAATTTTCATGTGGGGGCAGGTCCTGAGATAATATGGATTATTGTTCAGAAAATACTCCTCCCCCACTCCTCCTTTGGGTAGAATATACTTCCCCGCACCACCGACAATGGACTTGGCCATGTGATTTTGTTGGCCAATAGGCTGTTAGCAAGCTTGATTCCAGCCAAGCCCTGCAGTGCATCTGTGTGGTGGGTCACGCCCTTCTGCACTTCCAACATTGCCGTGAGGAGCGTAGGTCTGTTCATCCAAGGAGGATGAAAAACGCCTGGGGCCCATCTGGTTGTGACCCACAATTGAAAGCCCAGCCCAGCGCAGCCTAGATCATCTGAACACCAACCAACTTGCAGAGATGTTTTTGTGGGATTAAGTAATTACTGCTTTAAACCACTGAGTTCAGGAATCGTTTGTTACATGGTATTATTGTGGCAATAGTGGACTGATGTAGGCCCCATAATACTTACAGGTCTTTTTTTTTTTTTAAAGACTTATTTATTTATTTATTTATTTGACAGAGATCACAAGCAGGCAGAAAGGCAGGCAGAGGGAGAGAGAGAAAGAGAGGAGGAAGCAGGCTCCCACCTGAGCAGAGAGCCTGATGCGAGAGGCTCGATCCCAGGACCCTGGATCATGACCTGAGCCGAAGGCAGAGGCTTTAACCCACTGAGCCACCCAGGCGCCCATACTTACAGGTCTTAATCTGACCATGGGCATACCAATACAGTTACTAAACTGCAGAGGTTGGGGGGTGGGGAGCAAATTTAATTTTAAAAGATCCTTCAAACACTTGCCTTCCTGAATTGATTTTGTTATGTAAATCGAGGTCAATTAAAGCCTTTGATGCACTAAATGAAATTTGAGGCCCATAATGTTTAAATAAAGCAGCATGTGGTTGAAGAATAAAGGAGGTATAAGGCACTCATTTATTTATTCAGCACTAGATAAAGCTTTTATTCCACAAATGCTTCGTCCAAAGAAATGGTTCCCTCGTTAAAGAGATGCTCATTGAGCTCATTGGTACTAGAACTTGTAGAGGCAGTATCCAGTCCAGTGCTCCCCACAGGCCACGCCTTGTTCTTAGTGCTTTACGTACATCAGTTTATTTAATCCTCAGTGCTTCATGTCACAGTTACTGTGGTCATCTCCAACTGACAGATAAGAAAAATGAGGGCTAATAATACATTATATGTTAATTAAAAAATTATAATTAAAAAAAAGAAAAAAAAAAGAAAAATGAGGACCCAAGAGGGTAAACGACTTCTCCAAGCTTCCACGACTTGTAAGTTACATATCTGGGATTCAAACCCAGGCTCTCTGATTCCAGAGCCCACACTCTTCCCCACCATGCTAAGACATATCTAGTTTTTGTTGACAGGGAATTTATTGAGTAAAAGGAGCAGCGACGATTTAACAAGAAGACAAATCAGTCATACAAACCACGGGCAGAACCAGGATGGAAAAGAATAGGAAACTATGTTTAAGAACAATAGAGAGGACCTGTTTTGGAGGTCAGAGAAGGCTTCCCTAGGTAGGTGAAGTTTTCTGAAGGATGAAAACGATCAGACAAAAAGTGGCTGGGAGAGAGAAGAATGTTCTGGACAGAAAGAACAGCAGGGAGGTTGTTCTGAGGCAATACACAGTGTGGCGTGTATTAGGGACTGACAAATGGCCGATGCTTTAATGAAGTTGAAAGTCAAGTGTGTCTCTTACTCATTGCCATGGGACAGGGGTTAGTCAACAGAGTTTTTGTGAAGTGCTTAATAGTAATTATTTTGGCTTTATAGGCCACAGTTACTCAACTATGACATTATGGTGCAAAAAAACCGTACACGTTAAGTAAACAGAAGAGAATGGTTGTATTCCAATTAATGTTTATGTGACATTGACATTTGAATTTCCATGTGTCAGTTCTACAAGCAGTAAGTATGTGTGAGAAGACACACAGGATGTTTCTATTTAGTGCATTTCCAATGTTTCAGGTTGGAATTATTATGGAATATTATGGAAATATGATGATATTTGATGATTCTTGACCTTGGAACTCTGGTGAGTTCTCTGCCAAAAGAGAACATAGGTCATCCTGGAAAGAACAAGAGATGGCTTTCAATAAAAGTAATGACAAGCTCTTGGGTTATTTCATTGTTGTATGAGGATTCTCCAGCAAAACAGAAACAGTAGAATATTTATGTATCTATTATAAGGAATTTGGTTCACACAACTGGGGAGGCTGTGAAGTCTCCCGATTTGTCATCTGCAAGCTGGAGATCCGGGAGAGCTGGTGTGATTCAGCCTGAGCTCAGAGGCCTGAGCCCCAGGAGCACGGGGAGCAGGAAAAGACTGATGTCCCAGCTCAAGCAGTCAGACAGGAAGGGCCAAATTCTGCCTTCCTCTCCCTTTCTGTTCTGTTCAGGCCCTCTGCGGATTAGATGATGCCTGACCACACTGGGGAAAGGCAAGGTGCTTTCCTGAATCAATGGATTCAAATTTTATCTGGAAACACCCTCCCAGACACGCCCAGAAATAAAGTTTAACCAAATATCTGCGTAACCCATGATCTAGTCTCATTGATGTAAAATTAACGTAGAGGAGTAAATGATACATGATCATGGCGGGGGTGGGGGAGGGAGGGACCCACGTGCTTGCTAAAATACTGCATTGACAACAGTAACAAACAATGCATGTTCCATCTTTACAGAGGAAAACAACTACAAACTGGTCAGTGGTATGGTCATTCTAGGAGTATTTGAGCCTTATCCCTGCCCAAGAAAGCTTGTATTGTCGTGAAATCTTAAAGAGGGCGTGTATGAAAGAAAATTAACAAGATGTTTTCCCAAATTGGACCTAGTAACTCTAAAAATTTACATCACCTAACTAGGGATGAGTAGAGAAGCTAGAAGAAACGTTCCAAATTGACAATACTAATAATAGTATTTTTCAGCTGAAAAAATTTTGTCACTTGTAATATTGTCTTTTATGCAAATTAAGTATGAACTTTTCTAACTAACTTTGTATTCTTTTTATTAAGGAAAGCCCCCAAACTGCAAAATCTTCAAGGCTTGCAATCCTGGAACCAGCTCTGAGTAAGCACCTACTGTATGCACCAAGCATATCTTGATGCTAGAAACAGAGCGCTGAACAGAACAGACAGCAGTGGTTTTAAAATATGTCCTTGAATTCCATGAGTTCATTGCCACTCCCGTGCTTCAAAAGGCAGAGAGGTTGTTTCCTTTCGCTTTGCGTGTAGGCTGGACCTGATGACTTGTTTCTGGGGAGTGGAATATTGTGCAAGTGACATTGCGTGGCATTTAAGGCCAGTCATAAAATACATGGCTGCTTCCCTCTCGTTCCTTCTGGAAGCCAGCTGCTGTGTTCTGAGAGCGCTCCAGCGGCGATATGGAAAAGCCCACACCGTGAGGAAGGAAGGCCTCCAGCCCATAGCCATGCGTGTGCACCTTCTTAAAAGGAGATAATCCAACTGTATTTAGTCAAGCCTTAAGAGGTTGGCAGTTTCGGCCAACGTCTTAACTGCTTGTAAGAGGCCTCGTGCCAGCACCATCCATTCGAACTGTTACCAGTGATTCTTGACCTCAGATACTGGATGAGATGAGAAAGTTGTGAAGTTGTGAAGTTGCTACATTTGGGGGCAATTTGTTACACAGCGGACAATCAATAATATGCTGACCAAAGTCCTGGCTTTAGGTCTCTTATGTTCTGAGGTTCATTTAACAGCCATTGAATCAATGTTTTTTGAGAGGATGGTGAATGACGGTAAGCTAAAGAAACGTATCAAATCATCGTTAACTGTTCGTTCACTTATCAAATATTTACTGAGTGGCCCCATATGTTTATCCGTGTTCTAGGCATCAAGCTAGAACAATAAGCAAGAAGGATGGAAAAACCCTCCTCTCGCGGAGCTTCCAGTCTGGTAGAAAAAAAGCAAGTTTTTGCCCTGTGTCTGATACTTACTCACCGCAGGACTCTGAGATCAAGTTTCCCTCTCCCAGATATGTGCAGTACCTCATTAAATTCTCACACGGGTCCCTGCCTCTGCCCCATAACCATGCTACAGCCTTTCCCAGGCTCCCTTGCAACACAGCAATATGACACAATTCAAGCCAGTACAGCAAAGGCAGGAGATTGGGGTGTCAGGAAGGTTTGTGTCTTAGGAAGGAAAAGATGTCCCTAGTTCTACTGTCTTCATTTCCCGACTGGAGAGTGCTAGGGGTTATACACCCTGCAAGCACCAAGGAAGGTTGAGTTGGGGACATCCGGGTGGCTCAGCCGGTTAAGCGTCTGCCTTTGGCCAGGATCTCTGGGTCCTGGGTTTGAGCCCTGCATCAGGCTCCCTGCTCAGTGGGGGGTCTGCTTCTCCCTCTTCCTCTGTCCCTCCCCCCACTTCATGCATTCTCTCTGGAGCCCTTTCTCTCTCTCTCTCTCTCTGTCTCAAATAAGTAAAATCTTAAAAAGAAGAAGGAGGAGGAAGAGGAGGCCGGAGAGAGCTGCGTAGCTCTGACATTCTTAAGCCATTGAAGCATTATAGTAACTGCCTGCCTGCCTCTGAATTTCCTTTTAAGTGAAAGAAAAAAAATAGCTTGTTCATTGAAGTCTCTGTTGGGTTATTGTTGGCAGTTGCTACTTACAAGCTAAGAGCATTCCCAACTGACTCAATGAAATTTAAGTGGAGAACCAAGGTCACAAAGCCAATGAATGGAGCAATCAGAAATTAAAACCATATTTTATGAATGTCCGGATCTATATATTCATCAGGATGCTATACTGTCATCACGGTTTCCACAAGTAAAAAGAAGAAGAAGAAAAAAAGAAACGATAGCGAATGTATTTATCTAGTTTCCCTGATTTTATCCAGAGTAACAAGTCTATTTGATATTGTCTTAAACCACAGGACATTAAATCTACATTCCAATTTTAACAAATATTTAATTGCAAATTTAGGGGAGGTCATGGACAGTACTAAGGAATTCCTTGCTATTGACGATATTGTTGGAAATGTGCTAAGCGTGGATAGATCTCTGAAAGGCGTTAATAAAAATTAATAAAATTCCTTGAGGGTCCCTTCTACAAAATATTTATGGGGCGCTTACAATGTGCCTCATGATTTAGTTCCAGGATCTCACGTGGTGTCTCTGTCACCCAACAAGGGGAGCCCAGGCACCCCATTTTACAGTTCAGAGAGGTTCAGTCGCTGGTGCAGAATGATCCAGCTCACGGTAGGCTCGGGATTGAGCCCAGCTCTGCCACACTCTGGAGCCTGGACCATTGACTGTCAGGGAGAGAGAGTAGTAGAAAGTGTCTGTATGTGAGAATAGTGTAAGCGATCCGGGGTATGGCCGCGGTTAGGATGGTTTACACATGAAGGAATAAAGTTTGGGAAATGCTGTGGTGGAAGGATATTGGAGTGAAATAAACATGGGTCAGTTTCTGCTCCAGCCCCGCTTGGATGTGACCTTTAGGCAACTCTCATAATCTCTGGGAGTCTCGGTTTCTTACTCCGTAAAATGAGTATAATACTAACATCAACCTCCCACTTGTTCTGGGGCGGAGGCGCTGGACTGCAGATGGGCTGTGAGGCCAGGCCTCGGAGAATATTCCGGGTTCTCACTTTGGTCATTGTTCCACACTTCGGTATGCAAAGGAGACAGTTTCTTTGTTTTGATTTGGGTATTTCTCAACAATTATGGACACTCTTCCTACTAGAAGAAAAAAATATATGGTTATCCAGACAGCAAATCCTTTCTGCAAAAGCAATGTCCTGATTTTTGTTAAACGCAATCTAGGTCAGTCTTGCCTGCCCCTGGCATGGTACCAATGGGAAGAGAGCACAGTGGGGGGCAGCAGGGAGAGCAGAGGGTCTTGCTGCCTTAGCTCGCAGCTTCCTCTTGGCACCCCGCCCCCCCCCCCCACGGACCCCTGCCACTTCTTTCCTTCTTGTTCCCATCCATCTGGTTCTCCCTTCTCAATCTTTTTCTCCAGTTACACCAGCACTCATTTTTGTTTTGAGGTAGATCCCTGACCTCTCCCCTCTGGAGTAGTTTCCCGGTTTAGAGGAGAAAGGCAAACACAATCGGGAACTTCCCATTTTTCAAGAAAGACGTTGGAAAAAATGGCAGACCATGGGTCCCAGTGGTCCCCACCTCCTGGCATCCATATCTCTGGGTAATGCTCTCCCTTCAGGTGGGGGCTGGCCAACTGACTTCTTAACACATGGAATACTGTGATGGGACGTCAGTTCCACGGTTAGGTTTCAAAGACTGTGACCTCCATCTTGCTGGCAGACTCTCTCTCTATGGCCTTCTCAGCTCTCCCATTCGGATGAAGCCAGTCACCATGCTGGAAAGCCCAGGGGCAAGGAAATGCCTGTGGTCTTTGACCAACAGCAAGAAAAGAGCTGAAATCCTCAATCCAGGAACCCTTGAGGAACCACACCTTACCGATAGCTGCATGAACTTGGACCCTCCCGCTGAGCCTTCAGATGAGACCCTGAACTCACACCTTGAATGCAGGGTCCTGATTCTGACCCACAGAAACTGAGTGTCGTGCGATGAGTTGCTATATTTTGTGTGTGTGGATAATTTGTTACAAGAAATAGATAACTAATACAGACCCACAGCAACACTCAATAACGAGTAGAGAGGAAGAAAGGAAAGAGCTAGAAGAAAATCTGGCATGTCCAGATTCTGGCCACCTTCTACCACCTCATACATAGGTGCCCCGAGGAAGGGCACTTCTCTCTCCTGCCTTGATTCCTTCTTCTGCCAAATGAGAGACCGAATTAGGGAGTGTAACTTTTCTGCAGTTTTTTCTCTTTTAACATCTAATGATGTACAGCCTTGGGCTCACATTCCAACTTGGCCACAATCAGAATCAGACAGACGCTGTCCACACGAGATGGGGCACAGGGTTTCCGTTCCCCTCAGTCCTCACCTGAACCACTTTACTCATTTAAATCACCTGCCAAGCCCAGCGGGCGAGCTGGTGGATTCCTGAAGCAAGGGATCCCTGGTATTGGATTACTTCTTTTGATGAGCAGACTTGCAGACTCTGAGCGGGGGAAAGACATACAAGACACTTAATGGGGAAACTCATAGGAGGGGCGGATGGGAAGGAAGCCAGAGGCTGGGAGAAGAGGCCGACCACACGAGGCTCTAATCCCTGCAGAGGAGAAAAGGAAGAAAGATCAGGTAGGTGGGAAAGGTCTGAGACCGTAAGCCCTTCTCAGAAAGCTTTGCCAAAGCCCTGTGTCTCCCCAAAATGAGCCTGCCTTCGTATCCCTGTGGCGTGCGGTCACAGGTAAGGAGCAACCTTAGGAAATGCGGATTTCGCACAAATGCCGATGGATCCTATAGGGCAACATCTGGGGACCTCGGTCAATCACAGTCCCCGCTGTGGGAGACCCAAAAGGTATGATTTTGTGAATTTCGCAGCCCCTGAGCTTCCTGCTAGTCTAAAAATTCCCCCGAGTGTGGGTCCGAGGGGCGAATGTGGTCCACAGATGCATTTTGATTGGCTCATGGTATTTAAAAACATTAACTACAACGCTAAAACCTCCATCTACAGAAGAAAAATTTAATAAATTGGATGTCATCCAATTTAAAACTTGTCCTCTGAGAAAGACACTGTTAACAGGAAAAAAAAAAAAAGCAAGTCACATAGTAAATGAAAAGTATTGGCAAATCATATACCTGACAATTCACATATTTGCATCCAGAATGTGAGTTTTAAAACCTCCAAAATTCAGAAATAAGGAAACAAATCACCCAATATTTTTAAAGTAAACTCTACACACATTCTAGGGCTCAAACTCACAACCCCACGATTTGCGTGCTCTACCAACTGAGCCAGCCAGACTCCCCCCAACCACTCAATATATATATATATATATTTTTATTTGACAGAGAGAGATCACAAGTAGGCAGAGAGGCAGGCAAAGAGAGAGAGGGAGGGAAGAAGCAGGCCTCCCGCTGAGCAGAGAGCCCGATGCGGGACTCGATCCCAGGACCCTGAGATCATGACCAGAGCCGAAGGCAGTGGCTTAACCCACTGAGCCACCCAGGTGCCCCTACCACCCAATATTTTTAAATGGGCAAAAGATTTGAACAGACATGAATAAAGGAATAGATACTCATAACAAATAAGCAAATGAGAAGATTTCCAATATCTTCAGTCTCCACAACTTCCCCCCACACATGTGAAAATGGCTAAAACTTTTTAAAAACTGATGAATATCCAGGACAAGTCTTCACAGAGCTGTTGTCAGGATTAAATAAAATAATGTGCATGCAATACTGGGCACAGAATGCCTCCTCAGTACGTGTATCATCAGAAGTTTCAAAAGAAAATTAAGAGCCAGTGTTTTGGAAGGGAAGGCTAGAAAGAAGAGAGAAGGACTAAATTTTGAATAAAATGTCAATGGATAGAAGTTCCTCTCAAAGGAATGAATTTTTCTTGCTGAAAATTTGAGCCACTACTCGTTCATCTGCCCCACTATTCAACCAGGAGGACGGTGTGAAAATGACTTTGCATTTACCAAACACCTGCTACTCCTCAAGTACTTGACGCAGACTCTCACATTGCTAGCCTCGGGTGATAGATGAGGCTCAGAGAGGTCAGCAGCTTTCCCAAGACCACACAGCGAATGAATGGCAGATCCAGAATTCTCAAGAACTTTGTTCTCTTCTCCCTATGCAAGACAGCCTTCCAGACTGGGAAGAAGAGGAAGCGAGCATGGTGATGTTCCTTCTTCAGGGGACATTTCTACTTCGTTTATCAGGCTTGCTGCACACACAAAGTCTCCCTCCCACCACCTTCCCACCTTCTGAGGTCCCTCCATTTTTATTCTTAATCAGGAAACTACCCCGCTCCCATGTTCCTCCCACCCGGTTATGCCAGTGTCAGCCAGGGTTACTCAGCATGCTTCTCCCTTGTACCCCCTTAAGGAAGCTTTGTAGACTTTGCAGACTTTGTATAAAGTTTTCTAACTACCCCCCAGGAGATAATACCACCGACCTACTGCATATCTGTGTGTGTATTGTAACATACACGTGTGCTTTATAACAGGAGTGAGATTTTGTGCCTCCTTCCCCCAAGAGACAGGTTGGCCCCCTTGAGGGAAGTTCTCCTTGGGGACGTGGCTGTGGGGTGATGACCAAAGCAGCGACAGCAGCACGGTGTGGGGTCGGGCTCGGTTGGTGCCTGTTACAGCTGTAAGAGCTTCATAGGCATTGATGACAGCAGGTCTCCCTTGCAGGCTGGTCTGGGTTTACCCACAATCCGAGAAGCAGCATAGCTCCCGACTCCTTCTGGAAAGTGGAACACGTTCGCCCTTCTATTGGCTCTTCCTCAATCTCTTTCCGTCTTTGTCCACTTAAAGCCCAGATGCAGAAGTGATTCTAGGAAAGCCGAACCCGCAGGAGGGTGTTGCCTTCTTTTCCAGGTGGCAAGATTACTCTTGATCGTCCCAAATTTCCTATTTTCGCAGCTTCTTGAAACTCGTTCTGAATTGTCTCTTCAATTTCAACACAGTCTTTCTTAGTCCCTGTGTCCAGAGAAGCATTCGGGCTTTGAAAATCTCCTAAACCAACGCTCCTCTAGAAATTATGACAACTACACTTCCTTCAGGTGCCGAGTTCGAGTCTTTTCGGGGATGATCAACGTCTTATTTTTGCAACACCTGCCATTTTACACGTGAGATGATGGAGGCCCAGGGATGCCCGTTCGTTCACCCCCGGTCTCCCAAGGAGAAGGGGTGGCCAGCCCAGACTGCACATCCAGGGCAGACGGGCTCCAAGTGCATGTCGCTAACCACGATGAGAAGCCGCGGCTTAATCTTAGCGTCTCACTTCCCTCAAAGTGGGGAAGACACAGAAGATGGAAATTTTCAAAGAGGGAGGGGGCGTCTTCTTGTTTTATACAAGGTCATTCTCCCCGCCACCAGACGATGGTGCTGAGCAGTACCAGATGTTTTTAGTGGTGCGTCTGACAATGGATTAAGATTTGTTACCCCCCAAAAAGAGAGGACACCTGGCTGGGTCCGTCAGTAGAGCATGTGACTCTTGATCTCTAGGCTGTGAGTTCAAGCCCCCTGTTGGGCACAGAGCTTACCTTTTTTAAAAAAAAAAGAAGAAGCTTTCTATCCAGTCATTTACTGCCTTTAGCAAGACGTTTCTCTCTTCCTTCTCAATTCCTATACTATAAAATGATTATGTCAAGGGAGAAACCTCCCAGTACAGGCAAGGCTCCAAGAAGAAGAGCTCACCCTCTTACACTTTGCCAGAGGTGTCCCGACTCTTTGGGCAGATTTGAATCATGAATCTCCTTTTCTAGGTTGCCCCGATGTGCTTCCCGCATAATGTTCTCCAGCCCGGTTTACGTGGTATTAACCTTGAGTAGCTTCCTGTGTTCTTCTAAAAGTCAGTGCACATTCTTTCAGTTTCTCTTCATACTTGAGGAAGGAAAGAACGTACTTCTACGATGAAGTCTAGCGTTGTTTCTCTATCACATACACCACGTGTCTTCCTCTCCACGCTTTATATGAATGTCTACTCTCCCCACCCCAGCTTCTGATAAGTGTCCCATTCCCAGTTTCTCTCCCCAACCCAGCTTCTGATAAGTGTCCCATTCCCAGTTTCTGGGTATTGGAAAGGGGGTCTCACAGAAATGAAGTGACAAGTCTGGACACACAACCAGGTACTGCAAAAGCAGAATTCAGTTCGCCTTTTCCTGGCCCACTTTTCAGTAACACCATTTTCCCACATGTGGCCAGTATACCAGTCAAAACTTTCTCTTTCAGGCACCTTTGAAACTTCCAGCAAAAGCCATTTCTAACCCAATAAATGACCCCCCCAATAATTCTTTTTCGACTTGACATTTTCAGTCAATCACTTTTTTTGGTTCTTCGGGCTGGCAGGCAGACTCCCAGTTTCTGGTGAAGCGCCCCGAGGCTCGGAAGTCGCCCCGAGGCTCGGAAGTCGCCCCTCGGTCCTGCTAACAAGGGGGAAGCTGAACGAGGTGAGCAGGGAACGGCTCCTCTTAGATCTGCAAGAGAAGTGAGGCCGCTAAGAACCACCACCTCCAGACCTGGGGGGACAGAAGCAGCTAGAGAACATCACCACCTGCTAGAGCCTCACCTTTGCGGGGGGACGGGGGGGCAGGGGGGTGGGGGTGGGAAACGGTGCCCCGGTGTGGGGAAACCTCTGCTGGAACTGGTGAGTGGCCAGAGGTGGGGTGTGGACAGATGAGAAAATCAAAACCTCCAGGGGTTCCAGTCGGAAGGGACACATCCGCAAGTTTCACCTCCAAGAGCTTCTCCCAGGGAATATCAGAGAAACGTCCCCCTTGTGCTTCCAGAAGGGGAAGGGAAAGGAACCAGTCTGAAATACCCCGGAGCGTGGTCGTGTTCTTCTGCAGGAGGCCTGCCCTCCGGGGAAGCTAGTTAACCAGGGCCAATTGTGCTGGCGTTTTATCAGCGCTGTTGTAGGGGAAGGAAGACGCCCAACTCCAGCCCCTTCTAGCTGTCCAGGGCCAACCACGGAGAGGGGCAGTAGTGAAGTTCACAGTGAGACACAGGCTCACGACCAGGCTGAGACCTGATCCCAGGAGTAAAGGACACTTCCCCTCCCCTCCCTCCACGTCACTAAAGGCCTAATGATAGCAGTTCCTTCTACTTGTCACATTATGTTAGTAAAAAAATAATAATAAAATAAATAAAGTACAAGGCATATATAAAAGGGAAACAGAAACAAAAAAAACAGTTTAAAGAAAGAGATCAAGCCTCAGAACCACGCTCAGACCTGGCAGGGCTGCTGGGATGATCAGAGCAGGAATTTAAAACTGTAATTAAGATGCTAAGAGCCCTAATGAATAAAGTAGACAGCGTGTGAGAACAGGTGGTCAGTGGGAGCAGAGAGATGGGAATTCTAAAGAACCAAAAAGAAATGCTCGTGATAAAACCGTGTCACAGAAAGGAAGAATGCTTCTGACCGGCTGGCTTACTAGCAGACTGGAGAGGACAGAATTTCTGAGTTTGATGGTATTTTCCACAGAAACCATGAAAACTGAAAAGCGAGGAGAACAAAGACTGGGGGGGAAAAAAAGCAGAACAGAATATCCAAGGACTGTGGAACCATTAAAAAAGGTGTAACACACAGAGTGGGACCATCAGAGGAGAAGAAAGAAAGGCACTGAGGGGACTTTGAAGCAATAATGACTCTGAATGTCCCCCAGCTAATGCCAGACACCAAACCACAGTTCCAGGAAGCTCAGATAGATGAAGCAGAAAGGAATGTCCCCCTCCTCAAAACTGCCTCTAGGCATATCCTATTTAAACTGAAGAAAATCCAATAGGAAGAGAAAATCCCGAAAGAAGTCAGAGGGAAAAACCCCTTACGTATAAGGGGGGCCAAGATGTTAACGACATCTGACTCCTCAGAAGCCAAGCACGCACAGAGCGGAGTAGAATGAAGTAGATTTCCTTCCAAGGAGAAGGAGAAGTTAAAAAAAAACAACAAAAAAAAAAACTTCATCAAACAAAAATTGAGAGGATTTGTTGCCAGTAGATCTGCCTTGCAAGAAATATGAAAAGAAGACACCTGGGTGGCTCCATCGAGTAAGCATCTGCCTTTGGCTCGGGTCGTGATCCCAGGGTCCTGGGATCGAGTCCCACCTTGGGCTCCCAGCTCAGGAGAGAGTCTGCTTCTCCCTCTCCCTCTGCTGCTCCCCCTTCTCGTGCGCGCACACACACACACACTCACTCTCTCTTGTTCTCCCTCAAATAAAGAAAATCTTTTTAAAAAAGAAATGTTAGAAGATATTCTTCAGCGTTGGATGAAGGTGGGCAAAAAGCACAAACTTGTGATTACGCGATAAACAGGTGCTTAGGGATGTGAGGACCGCAGGACGTCTGTCGTTAGCGGCTGTGGGGTGTATTCGAACATTGTTAAGAGAGTAGACACGAAGAGTTCTCATCGGAAGAAAAAAATTTTCTTCTTCCCTTTTTTCGGTATTAGATGAAAGGATGGAGGTTAACAAACTTACTGTCATCATTTCATAATATATGAAAGTCAAATCATTATTCTGTATACCTCAATGAAACTGGAAAAAAAGTTCTGCCTGGGTGGCTCAGTAGGTTAAAGCCTCTGCCTTTGGCTCAGGTCATGATCTCAGGGTCCTGGGATCCAGCCCTGCATCGGGCTCTCTGCTCAGCAGGGACTCTGCTTCCTCCTCTCTCTCTGCCTGCCTCTCTGCCTACTTGTGACCTCTGTCTGTCAAATGAATAAATAAAATCTTTAAAAAAAAATTGCAACAATGTATTCAATTACGTATTTTTGTGTGTACATATGTATGCTTATGTGTAAGGGAAAAGGCAGCAATGATACAAGGAATGAGGGTTTTGTTAGCACAAAACCCTCATTGTTCAAGTTGTTCAAGTTGACCCTTGAACAACATGAGGGTCGACACTCCAGCCCATTCAGTGAGACACCTCCAAAACTTAACTATTTCTGATTCACCCAAAATAAAACTATTAATAGCCCACCGTTAACCACAGGCCTTGCCAATAACACACAGTCAGTTAACACATATTTCGTATCTTCTGTGCATTATATGCTGCTTTCTTACAATAAAGTATGCTAGAGAAAAGCAATTTATTAAGAAAATCATCAGGAAAATACGTTTGCAGTACCGTACTCTGTTGATTAAAAAAAAAAAAAATGCGTAACAGTTCAAACCTGTGTTGTTCAAGGTCAAAACGGTACGAGTAAACTCGTATCCATTGTAAAGGTGTCTGTATATGTCTAGAAATGTGTCTTGCAAATTCTGGGCCAGTTGCTAAAGGAAGTACCGCAGCCACCCAGCCAAAGGGGTGTGCAGCCCGGGAAAATGCTACCCTCTCAGGACGAGAAAGAAATGGGGCTCCAGACCCAGGCTGGATGTGTGGGGCTGCGGGCAGCTGTGCTCGCTCAGGCCTCTCAGCCGGAAAGAAATGGGACTTTTACTTCCTCAAGCGGCTGCACCTGGCGCCCTTGGCCTTCCCTCCAGCTGCAGAGCGGGGCCAGCCAGCACGCTGGGCCCCCGGCCGCTTTCTGACCTCTGGGACCTTCTGCAGAACGGTGGCGGCTTTTGCTGTTTACTTACCTGTTGACTTCGATGCCAGCAGCTTCTTCAAGCTGGATTTCGAAGATGAAGGCCATGGGAGTCTGACTTTTCACCCATGTGTCCCCATGCCTGACACAGTGCTTGGTTCAGTTTTACAAGAGTGAAGACAGGTGCAGGAAAGATGAGGGGAAGGAAGGAAGGAAGGAGGAAGGGAAGGAGGGAGGGAGAAAGGAGCAACTTCGAATGATGGTGGCAGCACGCAGCGCAAGAGGAAGTGAGAAAAACACTCAATAAGGAGCTCCTGGAAAAAATTCTTGGACTCAGAAGTCCAGCCTCATTCCCGCCCACCCCTGGTGTGTAAACTCCAGGAAGAAGACAAGTAGCTCGTAGCGAAGGAGCCCCACTCAGTCAACCCCGCTGCCGGGCTCCTTCCAACACCTCCCTCCTCCAAAATGGAGCTAATTTTAAAGATTTTATTTATTTATTTGACAGACAGAGATCACAAGTAGGCAGAGAGGCAGACAGAGAGAGGAGGAAGCAGGCCCCTCGCTGAGCAGAGAGCCAGATGCGGGGCTCGATCCCAGGACCCCGGGATCATGACCTGAGCTGAAGGCAGAGGCTTTAACCCACTGAGCCACCCAGGTGCCCCACAAAATGGAGCTAATTTTAAAATCAAAAGACAACCTGTCAGAGTTCATTTATTGGACTTTTCTTTTTTTTTTTTTTTTCAGACTTTTCTTTAAAAAAGGCATCACTGAGGGGCACCTGGGTGGCTCAGTCAGTTAAGCAAGCCACTCTGGATTTGTGGCTGAGGTCATGATCCTGGGGTCCTGGGGTGGAGCCCCACGTCCGGCTCCCCGCTCGGTTGGGAGTCTGCTTGCCTCCCTCTCTCTCTGCCCCTCCCCCTGCTTGTGCGTGTGCTCTCTCTCTCAAATAAATAAATAAATCTTTTTAAAAAAGAAAAAGGCATCACTGAATGTGTAGAGCCCAGAGGGGGCAACGGCAGCCATCGACATGGAGGCCACCCGGCTCTCTCCTTCTCAAGCGCTGCCAACTGCTGGCGGCAGGGGACCCAGTGGGAGCCAGTCTTCCTGCCAGGCCACTTATTCGGGGGCTCGCTGTTGTTTTGGCTTAGCTTTTTGTTTTTACACATGGCACACGTTAGCCGTAACCGTAGGCTAAGCCACAGACGGCTGCCATGCTTATCGTCTGAAAAAGTTGTAGTGCGATTCACTCTACTATGTCCTAGCAGGTCCCCGGAAGCCTCTGGGCTTGCGCTTTCGCCAGCCTCAACTTGCTTCCGTTCCTCAAATGGGCAGAAGGGCACTGGCTTCCGGTGGCTGGTGGATGCTGTTCCCCGACTCACGCTCTCTGTCTGGCCAACGGGGACTTACCACCAGGTTTCACTGGAGACGGTGCTTCCTCTGGAAATGTCACTTGAGCCTTCAAGGTCCAGGCTGGCATGCCCTCTGAATTCTCCAAAATGGCCGTCTTCTCCTAATAATAATAATTAAAATATTAATAACGACTAATACTATGAATTTACTATATGTCAATACCAGCCACTCCTCTCCTATGTCTAATACATTAGAAGTAAGATGTCTCTTAACCACAGCTGACAATGATCCAAGGCCACCCCTCTGCATGGGTGTGATGGTGCAACGGGCCTACCCTTCCCTCCTTTCACAACAGCGCTGTGCCGTACACACTATTATTCCCTCCATTTTACAGATGAGAAAAACTGAGGCGTAGAGATGTATTGTGACCAACTCGAGCCCGTACAGCCAGTTAGTGGCAGTGCTGGGATTGAACCCCCTCTGTCTGTCTCCAGAGCCTTTGACTTGGCCACACATGCTTCTGTGTCATCACTGTAATCATTCCCCACTCCTCTTTCTTCCCTATTGGACCGAAAGTCCTTCAAAGGCAGGCCAGTGTCTACGCAGACCCAAGGTATGTATGCAGTACCTCTTCAATGATATCTGGCCAAAGGAGATACCAAACAAGAAATAGTATCCAGTGCCAAGTGCATTTTTTGTTTACTGGACTTAATGGAAGGAAGAGAAAGTAAGAACACATTGCCAAAATATCAAGACATGTGTGATCTTTTTTATGTATTTTATTTATCTATTCATTCATTCATTCATTCATTTTATTATTATTATTTTATTTGGAGGGGAGAGGCAGAGAGAATAGGAAGAGAGAGTCTTCAGCAGGATCCATGACCAGCACAAAGCCGATGCGGGGCTCCGATCTCACAGCACTGAGATCATGACCTGAGCCCAAATCAGGAGTAGGACCTTTAACCGATTGCACCACCCAGATGTCCCAAGGGATGTATGATCTTTTTAAAAATGGTATGAACCATTGCTCATTAGGCCGCTCAAGAACTGATTTAAAGGAAAGAACATAGAACTAAGAGGAGCAACACCAAGTAGGGATGGGACTTGAATGAGTCCATCCGGAGGGGCATGTGGGCGGAGTCACCATGGGATACCGTACTGACTTTTCCCAGCAAAATTAGTGCAGCAGTAGAATAAATGTCCAAGTGACCTTTTTTGCATTTTGGTGTTCTTAGAGAAGTAGGCAAGAGGAAAATGCTAGGAAAAAGAGAAAAAGGCACTGCAGCATGTCGAAAACATCTAATATACAAACCTTGGGGTAAGTAGTGGTGGTCTTTATCATTTTAATATTCACGAGCTATTTCATTGACTATTCACTGTGTACTTAGCATGTGCTTAGACAGTATAACAAAGTCACTAATTGCCTGGAGATTATATCCTAGAGCTACACATTCCAGTATGGCAGCCCAAAGACGGATATGGCCACAGAGAACCTGAAAGGGGGTTCATCACATTGAGATGTGCTGTGAGTGTAAAAGAGACACCAGATGTTGAAGACTTGGTCTGAAAAATGATTATAAAAATATCTCATTAACAATCATTTCATAGGGACTGGGTGGCTCTGTTGGTTAAATGGCTGCCTACAGCTCAGGTCATGATCCCAGGGTCCTGGGATCGAGTCCCACGTTGGGCTCCCTGCTCAGCGGGGAGCCTGCTTCTCCTTCTCACTTTGCCTGCTGCTCCCTCTGCTTGTGCTCAATCTCTGTCTCCGGCAAATGAATAAATAAAATCTTTAAAGGAAAAAGAAAAGCCGCAGTCATTTCATAGTGAGCTGACATTGACTCGATAATGACACATTGGGTTTAACAAAACATACTGTGATAATTAACTTTGTGGGTTTCTTTTTACCTTTTTGATGGGGTTCCTAAAAAACTTTTCATTTCACATGTGGCTTGCATTGCATTTCTATTGGGTAGTGCTGTTCTAGAAGTTTCTATGCTAGTAGATAAAGACCTCTGTATCAATATAATACCTTTTATTGATGAATACTTTGAAGAAAAACGAAGCAGGGCAAGAAAATGGGGAGAGATGGGAGGGGGCCCCTGGCAGTGTTTCACAGAAGTTGTTCATGGGAGGTCTTTCTGAGGAAGTAAAATTTGATTATCCTAAGAAGTAGGTAAATCTTGATTTCTAAAAAAAAAACGCTTAGAGCTTGTTCCTTCATTGCCCTGTCGGCCAACATATTGCCTGAGTACTCATAGGGAAACTGTGGGAGTAAAAATGGTTGAAATACATTGTACTTCCTTGTGTGATCATCTTCTGGACTTAGGAGCCAGGAATAATGGTTTTCTCCTATAAACAGTCAGCAAGTGATCAGAGAACAATCTTATTTAGGCACAAGTAATAAAGATCTTGCAAATAGATTTTCTCTTCCCTACAGCCATTTGCAACCATATCATCCATTTTTATTTAATTCTGATAAAACCCATGTCCAATGATGGGGGGGGTGCAGCGGGAACACAACAGAGCTTCATGTCCCTCGGGGTCTAGTCCAATTCCGAACAATAATTGTGTTTCCTGGATCTACAGGATAAATGCACCATCGTGGCGATTCTGTTTAAAAAGAGCGGAGACTCTTTACAAATCTCCCGTAGTAAGAACATCGCTCGTGCTGGAACAGGGTAACTTGAGCACCTCTCCAAAGTATAGTATAAAAACTTAAGCCCAGATTAGAGAGTTCTGCCCCGGGGAAATGAAAGTAAACAAAAATTGAAGCAGGGGGGCTGTTGAAACGATAAAATGTTGTTGAACTTTGATCATCGGGAAGCCCTTAAAGTGTCAGGTGTGCTCAGTCAGAGAGCTGTTTATTAGGTGGTGGATTCCATCATAGACAGTTGCCACGGGGTCACGGCATTTTAATTAAACTTGACAATGCACACAATGTTTGATAGTAGAACAATGAGATTTTGTACACGATTCAAGGGCTGTACTTAGTAGATTCAAATCCAACACAATAAATCATTTCGGTGCTTTTGCTTTCATATTTAGGGAGCCCTAGGTACACTGCAGATCCCACTGTGTTGTGGACACAAAGCCCACACACTAAAACCTTGATGTAGACCAGATCCCTAAGCTGTGGGAAACGAGGCCGTGTCTACCACTTAGGAAAGAATTCTACTGTATTTGTTTTATTCCTAGATCTTGGCCGTACTTGAATCAAAGACTCTGTCTCTTCTTATCCCCCGAAAGAGAAGAAAAGGAAGGACAAAGAGCATTTCCTTTATTCTCTAAAATTATTTCTAGTTATTCCCAGAGATTCTTAAAAAAAAAAAAAAAAAAAAGCAAGTGTGGCCAGTGGCTTAATGGTCAGCTCCTGAGACTGACTCATGCCTATGAGACATTATTTAGGGAGGCATTACCTAAGGGAGCCCTGGGAAAGAATTTTGTTCTAGTTACTAATCTGTTATGTTTTATAAAAATAAGGTTGTGGCCAGAGTTCTCAGATATCCTTGAATGAGAGGAATGATTCGGGTTATTATGTCTGCTTGTTGTCATCTCAAAACCGAAAAGCAGTTGGAATGACCAGCTCCACGCTCCGTGGGTGGACGGCCACGCGCGCTCGAGGATGTATTTCAAGAAGCAGAAGCGACTCCTTTCTATCCCCCGTTCCCCACGCACTGACTCCCAATTCCTGCATCTGCAGAGGTCCCCACACAGAGGATCGGCTCTGGGGTCCTCAGCCCTGCGGTCAAAATGGCAATATCAGTAAAGGACCCAGAAACAAACATTCAGAGAAGAAGGCGTAGCCAAATTTATTAGGACGGAAATGGGTCCTTAGGACAAAACAAAACAGAAAGTGTTAGGAGAGGTAGAGACGACCCTAGGAATACGCTCAGCTTGAAAGCCATCCTTCGACTTCCGTGCTTCCTTAATTTCCAGCTGTAGAAATACGCCGAGGGGGAAAAAACCTAATAAGTGTAGGAAGAGTGTTATTTTGACTCCCAGGCTGCAGATGGGGGTGGGGAGTGGAACGGGAATGCGGGCCCTCCCTAACTACAGCAGAAAGACTTTTGCTGTATCCGTTCCCAGACTGTAAACATTCAGAGACTCCTCGCCAAGCTCATAATAAAAGTTTCCTCCCTCTCTCTCTTTCTCTCCCTCTCTCAATCTCTCTCTGATTTCCTGTAGTTTGTACTATTCACATGTAAATCACGATGCGTATTAGTGTGGTCTCCAACTTCAAAAATGCTGAATTTTCCCAGAAGTATCCAAAGCTTCCTACTGAGAAGAAAGCACCTTTTAGGAGATATTTTACTGGCTGAGAAATGTATGTGTTCATTTCAGCAGTTGTTCTATTTGAAACAAGAATACGAAAAACAATCCGGTGATAGCGATCACAGGAGATGTCACCCAGGAAAAGCCTGTTTCTACAACAGAGAAGGAACAAACACAGAATTCTTAACCGAAAACTCCAAGGAGGGTCTTGCATAATAAATCATGAGTCTAATCCAAAAGTCAAACAATGTTTGCTCCAAAAGGTGACATTCCGAAATTTTTCTACAACTGGTTTAAATCAAGAAGCAAATTTTCTCTCTTTCACTTGGGAAGTAAACACTGACTGTAAGTGTCTTTTAAGAGATGAATCATTTAGCCCCTACATCTGACATGGGATTAGGTCATTTGTTTGTTTCTGGGATATAGTCTACCCTTGACTACAACTGGGCTCCACGATTTGTTCAAACGTTTTCTGGCAATTTCTGATGTGTTCAGACAAAGACCAGAAGCTTAAATCCCACGGAATTAACCGGTTGGGTTATTACCAAGGTGAAACAGAGCCAGAAAGCTGAGAACATACCCACCGTGCAGTGTTGGGACATAATGTCTGCCTTCATAAGGATAGTATCATTTCTAGGACTCTCACCCACGGTTAGCTCAATGAGCTGGAAATGTTTTTGCCTGCCTTTCTTTCTTTCTTTCTTTCTTTCTTTCTTTACCAGGAACAGAAGAGATTAGTAATTAACCAGGTGAGCAATTTCTTTGCCTCTTGGAATATATTAGAAAATAAAAATAACTATCCTCTTTCTCATAACATTGACATCTCTACATTAACCAACAAACTGAAAAGAGAGAAATAGAAAGAGAACAAGAAGGAGAAAGAAGGAGGAGAGAAGGAAGAAAAGAAGGAAAGAAGGAAATGAAACAACTTTATGATGCTTAAGAGTTCCAGAAGAAAAAACCCAGAAATCACATCTGGATGGACTATCCCCAACAATCAGAAATCACCCAAAGAGCTTCCATATTGAATTAATTGAAGGGTACGTTGAGGTCCTACCTCCCCTTTGCCTGACATTGACAGTTTACCCAGGGCTCTCACCTACATTATTGATCGGTTTTTCTGATATCATTAACCATCTTTCATATTGGAGGAAGCCAAAGATAAAAAAGATTAAATAATTAAAGGAAGATCCCACACCTAGCATAAGAGTGAGCCAAAATAAATCTTGCTCTTTTAAACTTAGCTTAGAGGTCACATCATGACACCAGAGGGTTTCTATTTCTTCTGGTTCTGCTCTGACATCGTATACACCTCATATTGTCCCAGGGGTCCCCCAGTCTTTATGAACCCCTTCCCGAAATTTACTCTGTGAGAGTTATGGCACCATACTGCATTGTAACCACTGCAGTGGTTCATGGTACAGCCACAGATCTCTACGGTAGGTCCACCTCCTACTGCTCTCAGGAAACACCTTGGGATGGGTTGTAGACCTATATGCCTAGTCAGCATCTCTTCCTATAGAAAACCACTCTCCCGCCATAGAAGGTTTTCCCACAGCGCTGACCTTGCCCTCCAGAGGACATCTGGGAACATCTGGAGGCATTCTGGGTCATCACAAGGGGTGGAGGGGGAGTGGTACCAGCACCTAGTAGGTAGAGGCAAGGGGTACTGCTAATCTTCCACTGTGCACAGGACAGCCCCCACAACAAAGACATTCATGGCCCAGTGTATCAGTGTTGCCAAGGATGAGAAACTTTGCTCCATGGGAGTCTTGCTCAAGTCCCATGTCCCGCAGGCCCGACCTCTCAACCCAACACCAAGGGTGGGCATGGGACCCAAGCCTGGCCGGGTAGGGGACCCCTCCACACAGGACTTTTAGCCAGAGATATTGGAAAAAGTGTCCTCTATTCCTTTATGAAATTAAAACATGGAGGCCAGCGAAACCTCGGTGTTGCCAAGCTGATAACAAAGACAGGGAGAGACAGCAGAACTAAGGTGGAGACTTTGTTTGAATGAAGACTTAGCTCCCTACCTCCCTACCTCTGAAGCTTTTGAGCTAAGCCTATCCATTCCATTTTTGTAGGGGCACTTGTTTAAAGAGGGCTGCTTAAGCTAGTCTGAGTTGGACATCTACAACTTCCAAGCAAGGGTCTTGGCTAGTACAGAAGCTGGTGAGCGAGGGTGATATCATTACAAGAGTACCTTAAATACGTCCTAATAGTTCTAAAAGCATATCATTTGCCAATTCCACTACTTCCTATTAGTAACAAAGAGCGCTGTGGCCCCTTAGCCAGAAGTAAAATCTCTTCTACGTGTTTTTAAAATAAAGGACTACCTACCAGGATCACCCTTCTACTGTTTCCTTTAGCTGAACAAGGAAGAGACAAAGCTCACGACCAAATCCAAGACCTAATACTTGAAATAAGGAGTTATAGATGCCAGTTTAATCCCAATGTCAGATTCCCAAGTGTCAAGGTAATCACGTGGTAGGCAACATTATGTTCCACAGGAGATGTCTCTGAGTGTTTGACTCATCCGGAACATTAGAAGTCTGGGTGTTATAAGAAAGCTCTTCCAGACAGCATTGCAAGGAACCTCCAATGGGATGGCTAAGAGACCTCTCACACACAGCATGTGGAGAGGGAAATCCAGCAGGAGCAGAACAGACTCTCTTGAGTGAAAGAGATGTTGCAGAGAGGCCTGGAGCCTGGAGCCACCAGCATGGTACAGGAGAGAAGAATGCCCAGAGAGAACTCCAGGGGTCCACAAAGGACCCACCTGAGGCCTTCAGCTGAGTACTCATGGCACACAAACACCAGAAGAAACTTCCTGAGGCTGCAGAAAGAACCATGGCTGGATTTCAGCCAACAGCACTGGCGCTCACATAGCCAGCCTGGACAACCTCACATGGTCAGCCTGGACAACCTCAAACAGTCGGCCAGGACAACCTCACACCGTCAGACTAGACAACCTCACATAGTCAGCATGGACAACCTCACATAGTCAACATGGACAACCTTGCACAGTCAGACTGGACAACCTCACATGGTCACATGGACAACCTCAGTCAGCCAGGACAACTTCACACAGTCAGACTAGACAACCTCACGTAATCAGCATGGACAACTTCACATAGTCAACATGGACAACCTTGCACATTCAGACTGGACAACCTCACATGGTCAGCCTGGATAACCTCAAACAGTCAGCCAGGACAACCTCACACAGTCAGACTAGACAACCTCACATAGTCAGCATGGACAACCATGCACAGTCAGACTGGACAACCTCACATGGTCGCGTGGACAACCTCAGTCAGCCAGCACAACCTCACACAGTCAGACTAGACAGCCTCACATAGTCAGCCTGGACAACCTCACATGGTCAGCCTGGACAACCTCAAACAGTCAGCCAGGACAACCTCACACGGTCAGACTAGACAACCTCACAGAGTCAGCATGGACAACCTCACACGGTCAGACTGGACAACCTCACATGGTCAGCCTGGACAACCTCACATGGTCAGCCAGGACAACCTCACACGGTCAGACTAGACAACCTCACAGAGTCAGCATGGACAGCCTCACAGAGTCAACATGGACAACCTCACACAGTCAGACTGGACAACCTCACACAGTCAGCATGGACAACCTCACACGGTCAGCATGGACAACCTTGCACAGTCATCATGGACAACCTCACACGGTCAGACTGGACAACCTCACATGGTCAGCCTGGACAACCTCAAACAGTCAGCCAGGACAACCTCACACGGTCAGACTAGACAACCTCACATAGTCAGCATGGACAACCTCACATAGTCAACATGGACAACCTTGCACAGTCAGACTGGACAGCCTCAGTCAGCCAGGACAACCTCACACAGTCAGACTAGACAACCTCACATAGTCAGCCTGGACAACCTCACATGGTCAGCCTGGACAACCTCAAACAGTCAGCCAGGACAACCTCACACGGTCAGACTAGACAACCTCACAGAGTCAGCATGGACAGCCTCACAGAGTCAACATGGACAACCTCACACAGCCAGACTGGACAACCTCACATAGTCAGCATGGACAACCTCACACAGTCAGCATGGACAACCTCACATAGTCAGCATGGACAACCTCACACGGTCAGACTATACAACCTCAGGCTACGCAGGGCCCTTGGAGGGGTCCTGCCTCTGTGGTGGCGCAAATGACGCCCAGGTGCAAAGTGCAGCTCTGGTCCCGCCTAACTAATCTTAAAAGGAAGACCTGAGAGGATCAAACCTTTTCTGGATTACTGAACTCACAGCCTCATGGAGCCTCATGACTTGAGCAGGACACCAGTGGAGAAGGCTTCTCATCCTTAGCAGCACTGAAGAGAGCTTGAGCATATGAAGAACAAAGCTCGAGAATATCCACAGAAACATGAAAACATCCTGCAGCAAAGTAAAATGCACATCTGGCAAACAATAAGAAAAAAAATTAGTAGGCATGCAGAAAATGGAGGAAAATATGACCCAGCCATTGCTCGAGGGGCAGGAGACCAGCCCAGGAGGCCCAGAGAACCATGAGAAATAAGAATCCATTGATGTTTTTTTTTTTTTAAATTTATTTATTTGACAGAGATCACAAGTAGGCAGAGAGGCAGGCCAGAGAGAGGAAGGGAAGCAGGCTCCCTGCTGAGCAGAGACCCCGATGCGGGGCTCGATCCCAGGATCCTGGGATCATGACCCGAGCCGAAGGCAGAGGCCTTAACCCACTGAGCCACCCAGGCGCCCCAAGAATCCATTGATGTTTTAAACCACAAGTCTGGGGATGGTTTGCTAAATGACAAATAATTGAAGAAAAAAATTTTTTAAAAAGCATCTTCTGTCACCTGGATGGTTAGACTAGCCTCCAGACTGCTTTTCCTAATTCCGGTCTTCCCTCCCATAAATATCTCAATAGGACTCGGAGAGATTTTGTGATCTAAACCAGGTCATGGAAATCTTGTGCTCCCAGCCCTCCCACGGCTCATCATTTCCCTCAGGGTAGATACGAAATCCCTACAACAACCTAGAAGGCCCTCCATGGTCTGCCTCTGCCTCTTCACCCGCGCCCCCCCCCAACACATGCACACACACACACACACCTGCCACCTGTTTAACCCCATCTCCAGGCTCCCCCTCTGGCTCCTCTGGACTGCCTGACTCCAAACACTTGAGTCTCATTCCCGTTCTGGGACCACACCCCGCAGCTGGAGCCTCTTCTGGGATGCTCTTCACAGGGGCTGCACACCACCATCTAAAGGTTTCCTTCTAGGGAGGCTCTCCGATGGCCCATATAAACAGGGGCCTTTCTCCTGTCCTCACTAGCAGCCCCCTCCCCTCCAAATACTCCAGTGCTCTAGGTGACACCATACCCGCCCAATGTACAATATGTTTTTCTTATTCATTTGTTTGTCCCCGAGGACAAGGGTTTTATTAATTTTGAATCTTGCTATATATATCTATCTCCCCAGCACCCACAACAGTCTATGCACTGTAGTAGGAAATCAATCAAAATATTTGCTGGATGGAACGAATGAAGAAGGAAGACGAAAGGAATGTTCGATTGATTGCTAAATGCAGGACAAGATAATGCCAGGCGGGAATTTTCCCATGGAGGTCCATGCTCAGAGGTTAGAAGGGCAACATTCTTGGTCAAGTTCTTGGCCTCCCACTGCAACTCATCAGCGGCTCTAAATGGCTTCGTTTTTGTTAGATTTTTGTCTTCTCCCATTTGCATCAACAGCCCTCCTTATCTGCCCACAGCCGCTTTTACCAGCAACTGACAAGGAGGAGGACGTGCTCTCCCGAGGCTGAAGGCAAGATGCCATTTGCAAACGCTGAATCTGAAAAAGAAAGGAAGGGAAAGAAAACGCACCTCTGCACCTCCGATAACCACCAAACCAAACCAAACCAAACCAAGCAGAAATTTACACCTGGACGATAGGGCAGTACACACAAGTTTCCAGGGTGTTCAACTATTTTAGGTCTATATCTGGTAGTTGGTTACTCAGGCTTGTTCAGTGTGTGAAAATCCCTGGATCTATATACCCTCATGATATAGACGCATTTCCAAAGGTATTTATGCATAATAAAAATTTTAAATAAGGTACGCATGGTTCTCTTAATAATCTACTTTTTAAAGTGACTTTATTTTTTTCTTATGTATTTCTTTTAAGTAATCTACACCCAACATGGGGCTCGAACTCACAATCCCAAGACCAAGACATGTTCCGCCAACTAAGCCAGCCAGACATCCCTGTCAGTGGGTGTTTTTAAAAGCCACACTGGTGACAAATGGAAAACAACATAAATATTTCACGTTGGAGGAATAACGCATTATCGTGCCACCATAAAAGAGAATAGGACATAGCCCTAAGAGCGGGAGTAGTAGAAGTGTCTTTTGTAGCAAGAAAAGTTGCTCATAATGTATTCGACTAGGACGTGGGGGAAATCCTGTGTACACACAGCCCCGAGAACAATTCTGAAGACACTGCATCGCCACATTGTCAGCAGTTATCTCTGGGTGATGAGCGCAGCATGAATTTTCTTTTCTAGATCTGAGATCTCACATCTGCCTCTTCATGACCCCACTTCAGTCCCGCTGGAGTAGGTTTGACTCCCCAGCGCACTGGCTCATTCACACGGACAAAGAGGGAAACACCACGGACACCCACGGAAGATGCCGAGGGTGCTCCCAAGCCAGGAAAGTCCTTGGGTCCCCGTCCCCTCGCTTATGGATGAACGCACATCCGCTCAGATGCCTTTGCTCATTCTCACCCCCACACTCTCACACATCCTGCAGGAGCCCTCTTCTGCTTCCCCAAGGCTTTCCCCATGTTGTCTTGCCTATGAGACCGTGGGCACCCATTTAAGTATCCCGCAGCACATCAGATACTTGAAAAACAGAGCAAGCTACCTGTTTGCGCACCTAACAAGACCAGGCGGTGATGAGAGCACCAGAAAAAAATCTGGGTGCGGCACGACGTGTTCGAAACTTCGGTTTCTGTGCACCAGCCGCTAGGTGAAGGACTTCGAGGATCTGGGCACCATATGGTGAAGCCGGGCGCAATATTCATCAGGAATGTTATTCCCGTTGCCCTAGATCTTTTTTGGCAAGAACTCCAGTGGTAGAGCCAGCACTCACGATGCAGAGTGAGTTATAAAAATGTTGGACGTTTGCACAACTCTTGGGAGAGTTTATAAAGCCCGTGGGCTATGATACTCCAGGAGAAGACCACGTTCCCAGTTCAGTCCCTCGCTCACCCGCCCCGAACCTTCTCGTGGAATACGGAGGCGCATGCATGCTGCCTCTGGGTGCTCCATTCAGTGACAGTCACACGGGTTTGCCCAGGACTTCAGCAAGTGTGAACAGAGCCCACCTGTGCCAGGCACCTACGTCAGCTATTAATGGTAGAGTTGGGGTCACAAGACGTGGCTGGCTGCCTTCGTGCGGTTCACAGGCCAGGGCGGGGAGAAAGGACCAGGCAGAAGAAGCGGATCTTGTCTTTCAGCGAAGGAGCAGAGAGAGGGAGTGCAGCGAGAGCCACCAAGAGGCCTTCATCCAAGGCACAGAGGTGTCCCCACGGGGTCCCAGGAAGGCCACATGGGCTGCGGTGCGGGGAACAGACTGGGGGACGCAGTAGCAGCTCAGCGGTGTGTACATTGCGATAGGATATTTGGGTCTTTTTAAATAGATAAATATAAAGGTCTGTCAACATAAATGCCAAATGTTCACAGGAGACCACAATCCGTTGTTTATTTTTGTCTTTTTAAAACTTAATTATATTTTCCAATTTTTTTTTAGAATAAACACGAATTTTTTATAGAATTGGGGAAAAATGTCTGGACTATTCTTAGTGGGATGGGGAGCTGGTACTGGGCATTGTTGGGAGGAATGGTAGGCTCCTCTAGGACAGTCTGCCTCCTCTATTACGGTTTTATGACATCATGTTCTCGGAAGTTTAAGGGGCCCCTGGAGTTGCGCGCAGACCTAAGAACGCCCACAGGTCAGCCTGTGAGGCCAAGGGCGTTTCCTATGTGCTGCCTTAACGTGGCTCGAAAGCTCTGCTGTTGGATTATTGTTCCCATAAACTGATGGAGAACCTGAGGCCTAGGAAGGTCAAGTCCATGTCCCCAGTAGTCCCCTCCCTTATTCCACAAGTTTGCATTAAAAGTGACTGACATTTATCTCATACTTTTGTCTTTTTGCCAACCTGGGCTTCATCCCACCTTCTTGCCTCCATCTACCTCAGTGTGTGTGTGTGTGTGTGTGTGTGTGTACTGTGAACTCACTTTTAACTTGTCGTGTCCCGTGGGGATTCAGAAAGTCAATAGGAACTGCTGGGCACCCTGGGAGCAGGTTTGCATCCCAGCCCTGCCTCGGAGTCTCAGTTTCCCCTGAAGGTACCAGCCCTATAGCGTTTGGGGGAGGATTGTACGCTGTGAAATGTAAGAAGCCCTTAGCTGGCACTTCACTCTCATCCAGTATTATTATTATTTTTTTATTCCCCACCAAAGAAAAGGTTCCAAAGAAAAGTTTGATAATAGACCAGTTGAAATGAAAAGAATGCATACCATTTGACCCAGGAAATTCCGAATTAGAAATCGGCGGATGTACTCAAATAGGGCCGCAATTCAACAGGGATGACCAGAAGGACCATAATGATGGTTAAAATGTAGGAAGGTTTCCACACCAGTAGGCCAACAGCTGCTTCCCCAAGCTGGTCAATCTTTGTCTGCCACCCAGGCAGCCTTGGCCTCTCCCCAGAACCTTCCAGAGGGTCCCAGGGATCCGGCAACTAAAGGGTTAACTCAGGCTTCACAGGGGACCCCCAGGACCTTGCTCCCACCCCCACCGATGACTTCCAGCTGCCTTCTGATTGGTGAGAGCCAGAATCTGGCCCCTGCCTCCAGCTGCCTCTTCACAAATTCAAGGGTGTTTCCATGTTTCTTTCGCTTCTTTGCACGTTGTTTGCTTTATGGTACAAATCTGGAAGTAACCTAAATGCGTCGTGAAATCAATGATGACGGGTCCCCCCTAATTGGCAATGAGGCAGCCTTATGAAAAGGAATGAGTCGGCTCTCCTGGGTAGAAAGTAAAGGCCGCCGGGACGTGCGTTCAGCCACAAAGGCAGGTCACCTACGTTGTGTGTATTGTGTAATTCCATTTGTGCAAAACACATCGAGCAGACATTTATGGATGAGTATGTCTACGTAAAACATGCAGTAACGGCATTCAACTGGCATCGTTTATTATTATTCAGAAAAACTAAGTATCAATGGAAGGAAGACCGCATCTTTTTTTTTTTTAAGATTTTATTTTATTTATTTGACAAACAGAGATCACAAGTAGGCAGAGATGCAGGCAGAGAGAGGAGGAAGCAGGTTCTCCGCTGAGCGGAGAGCCCGATGCGGGGCTCGATCCCAAGACTCTGAGATCATGACCTGAGCTGAAGGCAGAGGCTTTAACCCACTGAGCCACCCAGGGGCCCCAAGACCGCATCTTCTAACTTGATGCTACACATCGAAAATTTAAATCCATTCCCACTCTACATGTGTGCGTGCGCTTACCGACGTCACATCAGTCGTTTGTCTGTAGAACCCGCCTGTGTTCGGGAGACGCTGTGGGCAATTGTGTCTTCTAGCGGGGAAGCTGGGGTGCAGGTGGTAATTGTTCAGACAACGGCTGGGTCTCACCTTCACACTTTCTCCTGTGGAACATTTTTGGCCCTGAGTCCATATCGCCATTATTATTACATTATTGTTGGCTGTGGTTTTGCAAAGGACAGACTCAGCACAGACCACCGCCAGGGAACAACGTGGCAGAGAGGACGCGTGGGAGCCTGGGAGCCCGGGATGCGCCGGGAGGCACAGGGTTAAGACCCCTTCCGGGGCCGCCTGCTGCCGCTGCCCGCCGTCCTGCAATTAGGCTAATGCAGCAGCCGTTTCACAAGTAGGATGGAAATGTAATTGGCAGCGGACACCTGAGCTCTCAGAGGTGGATGCTCGCAGGCTTCCGATGGGTGGAGGCCCCGGCTGGCTGCCGAGAGACTCATCGCCGGGGCTTATCTGTGAGCGCTCGCTTTCCGGACTGCAGAGAAGGAGCGCACTGGCCCCCTCCTTGGGCTTTCAAAAGGATTCCAGTCACGGATGAATCGGTCCAGAAAGGAGTGAAAGAGAAAGTAGGAGCTCTCCATTCGTTTAATTTTCTAAAGAGGGGGTTTCCCTACTCATTGAGTAAAAAGGGGGGATCTCTATTGAAGGAATAGATACGATTGGGTATCTACGAGGTGCCAGGCCGTGATCTGGGGCGTTTCCTCCATTAATTCATTCACCCGAACCTCCCAAGGAGCCCTACACTACCTTATTTCACTGAGTCTCCGGTATATAATTTTGGCTTTGTAATTAGAGTTGACAAACAAAAATATGAGACTCCGATTAAATGGGAAATGGTGCACAATTGTTTAGTATAGATGTGCTCAAAGTCCTGGGTCCCAAATGGGATAAACTCATCCTGAAACATGATTTATTCTTCTTATCTGCAATTCAAAGGTAATTGGATGTCTTCTGTTTTATCTGGCCGCTCAGAACGTTCCTAAAGTCCACATAACTCTTACAATCAATGGGCTCTTTATAATTGGTCACAATTTTTTTCTTTCTTAGTGGTTCACAAAATAATGTTGCATTTCAGTGACTTCTTTGATTGACTGAAATGTGATATTATTATCCCCATTTGACAGAGGGGCAGACTGAGGCTCACGGGGAGTTAATTAACTCCCCCAAGGGCACAAACTTCCCAAAGCCGATGGCACAGTCAGGATTTGAACACAGGCCCTAGGAGCCACACCTAGCAACAGTGTTTCTAATTAAGGAGCCATTAGGAGCCAAATGTTAAAAAGCAGTTAACACCAGATCATGAGGAGCCCCTTTGTTTACATTTCTGATTTCTCTCTTTCTGCTCAAAATTATATAAAGCGACGTTGGATCTGTATCTTTGGCTTCTTGGCGTGGAGAATTGGGATTCAAGTTCAAGTCAGAGGTTACAGTCTTGACTTTAGGAGCTTCTCTGTCATTAGGACATGAACTCGGTGAGAAGTGCTCGCAGCACTAGGACTCGCAAGTCAGTCCAGAGCATGTAAGGGGCATGGGCCACGCTGCCCCAACTTCAGTCCACAAGGGATGGTGGTTAAGGAAACAAGTTTTCAAATCATCCGTCAACACCTGTGCTCAAACCCCAGCGTTTACTCATCCGACAAATATCTCCTGAGGCCTCCTCTAAGCCAGGCACAGTTCTAGAACTAGAGACATGGCAGAGAGACAAACAGGAGGAAAAAGTCCTCATAGAGTTGAACCTTCGAGTGATAAAGATGGGAAATGAAAAACCAAATTATACAGAATGTTAGAAGATGATGAAATGGAGAAAAATAAAGCAAGCAAGAGGGAGAAATAGGAAAGTGATGAGAAGTTGTGATTTTAAATAGGCAGGGGGTCCCTGGAGAGATCTCAGTGTGAAGCCATATGAAGATCTTAGAAGAGAACATCCCCTGCAGAGTCAGTGCAAGGGCCCTGAGGCCCACAGGTGATTGTGCTATCTGAGGATGCCAGTGAAGCCGCTCTAGGGCAATGGAAAGGAAGGGCGCACCCGCAGGCCTTCACAGACTTTGGCTTCTTCCCTGAGGGAGACGGAATGCTTGCCAAGCCTACGTATGGCTTTAGGCAGGTGTCTTGACCTCTCGAAGCTTTGCAGATGTTTCTTCCTTTAAACAATGGAGCTCCTAATCGGACAGACTTCTTGGAGTAGTTATATCAAGGAAGGCAGCAGTACAGTGACCCATATGAGGGGAGGTCCCATGCCACATTGCTGGGCTCACTATTGTACAAATAGCCAGCTTCTTAGTCCCTGGGCAAGTACACAGTTTTGTTCGTGCACCCAAGGGAAAGCAGAGAGATTACGATGGCGCTTGTATATAGGTTGGAAAGAATGTTCATATCCTGATTGATCCATTTGTTTGCAGACTCATTCAGCAAGCATCTCCTAGGTGCCTCCTTGGGCAGGTTCTGTGCTGAGTGCCGGGGACTTGAGGATGGAAAGACGGCTGTGCAGACTCGGGAGGGTTCCACCTCCAGCTTGGGCTGTGACTGGCGGTCTGCGGGCCCGACTCACCTGGACCATGCTGGGGTCTTTTTATAATCTAGAACAGTTGCAGCCCTGAAAGATAGAAATCTGTCCCCCAAATCCAGATTTCCAGTTCTTTCTTTCTTTCTTTTTTTTTTTTTTAAGATTATTTATTTATTTGACAGAGATCACAAGTAGGCAGAGCAGCAGGCAGGGAGAGGGGGAGGCAGGCTCCCTGCCGAGCAGAGAGACCAACGTGGGGCTCGATCCCACCAGCCTGGGATCATGACCTGAGCCAAAGGCAGAGGCTTTAACCCACTAAGCCACCCAGGCGCCCTAGATTTCCAGTCCTCTTAAAAAAAATCAGGAGCTCTGGCTACCTTGGGTCCTGGTCCCACAGGGCAACCCACAGCCAGGCCTGAGCGGCAGCCTGGGACCCGGGTGCCTCGGGTCCCACTGTTCCCTCCTGGTCATACCTGGTCCACTGGGCTCATTCTTAAAAAAATTTGTTTCACCTTCTGCGGACACGGCCCATCTTGGACATCTATGTTTTGACCTCCAGGAGACAAGCTGCCGTGGAGGTAGTGATGCCCCTGGCTGGCTTCATGGCGGGCGGGATGCAGGAGCTGGGGCTTGTCAGATCCTGGATAAGGCCTCAGGACACGGAGGGTTCATGCACCGCCCCGCAAGGCTGCCACAGGCAGGTGATTTCCAAGATGGTACCTTCTGTGAGTGCTGGGCTAAGTGGCCATCAACTTGCAAATAAAAGCACAAAAAGGAAAATTGTAGGCGCTCAAAATCACATGGTAAACATGTGCCCAGACTACCTTTCATGAGTTCCCACAGAGCGGGGCAAGGGGAGGAGAGAGAAGGTTTAAATGAAGGCACCTTGGGGTCAAGGTTATTTCACCAGCAGGCGTAAGCTCAGGAACGAACCTGCCTTTCCTCGCCGGGTCTGGTTCCTGCTTACCTCTCGTGACGGGAATGTCTCACCTCACTGAGTGTGACGCTAGTGTCAAAGGTATGGAACACTTTAATGAGGCGTCCCTGAGATACACCCCCCTCTTCTTCGTCCAGTAGTGGCCAGAAGAAAGAGTGAAGCTGCACGAGGTCAGGGATAAAACGGCCATGGTCAGACATCACGATCTTATCTCTGTGGTCGTATATGGTAAAAGTGTTTGAGAATAAACGGGGTGCCGTGGGAAGGAGTGTGCGTTCGTTGCCTGGAATTTGCACAAGTTAGTATTTGAAGGACCCTCAGCAGGAACTCACCTGCCAGGGTGGGGGCTAAGCTCTGCAGGTGTACTGGTAGGGATTTTTTGCTGGGGAAATGAGTAGTGTCCAAGCAACCGTTGGTTAGAAATACCATTCGAGGGGCGCCTGGGTGGCTCAGTGGGTTAAAGCCTCTGCCTTCGGCTCAGGTCATTGGGATCGAGCCCCGGATCAGGCTCTCTGCTCAGCGGGGAGCCTGCTTCCTCCTCTCTCTCTGCCTGCCTCTCTGCCTACTTGTGATCTCTGTCTATCAAATAAATAAATAAAATCTTAAAAAAAAAAAAAAGAAATACCATTCGAGTACAATTATCTTTGCACGGCCTAAGAATACAGCAGACCCCCACCCCCCGTTCCTACTTCCAGAGCTGTGCTAGATGTATTTATTTCCTTTGTTTTGTAAATAATTGAATTGTAAGTTTGTAGAACTTAATTGTTAATAATGGCCGTGTTGAACACCCGGCTTAAAAAAGTCCTGAAACTTTGGCAGTCCGTCCTCAGCTTATAGGCGCAGCCTGGCTAAGCACCGCCCGAGCCTGGATCTCCCACCTTTTCGTTGCCTACTTAGCACCTACCCACCTTCCTTCGGATCTCAGCCAAGCACTACTTGGTCAGGGAATTCTCCATGCTTTCTGCCACAGGCCCCATCACACTCGTGTGAGCTAATTATACATGTGATTGTTGTTCTATTGTTCTCGACCCTTTATAATGTCAGTTCTGTGAAAGCAGAGTTCTGGTCTACCCTGCCTCCCATGCTGTTGGTAGGGCCTGGTACACAGTAGGTGCCCAAATATTGTTTGTTTAAGGAACGAATGACCGAATGAGATATTTCCACGATGGCGTTCTCAGCCTTTTACATGTGCAAGTTTTGTTGATACTGTAGAGAAATTATGTAAAATTTTGTGCCCAAAGAGTGAATCATTTATTAAATAAATGGCCTGCTTCATAGCTCTTCACGAGAGCTCAAACTTTTTATGCACCACAAACCCTGTTGGGAGTCTAGGAATGCCTGTGACCCCCTTCTCAGAATTGTTTTGATATATATAAAGAATGTATAGGCTTGCAAAGAAAACCAATTATATTAAAATGTAGTTATCAAAAAAAATTTAACAAATGAGTGATATTATAATATATGTGCTTTTTTTTTTTTTATATGTGCTTTTTTATTAACACACTAAATGACAAGACCCAGTAGGAAATCTAATTTAGACTGTAATTTAGAAACAGCAATAACTATCAAAGATATTATCTATAACACTGATGCGATATGAAATTATCTGGCTTCCATTGGTGACAAAGTTTCAAGTACTGCTAATACTATGTGCTTTGCCTACCTTTCAAGTGAGACAAATGACATGGTTCAGGTTAGTGCATATGTGCGTGCGTATGTGTTTATCATGAATTATATCTAAGAGTGGCTGGGAGGGCCCACAGACCCCTGCTTAAGGATTCCTGTGGAGAAACCAATGAGCTCAAAGGCTCAAGGAGATTCAGATCAAAGATCTCCCCACCAGAAAGAGGCCGTCCAGATGAAGAGCCAGGATTTGGTGTCAGACATTCAGAATCGATTTCTGCGTCTGCCTCTTACAGGCTGTGTGACCATAGACAGGTTCCTTAACTACTCTGAGCCCAAGTGTCCTCATCTGGGAAATGAGTCTAATGGCAGCCACCTCCCAGGAATTTTCTTTAAATTTAAATACAGTTGACACACAATAATGTTACGTTCCTTTTAGGCATGCAGCCTAGTGATTCAGCTCCCCAATGTTACTCTATGCAGCTACCGCTGGTCACCTTTTAACACGGTTACAATACGGTTACAATACGGTTGACTATATTCCCTAGGTTGTGCCCTTTGTTCCTGTGACTCATTCATTCCCGAGGAATGTCTTGCTGCGTCAGTGACGTCGGTGACGTAGAGCCACGCGTGGCATGTAACTGACCTCTGAAGACGGTAGCTGCTATTTTTATATGACCACGCCCCTTCTTTCGGACCCTGGAAGCCTCAGTGCTTTTAGCAGAATCAAAGTGGCTCACTGGTGACTTGAGATCCTACTCCAGTGATGACTAGGCTTGAAAACCAAACATGCACACAGAACAGAGGACCCATTTATCTCAACTGGATTCTTCTAAGAGGACTTTGAGCTTCTTAGCAGAAAAGTGCTTGGATTGGCATTCGTGTCGCTGCACAGCCCAAGAGAAACACACACGCGCGGGGGAGCCTCCTGGCCCAGCGGGTGTGCACCGCCGCGCTATTATGATAAGGACTCAGTGAGATAATATTTTATTATAAGGATTAAGAGAGGGAACACAAAGCCACCCCTCCCGTGACGTCCGTCCCACTTAAAACCCAAAGTCCTTATCATAGCTTCTGATGTCTTTCCTAATCCGGGAGTGCTCCCACTTAATGCTCTGTCCCCCGCCTCCCTCCGTTCCCTTCGCCTCGGGCAGTGGCCTTCATGCTCTTCCTTGCACACCCAGCCTCTTCCTCCTCTGGACTTTGCACTCCCTGTTCCCTCTGCCTGGGATGCTCTTCCCCCGAGACATTCTGACCGTGCCCGGCCTCTGTGCCAATGGCTTCTCCTCAGAAGGGCCCTCCCTAATCACACCACCCGAAAGAGCTTCTCCGTCCTACCACTGTCGATCCCTTTACTCCGCTGTACTTTTTTTCCCAACAGCATTTGGGAAAATTCACTACCTGATATTATAGTCTATGTGAATACATTTAGTTAAACAACTAAATTGTTTGCCTGATTTCTCCATTTATTTATAAAAGAAGCAGGTGCTTGGTTTTAATCAGCAGCCCTTGCCCCCTGTGCCCTGAAGGGCTCCTGGCACAGCCCATGGGCTAGTCAGTACCTTCTGGAAGAAACGAAAACATCACACACGGCTACAAGGCCCTCGGAGCTCAGGAAATTGCCGTGCATCCTTGTGGCTAGTCCCCTGCCCTGTTTGGTCTGCCAGTTCGTGAGGGGTGATTGTTAAATTTCCCGGAATTTTTCAAGTGGGTTGAGAACAACCTTTAAAAAATTAAATTCTACAAACTTAGAGTTAAATACGTGACATGAAACACAAAGGATATGCTAAGTGAAATCAGGCAAACAGAAAAGAACAAATGTGTGATGCCATTTTTATGAAGTATATTCATAGAGACGGAAAGAATCAAGGTTCGCAGGGACTGGGGGGAGGGAGGAAGAAACAGGGGTTCCTGTCTGATGCGTACAGGGTTTCTTTTTGGGATGATGAAGAGAATTCTGGAAATAGTGGCAATGGCTATGTGACACAGTAAATGTACTTAATGCCACTGACTTGTATATTTTTAACGGCTAAAATGATCATTTTAATGTATATTTACCACAATTGCAACTTCAAACAAAGAAATAAATACTCCGAATTCATCACTTTCTAATGATTTTCCTATATCGTGCTCCCGAGATTACTTACGTGTATGGTGGAAATATGATGTGATCGTGTCAGTGCGCATCTCCTCCCAATGTCATGGTCAGTGGCTAAAGCCCGGCTGGCATGAGGAGGAGCACAGCTGCCCAGTTGAGCCTAGTCAAACCCTAGAATCATGATGGAAATAAGTTATTCTTTAAAGCCACTAACTTTTTTTTTAAGATTTTATTTATTTATTTGACAGAGAGACCCAGCAAGAGAGGCAACACAAGCAGGGAGAGCGGGAGAGAGAGAAACAGGCTTCCCACTGAGCAGGGAGCCCGATGCGGGGCTCGATCCCAGGACCCCGGGATCATGATCTGAGTTGAAGGCAGAGGCTTAACTGACTGAGCCACCCAGGCGTCCCTAAGCCACTAAATTCGATGTCGATGTCATTCTTACTGTGATAACAACAAACAACTGCTTACCTCTAAGCTTCTCTATGAAAGAAAAGTGATTTTCTATCACATTTAAACCATCAAAATTGGTGTTTTCCTTGCATCCAAACTGAAACCTTACCCGTTTGGGTTGGATGAGGCTGAGTGAGAGCAAGCACAAGCATCACCAAGTGACTTAGAAACTTAGATTTTAATCCCTAACGGGCTATGTGACTTTGGCCGTCCTCTTTTTCTCTGGGCATCGGGATCCTCATCTGTGAAAATAAGATTCATTCATTAAAATAAAATCTACAAACTGCCAAATAAAATGTTGGGCATTGCTCAGAGGTTGCCTTTTCTGATGAGGCTTACAGTGTAGTAGTATCAAACAGTCAAGAACAAAGGCCAATAAATAAGCCACTGAGGGGCGCCCGGTGGGCTAAGTGGGAGGAGCCTGTAACTCTTGATCTCGGGGGCCTGAGTTCAAGCCCTGCATGGGGCGTAGAGCTTACTTAAAAAAAAAAAAAGCCACTGAAATAACACTGGAAAAGTGCATGAAAAAAAACACAGCCAGATGGGGTGTCTGGGTGGCTCAGTGGATTAAGCCTCTGCCTTTGGCTTGGTCATGATCCCAGGGTCCTGGGATCGAGCCCTGCATCAGGCTCTCTACTCAGCAGGGAGCCTGCTTCCCCCTCTCTCTCTGCCTGCCTCTCTGCCTACTTGTGATCTCTCTCTCTCTGTCAAATAAATAAATAAAATCTTTAAAACAAAACAAAACAAAACACAGCCAGAGGAAATAAGAGAGTGGTGGGGCAGAAGGAGGGCAGAGGATGGTCCCTTCAGGGAAGGAGGTAATATTCTATTTGAGCAACACTCTGAATGGAAGCATGGGGTGGCTACGTAAAGACCCAAGAAACAAGCTTTCCAGGCAGAAGCAACAGCAAAAGAGCTAAGAAGCTTTTCACGGTTAAGAAACAGCCAGGAGCCTAGCGCGGATGGAGCAAAATGAGTAAGACAGTGGTAATAGATGAATTTGGAGGCGTTTAAGAGCTAGAATTAAGCAAGCTCCAGGAAAGGCTGGTCCACACAGGGCCTTGTATATAGACCATGGTTGACCTTGATCAGTGGTTACCAAGCTTTGGGCCATAGGCCCCAACGATGGTGGAAGTTGATGAATTTGCAAAGACAGGAGATTATTACAAAGAGCCCATGATTTCGTATACATGCAAAATAGTATCTGCCAACTAATTAAATGTGGCTTGTATCTCGTATGCCACCAGATTTTAAATACATTATAATTTTCCAAAACACAAATCTGCAAAAGTACTTGAGAATTTATAATTGTGCATTTTCCATTATATTTTTCTCCATCAATGAAAATGAAGAGCTTAATTCTATCATCTGACCATGACCTGACTGGTGAAAAAAAAAACAAAAACGCATTCATATTCCCACCTAGAGGGACAAATCTTGGGGGAATGTCCAGACACTTCTATTACTAAAGTCATAGACGATTCTGCTACGAGAAAATGAGTGCAGGCAAAAAGAGCACATGGTGGGTTTTTTTTTTTTTTTTAACCATTGTTATGACTATGGTGAGAATTTATTGAGCACTTACTATCACCTAGGCAACATTGTGTTTTCCTTTCAGTTACTCATCTAATCTCCAACAAAACAATTGTGTGAAATAAGCATTCCAGTTCCCATTTCACAGATGAGGTCGCTTAAGATTCAGTAATGTTAGCTAAACGGACCAAGTTCCCATGGGTAGTAGATGGGAAAGGAAGAGGTGAAGATCTGTCCTAATAGAAATGTGTCCGTTGGGAATGGCTATGTGATGTATCACCCTGAAACTCAATGTCTGAAAACAATAAATGATTATTATTGTTTATGGATCTATGGGTTGAGCCGAAGGGTTCTTCTCTTCAAAGTCAACTCACTCGTGCTTCCGTAGTCACCCGCGGGTTGAGTGGAGAGCGGGCTCTCTCCGCTGCTAGGACGTCTGTTGGCTGCATAGTCGGTCATCCACGATTGCTTCAGCTGGGACAGCTGAGCCCACTCCGTGCCCCCCTCATCCTGCAGCGGGCTGTCCCAGGCTTGTGCGTATGGCGGTGACCGACCTCCACGGATGAAGCCTCTTGAGGCACCGACTGCGATTTCCACTGCACTGTGTGGGTCCAACCAAGACACGAACCCGACGATATTCCAGGAGTGGGAGATAGACTCCAGCTCTCGAAGGAAGGCGCTACCAAAATGATATTGCCAAGGGTGTGGATATAGGGAGGGGTAAAGAGATGCACTTGTTTCTTTGCAATTGATCTGCCCAGACAAAGGGAAAAAAAAAAAAAGCAAGCTATGCCTAATTAGAGAACAGATAATGAGACACACCGTTTGATCAGGAATCTCAAAACCAAGCAAGTTCCTCACTTTGGAAAACAGGTGGCGGTTCCTGATACATACACAGAACTCACACCTGCCCTGTGACTGGGCAATTCCTTCCCACATCATTCCCCAAAGAAAATAAATAGACACACCCTCCAGAAAGAGTCACAGGGATACATCCACTCCAGCTTTATTGGCCGTAGACAAAAACTAGAAAAGAAATTATAAAAGTCTTCCAACAGTGAATGGAGAAACAAAGCCCTGTACATCCATGACCCAGAAACAGTTTAAAAATGAACTTAGAATGAAGGAATGAATGAATCTCAAAAACATAATATTGAAAGAAGCCAGACACAAGAGTATACACATTTTGTCTGGTCCCTTTTCTTTTCTTTTCTTTTTTTTTTAAAGATTTTATTTATTTATTTGACAGAGAGAGATCACATGCAGGCAGAGGCAGGCGGGGGGTGGGGGAGGAGGGGAAACAGGCCCCTCGCTGAGCAGAAAGCCTGATGAGGGGCTCGATCCCAGGACCCTGGAATCACATCCCGAGCCGAAGGCAGAAGCTTTAACCCACTAAGCCACCAAGGCATCCCTGTCTGGTCCCCTTTCTATGAAGATCTAGAATTGGTACACCTGAGCTCTGGGAATAGAAATCAAAACCACAGGGGTGGGCATGTTATTGCTGGAAAGAGGCATGAAGGAGCATACAGGAGGGATGGAAGGTTCTATACCAATTAAGGAGGTGGTTATAAGGTCGCAGACGTTTGTTGAAACCCATAAAACTGTACTTGAAATTCATTGTAGGCAAATTGGACCCCGATTAATAATAATAATAATAATAATAATAATTAATAAAGCCAAGCTCCCAAAGGTTTTCGAAGAAAGGTTTGGAAGAACGGACAGGGTTTCACTGTAAACATGATGTTCCCTGAGTCACGGCATTAAAGACGCATTCTTGTGGGGGGAGAAGCCCTAAGCTTCCTCCATTGTGTCCTCACCTGCTCTGGCTGTAACAGAAAGGAGGATAATTCATTTACATTTTCAAGAGACACACAGGAAACATCAACAAAATGTGCTTGTAAATTCACTGCAGCTAACCGGAGTGATGGGGATTTGAGTGGAGGGAGACCCGCGCTCTCTTTTCGCAGGAGGTTGCTGGTAGGAGGAGTCTTAGGTGCCACCCCACGGTCCTGGAGTCAGATGGCAGGAAGAGGAGGAAAGATCCACAGGGAGCCTTCTGCAGGAGTCAGACCTCACACAGAAAGTCGAGAATCAGGTTCCTGGTGTTTATGCTGCCAAAGAGCCAATAATTAGAGAATCGCTCAGAAGGCGTCCAGGTCTTTGATCAGGGAGGCCAAGGGTATTTCTGTGCTCAGATGCAATGAGACCAGCAGAAAATGAAGCCTTCTGTCGGAGAACCGCCAAGAGTGGCTAAAGGGGCACTGGGATCATGGATCGTGGATCTTTGCTTTGGGGCTTTTTTTTTTCCCATTTGTAATTCATCATCCTGTTGCAGAACGCAACATTTTTTTTCTATAAAGATAACATAGTCTAAGTTATTTTAAAATCACTTGGAAACCGACCGAGGCCCTGAGAACGTGCTTTGATAATAGTTTGTGTGTTTTTGAGCAGCCTATGTGCATTATTTCTGCTCTATTCTCTCCAATCCCGTGATGGAGCGGCTGTTTGCCCCATTTCACACACAAGAGAACCGTGGCTCCGACTTGTTCCCAGCGTGTCCAGTCCTCCCTCTGGATGCTTTTAGTGTTTCGCAAAGTGAGGATTTGGAGTCGCCCGCTAAGAAGGTAGTTTACATGTTCTGCTCTCTTTTACAAACAATCTAAAAATAATCTCTCCATATTCTAACTGAGTGTCCTGCTCCCTCTGACTCTTGGGTTTACAATGACTGGCCCCGAGTTATATGGCTTTATTTGTGGGTTGAATGGGAAGAAAAGAGAGGCAGGCTGAACGTGTCCAGGAGGGATTTGCGCCCCAGGAAGGCTTTGTTTCTCTCTGGTTCCGAGGGAGAGAAGTGGTGGGCGGGCTGAGCCAGGCTCCGCAGAGTCAGAGCGCCCCGGTGACCAGGCGTCAGTCCTGCCTGTAGGGATTGCGAGATGTTACTTCCTCGCAGCTCTCCCTCCACCATATTAAATCATTGCTGCTAATTTGGGTTGAACAATCTTCAGGGTTTTGTTTGTATTGATTCGTAAACTCGCTTTGATCTTTGGGGTTTTTTTTAGAACTAGAAATGTAAGTTCTCTTAGGTTGCCGGGCATGTATGTTGTAGAATTAAATATAGATGTTAACATCCTGAGTCTACAGGATTTTTTTTTCCCTTGAAATCGGTCTGAATAGGCCTCATATTTCAGAAATTTGTCTCTCACCACCGCTGCCCTAGTGCTTTCTTTGAAGCGTGTGCATTTCTAGTATGTTTCATAAAGAAATTTCAAACTCACTAGTCTGCAAAGAAATGTAAATAAAATCCAAATACGATTTCCTCTGTTATATGGGCAAGATAGGTGTGTGTTAAGTTCAAAGCCCTGAGTTTCTTGGAAGAAACAAATACATCCATCCATACAACCCAGGTAAAATATAAATCGATACACCCTTTGGTGGGAATGCAGTTTGACAGCTTATATCAGACTTAAAAATATGATAATTACTACTCCAGCGTTCACCTGCTAGGAATTTATCTTGAGTAAATAACACAGAAGAGGAAGGAAGGGAAGGCGGGAGGGGAGGAAGGAGAGAGGGAGGGACAGAGGGAGGGAGGAAAGAAGGAAGAAGGAGGGAGGGGGGGTGGGAGGGAGGGAGAGCGGGACAGAGAGGGGCGGAGGGAAAAAAAAATACATCCAGAAATTCTAACAATGGGAGATTGTTTAAAAGTTCTCCACTAGAAGGGCACCTGGTGGCACAGTCAGGTAAGCATCTGTCTCTTGGTTTCAGTTCCAGTCATGACCTCAGGGTGATGATCTCAGGGTCGTGACATGAAGCCCCATACCGGGCTCTGCGCTCAGTGCAGAACCTGCTTAAGAATCTCTCTCCCGCTCTCTGCCCCTCCCCTCATCTCTCTCTCTCTCTCTGAAATAAATAAATCGATCTAAAACAAAAAGTTCCGCCACTAGAATGTGATATAGTCCTTTTACATGCTAATGAACAATAACGAACATCATAATGGAAAAGTTTTCCCAACTGTCGAGAGAAAAGCATGTCTCGTCTTTTCTAGAGTACCCATGTTTTTAAATGCACCAAACAAAGACTGCATAATTCATAACAAAATGTCAACACCGGTAGTTGCTAAATGGTAACATTAGCCATGATTTTATTTTCTTCTTTTTGTTTTTAGATGTTGTAATACCCTGCTGTGAAGGAACATTAATTTTGGAAATCAGTGTGGAGAAGGAACGCCAGCGTAACACAAACTGGGGTCTTTCTGAGTGACCCTGGAGAAGTTATGTAATCTTCTTGAATCTCGGTGTCCTCCTCGAGCGAATGGGGGTGATGTGTATGCCCGTTGTAAAAAGCTGTGAATATTCAAATGAGATCACCGGCATAGAGGGACTTAGCCCTGAGATGGGCAAATGTTCTGAGCTCAGTAAGTAACACTTGCAATGAGGGAAGGATGACAAAAATGTTTTCTTTTAATCGGGGATATGTTTAAGTAAACATTTCCCAAGACGTCTAAGTGTGCTCATCAAACATTGAGCTTCCACTAGGAGGTTCTGCTAGTGGGAAAAAAAGAGAGAGGAATAAATGTCCCAGCATGTTTTTACTGGCCTTGTAATCTAAAGATATTTCTTTGGAGCTCTGAAAGTCATTGGTAAGCTTTTATTAGTCATAGACTAGTGGTTCTTAACCGGGGCAGGTGGGGGGAGGGGGGTGTTCCCTCCCGGGGGGAGATTTGGCAATGTCTGCAGACATACCTGGTTGTCACAACAGGGCTGTCCAGTGGGTAGAGACCAGGAATGCTGCTGAACCTCTTACAAGGCAGAGGACAGCCCCCCACCCCACCGCCGGCAGCCACGGAGCTGCCGGAAGGTTCACCGTGCCGATGTTGAGAAACTCCGCTCTCACCTTATCATGTCTGATCTGCCTGTTGAAGGAGCGTGTGACAAAATGAGCCTATTGTCCTATCACTTTTTGATCCATTATATGTTGGTGGGTGGAACCGAAGTGAACACATTTGAGAAGCACCTCCTCTCCCCACCCCCTCACCCCTGCCCACACCAACCGTTATGTCTCCCGTTCAATCCCACAGATCTCAAGGCCCACTGTGCACAAAGTCTCAGGTTTGTAATCAGGGTTAAGAGACGAAGCGCGTCTTTACCTCCGTCTCTGAAGACGAAGAAAGAGAAGCTCGTAGGCTACTCACTGAAACCCAGAGTGGTAAGCGGGAGGCAGTTTGAGTTTTGGAGTCAAAACTCCATTTCCTCACCTACTCCCTCTGTGATCCTGGGTCAGATTTTTTTTCTTCTTCTTCGCAAAGTTAGTTCCCTTATCTGAAAAAATGGAGCCAACAGTATCTAACTCCCAGGGTTACAAGGATTCAATGTGGGAGACTCCTAAGCTCTGAGTCCCAGGGCAGGGGCAGGCCATGTAGGGGGGTGTGGTGAGCCCCCAGTAAATGCTGGCCGCCTCCGTAACGGAAATAAAAGGAAGAGAAGAAGGAGAGAAAAGGAGAGGAATGGGACAGCTGGGGGGCTCCATCAGTTAAGCATCTACCTTCAGCTCAGGTCATGATCCCACAGTTCTAAGATCAAGTCCCATGTGGGGCTCCTTGCTCGGCGGGGAGCCTGCTTCTCCCTCTGCCTGCCGCTTCCCCCTGTTTGTGCTCTCTTGCTTGCTCTCTCTCTTTTGCAAATAAATAAACAAAATCTTTAAAAAAAAAAAAAAAGGGAGAGGCACTCCCAGTCGTGATTTTATGAAGAGGTGATTTTTTGGTGAGTCGCTCTGAACGTCCATCAAAACCTCATGCATCTGACCTGAACGCCAGCAGCACCTCGATCAAACAAATCACCAGGAAGACGACAAACACAAGTTGCTGGACAAACCTGTTTCTAAAACAACAAGTGCTGAAGCAGTGATCATAGGTGCCAAGAAAGGAATTCACTGGACAGCCTTTGCCAAGAAATCATTTATCAGATAAGAAGTATCTGATAATGTCACTGGCTTGCCAGCATCAAAACTCAGCTCCGAATTGTGAAGCTGGAGAACATCTTCTTTGCAACTCGTCTGACAGACACTCATTTAATAGCCTTAATATATAAAGAGAGCTCATAGGTGATTTTTTAAAAGGCAATACCCACACAGAGAAATCGAGGAGGCTGGTAAATGAATGCAGCTGCATCCATCATGGGCCTCCAGGTGGGGGAGAGGGTGCTCGCACTCTCGTCTGTGTGGACTTCACCCCCAGAATGGGGTTGTTCACAGCCAGCCTGACCACACTCGGTGTCCCTGCTTAGTAGCCAACAGCAACGATAATAGTAATTCAGGTAAGAAGAAGAATGTCGTAATTTTTTTTTTTTTTTTACACCTAACCTCTGTACCCAGTATGGGGCTTGAACTTACAACCCTGAGCATCACATGATCTACTGACTGAGCCAGCCGGGGGAGCCCCTGTTGTAATATTGGTGGGATTTTTTAAAAAGGCTTTAGTGGCATATACTTGACTTAAAATGAACTGTGTGTTTTTAAAAGGTATAACTTGCTATTTTCTGTCCTATGTATATACCTGTGAAACCATCACCCCCAATTAATTTAGTGAGCGTATCCTTCATCCCCAAAAGTTTCTTTATAATCCTTCCCCTTCCTCTCCTCCCAACCCCCATCATCAGACAACCAGATCTGCTTTCTGTCACTACAGATTAGTGTTTATTTTTATTTTTATTTTTTTTTGGTCTGGCACCTTTCAGCATAACAATTTTGAGATTCATCCTTATTATCACATGTACCATCAGGTCATTCCTTTTTCTTGCCGGGCAGTACGCCATTGTGTGGCTCGACCATAGTTGCCTAACCCATTCACCTGTTGATGGACATGTGGGTTATTTTCAGTTTGCGGCTACTGCAATTATAGTCACTATAAACATTTATACACAAGCCTCCTTATTGATGTATGCTTTCTCTTCTCTAAGCGTGGAATGGCCGGATCATAGATTGGGTGTAAGTTCAACGTTTTAAGAAACTGACAAACTATTTTCCATTTTGCGTTCCTACCGATGGCGTATGAGTGTTTCAGTTCAACATATTCTCCAGCCCCTGGTAACGTCAGTATTTTCATTTCAACAGAGAATATCATAAATAATAAAGTAATCTAACAATGAGAATATTTTTAACCGTAAAACTGGCAGAAGAGAAGTCCTCATTGTTAATACCCAGTGCTGGCAAGGGTACAGAGGAAAGCACTCTTGTTACTGAGGGGAGAAATGTAAATTAGCATCATTTTCTGGGAACCAGCTTGGCAGTGTGTACCGAATGCCTTGAAACCTTTTATTTTATTTTCCTGAGCAGTTCCACGTCTGAAGATTTCTCCCTAAAAAATAAGGCTGCTTGCAAACATATCGCACAGCCCCCTTGTCTGCGGCGGGAGGTTTGGCATTCATTCGTCTCCTCGAGAAGCGGCAACAGCATTGAACGTGAGAGGTGAGCGCTGTCAGCGCTCGGGCTGGACCCATCCTTCAGATCTGATTTCTTCGACCCTCACAATGGTTTTAAATTATTTGAATTTCTTGCCAGCATTTCAAAATGAGGAGCTGTCGCATACAAATTTATTTTCCAGGCTTTTTTTTTTTTTTTTTTTTTTTGACAAATTAGGAGCTTGGACACACCCAGGGCCCACAGGGAAACACAAGCCAACACTTCTGCCAAGAAGTGCCTTCCTGTGCCAGCCTAACGCACAGAATTGACTGTCCTGTGCTATAAACTGCGTCTTGGCTTGTCGCTTGTGCACTGAGAGTAGGGTGACCCCAGGATTTATTCTCCCCTTCCTGACCTCGCCCCAGTGCCTGACACAAAGAACAAATATTTGTTGAAAAATGAATGGTTGGAAATTACATTCGGTTTAAAGTACGTAATTACCGGGGCACCCAGCCGGCCCCGTTGGCAGAGCGTGCGACTCTTAAGCTCTGGGTTGTGGGTTCGAGTCCCACGTTGAATGCAGAGATCACTTAAAAAGAAGATATATTTTTGAAAATGTATGTCATTACTTGAAGTTAGATCAGCTAAAGGACAGAAGGGCCGTATTCTGTTGGGAAAGGTGTCAGCAAGCTGCAGTCTCTCCTTGTGGGTGAGAATGTAAATTAGTGTTTTGGGAGGACCTTTGGTAACACCTAGCAGCAGTTTAAAGCCACATGCTATTTGACCTGGTTGTATCACTTGGAGGAACTATCAGACAAGTATACCTTAGTATATGGGCATTTGTGAACAAGAATTATCAGAGGGTTCAGCGTCTTCCGTCAACTCGGGTCATGATCTCAGGGTCCTGGGATCGAGCCCCAAGTCATCGGGCTCCCTGCTCAGTGGGGAGCCTGCTTCCCCCTCTGCCTCTGCCCAACCCCCTGTCCCTGCTCCTTCTCTCTCTCTCTCTCTTTCTCTCAAATAAATAAATAAATAAATACAATCTTTTTTTTTAAAAAAGGAATAATTACAGCAATTTTTTATTGAAGCATAATTAACAGACAGTGTTATATCAGTTCCAGGCACATAAGGAAATGATTCAATAAGTCTATACATTACTATAGCAATATTGCTCATTTGCAGAAGCTGGGAACAATTAAATGTGTCTTGATAGGGGACTGAGGAAATGAAGGACCCACCTATCCAGCGGGATATTCTGTAGCTTGAAAGGATCTCTATGTGCAGGTACAGAACAATCTCCAGAGCGAAGGGACAAAGACAAGACAAAGCCAAGTGTATGGTATTATCCACAGTTTGTACATGGAAAGGGCGTGTATGTGCAGGTGTCTGTGTGTGTCGCTTATATTTGCTCATTCACACATACAGCGAGAATCCTGAATCTCAGCGCTGGTGGTGTTTGGGGCCAGACAATTCTTTGCTACGGGGGGGGCGGTCCTGCGCTGTTATAAGATTTCTGGCTTCCACCCACCAGAGTCCAGGGGCACCCCTCCCTCAGCTGTGACAAACAGAAATGTCTCCAGATTCCGCCAAACGCCCCCAGGGTCAAAATTGCCCCCCAGCGTCAACATCATCTGCTGGTTGGGAACCATTGGCCTAGAACATCTCTGGAAGACCAGACCAGGAACCAGTAACCGTGGTCTCCTCTGAAGATGGGAACAAGGAGACCGTGACCAAGAGAGGAAGGGAAACTTCATTTTCACCTGTTTTAACTCTTAGGCTTAAACTTTTAATTCTTAAAATACAAATACTATAAAACTTTTCTTCATATTTTTTCCTGGCGTCCAGATACCTTCAAATCAGAAACTGTTTTTGGAGGGCGCCAGGGAGGGTCAGTCAGTTAAGCATCTGACTTCGGCTCATGACCTCAGGGTCCTGAGATCGAGCCCCGTGTGGTGTCGGGCTTCCTGCTCACTGGGGAGTCTGCTTGTCCCTCTGCCCCTGCCCCTGGTCATGCTCTCGATCTCTCTCAAATAAATAAATAAAATCTTTTAAAAAACAGAAACCTTTTTTTAAAATGGAAATATATCTGACATAGAACCTTGTATAACTTTACAGTGTGCAACATTTTGACTTGATAAATGTATACATTGCACGCATGATTGCCATTGTAGCGTTAGCTAACACCTCTATTACCTCCCAAAATTACCATGGCTCCTTTGTGGTGGGAATAATGAAGACCTAGCCTCCTAGGAAGTTTGATGTTTATAACAGTGTTGTCTGTAATCACTGTGCTGTGCAATAGACCTCCAGGATTCATTTCTCTAGGAGTTGCAAGTTTGTGTCCTCAGAGAGCATCTCTCCTGTCCTGTCACCGCTGCCTCCCGCCAGCCCCTGATAACCACCATTCTATTCTCCAAAACAGAAACCACTTAAGAAAATACAGAAAAGGGCACCTGGGTGGCTCAGCCGGTTAAGCATCTGCTTTCAGCTTAGGTCACCATCTTGGGGTCTTGGGATCGAGCCCCGCGTCAGGATTCCTGCCCTGCAGGGAGCCTGCTTCTTGCTCTCCCTCTGCCTGGTGCTCCCCCTGCTTGTGTACTCTCTCTCTCTCTATCAAATAAACAAATAAAATCTAAAAGAAAATACAAAAAGTCCTAAGATACATTGGTGAGGAATTACCTGTGTCTACTTAGCCCATTTTTTAAAAGTAACATAATAGATCATCGATTGCCTGAACTCATCCAATGTGCCCCACTTGCCGGATGAGAAATCGAGTCTCAAAGAGGAAGGAGTCCTAAGCCCATCTGACTAAAGACCAATCTACAAGTAGCACCCCGAAGCCCTGAGACCCAGCCTTCGCTGCCATTTTGGATTTGTCTCCAGCGTAGAAAGCAGATCTTGACAATGACTTAGGAACTCAAGAAGGTAATGTCCATGACTCCGAGGTAGAACCAAGTTGGAACGGTGCAGTCCAGCTCCTCTACAGCCCCGAGCCCCGACGTGAGACTTGTTCCAGCTGAAAATTGGCATCCAATCTCAAGCTTTTATTTACAAGAGAGGCCACAGTCTCTGGGTTGACCTGCTGATTATGTTCTGTGGGCGAATTATCTAGAATGGTAAGTAACATTTTTATGGTGCTGTGGAAAGCACTTCTAGTTACAATCATGGCATCACAGAAACCTTACCAGAAATCGATGAACAAATTCTAGAGACGAAGAGGTAGCCTTGGACAGCTGCATTCACAAGCCCACCATCACACAGTTACTTAAATGTCAGAGCCAGGTTTGGATACCAAGATCAACCGAGCCTTTACTCTTTACCCTTCATAGGAGTCTTACACTCGCCAAGAAAAATCCTATAAAAAATAAAAATAATTTCCCAGCTAGGGAGTTCAATTCTTTTTTTTTTTTAAATATTTATGTATTTATTTATTTGACAGACAGAGATCACAAGTAGGCAGAGAGGCAGGCAGAGAGAGAGGAGGAAGCAGGCTCCCCGCTGAGCAGAGAGACCGATGTGGGGCTGGATCCCAGGACCCTGAGATCATGACCTGAGCCGAAGGCAGAGGCTTTAACCCACTGAGCCACCCAGGTGCCCCTAGGGGGTTCAATTCTTAACCAAGAACATACTAGTGAATGAGATAGGACAACAAAGCAGGTAGCATCATGCCAGGCATATAATAAATGCCAAATAACCGTTCGCCATTAGGATGAGTTACATATCTTCAAATGTTAAGAAGAAGAGTATAGTATCGTAGTTTAAATTGGTAGTGTAAAGCAAGATGAACCCATCAGGCTATATTATGTGGTTACATAAAGGTTTTTTTTGTTGTTTTGTTTTTTAAGATCTTATTTATTTAATCGACAGACAGAGATCACAAGTAGGCAGAGAGGCAGGCAGAGAGAGAGAGAGTGAGAGGAAGCAGGCTCCCCGCTGAGCAGAGAGCCTGATGCAGGGCTCGATCCCAGGACCCTGAGATCATGACCTGAGCCGAAGGCAGAAGCTTTAACCCACTGAGCCACCCAGGTGCCCCAAGTTGGTTTTTTTTTTTAATATTTGAATTGGGGGCGCCTGAGTGGCTCAGTGGCGTTAAGCCTCTGCCTTCAGCTCAGGTCATAATCTCAGGGTCCCGGGATCGAGTCCCGCATGGGACTCTCTGCTCAGCAGGGAGCCTGCTTCCGCCTCTCGCTTTGCCTACCTGTGATCTCTCACTCTCTGTCAAATAAATAAATAAAATCTCAATAAATAAACAAATAAATATTTGAATTGGTTTCCAGCGTTTCCAAATGGGGACATTTCACATGAATAATCCCAACGTATGCCATCTGTTGGAAAACCGGCGCCTATGGGCTGGGTCTACAGAGCCACCGTCCCTGTAAGACCGCCCCAGTCCTCTCTGGCTTACCACAGACTCTACTTGGCTGTGGTAAGACCCGTGGGTTTGCCATTCCTCACCGGTGGGTAAGAGAGAGGGCTCTAGAGGGAGACGATGAGTCCTGCCTGGTTCTTGGCATCGCTGCTTCCCAGCTGCATGGCTCAGGGCAGATGATTTTACCTTTCTGAGCAGCTGTGGGGACCCTGCCTGAAAGCGTGTAGCCCTGGACCTGAGGCACAGCCAGCTTTCAATAAAGGTTAGCTTTTTGTGCCGTTAGGTGGAGGAAGTTGGATAGTGGCTCCCTAAAGATGGTCACATCCTAATCCCTGGAACCTGGGAATGGGGTACCTGGTGCAGCCAACGTGATGCTGCCGACGAGATTGAGTTACAGGGAGAGTTACAGGGAGAGATTACCTCTGATGATCGAGGTGCGTCCCGAGTAATCATGGGGTCCTTGTAAGTGAAAGAGGGAGGCAGGAGGTCCGTGTCAGAGCAGGTGTGAGACAGAAGAGGGGTTGAAGAGGGGCGCTCTGCAGGCGGAGAAAGGGGTCACAAGTCAAGGAATGCACACGGCCTCTAGACGCAGGAAAAGCCAAGGAAGCGGGTTTTCCTTCAGAGCCTCCGAAGGGCCACCGCCCCACCTTGGCCTTCACCCAGGAAAGCCCGTGTTGGACTTCTGACCTCCAGAACCATAAAAGAATAAATCTGTTCTGTTTTAAGCCGCTAATTTGGGGGCAGATTCTTACAGCAGCAATCGGAAACTGACACATCGTCACAGGTCCCTAAGATATGTCTGTTCTCCCCATCGTCCAGAAGGAGGCGCGGTAAAGGGGAAGAAGGTTGCCCTCATGTCCCACAGCTAGAAAGTGGCAGAGCCCAGAGTCAATTCCAAGTCCTTCTGAAACCCAAGTCCAACCCAGTCCAACCCCAAGTGCCTCCCAGTCATCGGATCGTTCAGCTTCTATCTGAATGATCCCAGAAACAGACATATTCTTCCCTTCCCAAGGCTACACTTTCAGCGGTTGGACAAGATCTACCATTATGTCGCCCATACACTGAGCTACTCTCTGCTGCCCTCCGAAAGACTTAAGATACTTTTAGTTACAGGGGCGCCTGGGTGGCTCAGTCGGTGAAGCGTCCGCCTTCAGCTCAGGTCATGATCCCAGGATCCTGGGATGGAGCCCCGCATCCGGCGCCCTGCTCAGCGGGGAGTCTGCTTCTCTCTCTCCCTCTGCCTGTAGCTCCCCCTGCTTGTGTGCTCTCTTTCTCTCTCTCTCTGTGTCAAATAAATAAATAAAAATCTTTTTTTAAAAATGCATTTAAAAAAAAAACACTTTTAGTTACAAATGCAGAAATCCAATTGACCGAGCATAAGCAAAAAGGGGAAATTATCACCGGGATGTAAGGGAAGCCGAAAAAAATCCAGCCGGCCAGGCAAGACCTCTGCTTCTCGGCATCTCTGCCTCATTCTTTACTCCATTGTCGTGAGGGCAAATGGCTGCTCACGGGCCCCAGATTTCCACATTGCAGATCCAGTTCTCCGGAGACGCGGACTGACTGTGCCTCAGGGCAGCTCTCCTATTCCCCAGAGAGACAATCTGATTGTCCTGGCCCCCAGCAGCCACCCCTCCCTCGGCCCATCAGCTGAAAGCAGGAAGGCCGGGTGGTGAGGAACAAATATGGCTTCCGGGGACCCGCCTCACGGGCAACTGTGGAGTGCGGTGTAAGGGGGAGGGGTGGGGAAACTGTGAGCCAAAATGATACACTCAAAAATGAGTACCTCACCCTGATTTCCCTAAGGCTTGGAAAAACACACACACACAACAGAGATAGTAAGACAGCCTCAGAGCTTTTGAATAGCTGTCTCTTCCCTTGTGGTCATCTCTTTTCCTGGGAACCATCCCTAGAACTTGCAGTCATTCCTCATTCTGACATTTCCCAGATGACTCAACAACCTGACTACCCCCCACTCCCCCTCAGCCTACACAACTGTGGCAACACCTCCATTCAAATGTGTGATTTGTCTCCATAACTTACCTTCTTGCTCCGGACGTGCCTGTCTAGCTCATTTAAAATGGTTTCCTTGCTTTACCTTCTTGAACCCATGATGCATACACTGTCTCTGTTAATGCAGGCTAAGATGGTTTCCTTGGCAGCTGTATACATCTGGCTCAAATTGAGCTTGTGGCCAGCTAGAAGCCCCAGATCTACTTCCCAGGAACCGCTGTCTGGCCAAGTCTCCCCATTCCCAGACTTAAATAATTGATGCCAGAATCCACATCAATCCCCGGAAAATATTCTCTTATTTCCTCTAATCCTTGATCTGACTCTATAGAGACCGTGGTGAAGCTTGATCCTATCATCCCAAGTTTTTGTCTCCTAGAGAGTTTACCTGTGTACCTGAATTTTTTAGTCTCTAACCAAAACGATATCCCACATGCAGCAAAGACACATCAGTGGACCCTTCCTAAGCTGCCACAACTCCATTAATCCACATCAAATATACTGAAAAAATGCTGCAAATAGTCCAGGATCTTTATTCCTGGAACAGGAAGGGAGGCTGCCCAAATTCCTCAAATATTTTTGATGTTTAATTTTTATAACAACAGAAAAGATCTAGCATGATTATAAATAATCTAGGGCATCAAGAATATGGGAAGACCTCTGGAAGGCTTTCATTAAGATGACTCATAATAACCCAGCAACCCAGAAATATTCATATTCCCGTTTTATAGGTATGTAACCAAGGTTACCCAGAAAAAAAGTGCTAGAGCTGAGATTTGAATGCAAGCTGTTGATTCATAGCCCAAGCATTTAATCCCAGCACCAGGGGTAGACAGGACAATTTTTTTTCTGTAAAGGGCCAGACAGTAAATATTTTAGGCTTTGGGGACCATATAGTCTCTGCCTTTATAGAGCAAAAGCAACTGTAGACAATCCATTAACAAATGGGCATGCCTGCATTCAAATAAAACTTTATTCACAAAAACTGGTGGTATGCCTGATTTGGCCCTCAAACTGTAGCTCGCCAACCCGTCTTAGAAGGCTCTTCCTTCCCCACCCGAATGGCAAAATCCTTTCCAATATGCAGCTCAAACATGCCTTTTAAGTTACAGCACTGGACATACATGGGATTCAGCCCGTGGCTCACAGCTTGCCAACCCATTCTCAACCATCATGCCTCTGACTTGGCAGGTAAATTTATCTCACTGAAGGACCTAGAGTTACTGCCTAGTGTAGATCACGGCCAGAGCCAGCAAGACTGACAGCTTTCAAAATACATCAAGATTCACTAATCTGGGGATGCCTATATGGTTCAGTTACTTGAACAGCTGCCTTCGGTTCCGGTCGTGACCCCAGGATCCTGGGATCGAGTCCCACATCAGGCTCCTTGCCCGTTGGGGAGCCTGCTTCTCTCTCTGCCTCTGCCAATTTGTGTTCTCTTTCTCTCTCTCTCTCTCTCTCTCGCTCTCTCTCGCTCTGACAAATAAATAAATGAATAAATAAAATCTTAAAAAAAAAAAAAGATTCACTAATTTGTGTAATGCTGCCCTGAACAGCGTAATTCCTTATGGGGCTACTTGTTTTAATACCGTTTGTCACAAATGCCCAAATAAATTCATAGCAACACACACACACCTCCTATTTCTCGTGCTCTGAGCCTCGCATATGATCTCACTTCCAGGTGGTTGTGTTCTTTCCCTCTGGCCAGAGCACTTTCCCATTCCATCATGCACACCTAAGTGCTGTGCCGAGCCTGAGTCCTGAGTCCCATGCATTAAAAAAAGAGAGAGAGAGAGAGAGAAAGTGGTCCACTGGAAATCAGCATGCAAGCACACGCAAGGAAATGGCCCGGGAAGCAGAGTGGGGCAGACGGATTCAAGCATGATGGGTGTCCCGCGGTGGGGTGAAGGGGTTGTAAACACCAGGGTAACCGGGGGAAAAGTCACCTGCAATTTGGAAGAGCAGGTGGAAGAAATCAGGACTAGAGCCCTAAGAGGAGCTCGAGCCCGGGGAGGAGAGCAAAGCAGGCCCTGAATGCCGGTCTGGAGAAGCCCATCGTGGCCAGAGATGCCTCCTCTTGCTAACAGGACGTGCACATCCTTGCACTACTCACTGGGCACTTGGCAGGAAAGCCTACCACGCCAGCTGGTGGCCTGCTTAACCTTCCGTTTCTCAGTGTAAACAGTTTCCAGGCAAACTGGTGGGACGCTTTAACCTTTAGAAACAGAAAATATAAACAGTAAAAATGCGCTGGTTCTAATAACAGAGGAAGACCCGGGTACAAATAACAGAAGCTTCGATATCTTGTACCGGGTTTCTTATTTTTTTTTAATGCAAACATAAGATGTGTTTGTTTGTTGCCCAACAGGCTTTAACAGATAGGACACGGCAGAGTGCTTAAAAAAAAAAAAACAGGAGGTAACACCGGACAACTCTCAGCGCCCAGCTCAGCTCCACTGTTCGGTAGCTACGCAACTGCGGGGTCCGCCCAACTTCTCTGGACTTGACGATTCTCATCTGTGAAATGGGACTACAAATAGAAGCTGCCTCATTCATGTCATGCGTACCACCCGGTGCTCTCAGTTTCTCCAACCCTGCGGAGACTCTAGATGTCCATCCCCCACCCCTGCCAAGACGGTCGAATGAAGCCCAAATTCATCAAGTATCTAGAGGAAGTGGAGATTGTTCCTGAGGACACCCCCCCCCCATCTCTGTCCCTGAGTTTTCTCATTAGGGATCTCTGGTCCTCGTGAGCCTGCCTCCCACCACCCCAGCATCTCTCCCTCCTATCCCGGGCCTCTGTATCTCGCTCTCCAGGTTCATGAGACTTCGGCCCACCTCAAAATTCCACCTGCTTCTCCCTCGAGGGTTCTAACACATCCTCATCGATTTTTCCTCTCCCTCCAGCCCACGATGCCGGGCCTGGATGGCTGCACTCTTCTACTCAAAGAAGCCATCAGAGTATCTGTCAAGAGCATTATCCTTTTGACCCCAGCCCTTCTGTGTGAAATGAGGGTTTCTCTCTCTCAGATGGGTTTGGGAAGAGAACGGACACAGGCTTTGCGTGTCAGCGCTGTTGATAACAGACAAGAAAGAAACAACCCAAATGCCCCGCCACAGAGAACGTGTTAAATAAACTTGAGTGTGATCCTACGCGGGATATTTTTTGCTATTAAAAAAAAAGAGGAGAGGGGCGCCTGGGTGGCTCAGTGGGTTAAAGCCTCTGCCTTCGGCTCAGGTCATGATCCCAGGGTCCTGGGATCGAGCCCCGCATCGGGCTCTCTGCTCAGCAGGGAGCCTGCTTCCTCCTCTCTCTCTCTCTGCCTGCCTCTCTGCCTACTTGTGATCTCTGTCGGTCAACTAAAATAATAAAAAAAAAATCTTTAAAGAAAGAGGGGAGAAGTCCTATTTGCACTGCTGCAGAAAGATACCGGGATAAGCTAAGTGAAAGAAGCAAGATGCCCAGGAAGACAGCCGGCATGCGGAGTTCGCCTCCAGAAAAGGACAGAAAGAGCGAACGGGAGCGTGTTTGTGTGGCTCACGTCCAGAAGACAACTCTGGGGGCGCCTGGCTGGCCCCGTCAGTGGAGCGTGCCACTCTTGACCTCAGGGTGGTGAGTCTGAGCCCCATATTGGGTGGAGAGATTATTTTAAAAAATAAAATAAAATCGGGGCACCTGGGTGGCTCAGTCGGTTAAGCATCTGCCTTCAGCTCAGGTCATGATCTCGTGGTCCTGGGATCGAGCCCCGCGTCTCGCTCCGTGCGGGGGGTGAGGTGCTTCTCCCTCTCCCTCCGCCCCTCCCCCAACTTGTGTGCTTTCTCTCTCTCTCAAATAAATAAAATCTTTAAAAAATAATAATAATAAAATAAAATATTAAAAAAAACAACAACAGAACAAAACAAGACAATTCTGAAAGACACCCAGGAAACTCATCGAAAGGGATCCATGGACGCCGTGATGACCGATGATGAACTTTTCACACTGTTTTCTTTTCAAACCATATGAATGTGCTAACTATTCAAAAGCTTGAATTTTTTATTTTTTATTTTTATTATTTTTTTCAAAAGCTTGAATTTTTTAAAGCGCTCACAAGAGGTTTACAATAATAACAATTCTCTCTAAGAGGGTGTAGTTACTAGATGTGAAAATACTATTTTTATTTCTCCGCTCTAGGTAAAGATTAATTGAAATTAGCTAAATAATGTGTTTAGGATGGTCTGTCCTGCCCAGAATGGGGTGTGAGTTGAGGCCGTGGATGGTGGCGCATACGGGTGTCCAATGAGGAAAGCCCTAGAAAGCATTCTCATTGCACTGACTGCATGTTCACATGGCCCAAAGTGAAGAGCTTGAACTTAGACCTCAGATGGCCTTGCGTGGCGTCCAGATCTAGATCCTGCCAGAGGCGTTGCCCAGCAGGTCCCGTCAGTCCCAGGGCCTGGGGACCTCTGGACCGTGGGGATGACAACACCATCTACACGGGGCTGCTCACTCATTCCTGCAACTGGTAAACAGTTGATCCCCCGTGTAGGCGCCAGGCACTGTTTTAGGCCAAGGTCAGACTTTAGTTTCTAGACCAGCGCTTCTCAACAGAGACCAGTTTTGCTCCCCCCCTCCCCGCCTCCACCCCGGAGACGTTTGGCAATGTCTGGAGACGTTCTGAGCTGTCACCAGTCAGGGAGGACAGGGGACATGCAACTGGCATCTAGTGGTGCAGGGCAGGGACACAGCGGAACATCCAAGACAAGGGTCTCTACACCGGAAACTTGGCCCGGGCGCAATGTCAGTAGTGCTGAGGCTGAGAGCTCTCGCTCCACCCTGTTCTAGAAGGAAAAAGAGAGAACACACTTAGAATACACAAATAAAAGACAATGCCAGATGTGGCTCAGTGCTCCGGGACAGAATGACCCAGGCAGCTGTTTCAGCTGGGTCAAGGGGTGCCGGGAAGTCTCTCCGAGGACAAAACAGTTTTCCTGAGCGCTAATAGTTACCAAGGAGCCAGGCAAACTCGGCCTGGGAGAAGGGCTCTTGAGCCTCAAAGAAAAGCAAAGGCAAAGGCCCTGAGGCCAGGACAAGCTTGGCTTGTTCAAGAAAGAGAAAGAAGGGGAGCGCGGCTCAGAGAGTGAATGCGGGTCGGGGGAGTCAATGTGTTGGGAGGAGCCAGGGCCAGACCTCCTGCAGAGAAATTTTTATTCTTATTTATTTCGTTTTTTAAAAGATTTTTATTTATTTATTTGACAGAGAGAGAGATCAGAAGTAGGCAGAGAGGCAGGCAGGGGGGGTGGGGAAGCAGGCTCCCCGCTGAGCAGAGAGCCCGATGCGGGGCTCGATCCCAGGACCCTGAGATCATGACCTGAGCCGAAGGCAGAAGCTTAACCCACTGAGCCACCCGGGTGCCCCAGAAATTTTTATTTTTGCCTGAAATACAATGAGGACCCATGAAAAGGTTGTTTGTTTGTTTTTAAGGTTTTATGTATTTATTTATTAGAGAAAGAGAGACTGAGTGAGAGAAAGCATGAGGTGGGGGGTGGGGGGGCCGGGTTAGGCAGAGGGAGAGGGAGAAGCAGACTCCTCACTGAGCAGGGAGCCCGATATGGGGCTCCATCCCAGGACCCCGGGATCATGACCTGAGCCGAAGGCAGATGCTTAACCAACTGAGCCACCCAGGGCCCCCCCCCCGTGGAAAGGTTTTAACCATGGAGCTGACATGACCAGCTGTGTGTTTTTAAAAGTCGTTAGGGCTGCCCCGTGAGCAATGGGTGAATGAGACCCAAAGCAGCTAGATGGGCATCGAGATGAGAGGATAGCAGGGCTGGGGAGCAGAGTGGGGACCCTAGTGGAAAGGTCTGGGATACGGTTTTGGAGATAGAACCTGCCAGAACACTGTGGAGAGGAGAATAGAATTAATTGGATAGCACAGGTCAAGTGAATCACATATGGGAACAGCCTATAATCAGGAACTCTAAGAAACAAAAGGCGTTTTAATCCTTCAATCTAAAAATTAAAACGTAATTAAAACTAAGCTGACAAATGCAACCTAAGTTACCCAACTCCCCCCGGTTGCCCCAGGGTGGCCAAGGGTCAGGATGAGCTGGCAATTTTGACTTGGAAAGTTCGGGGTGAAGAACACTGAGGGTGAGCTCCGGGAAAAATAAGAAATCTAAAAAAGGCAGCAATAACACCCATTTCTGGAAAGCTGCAAGAGGTAGCTGATGTGCTGAAAATGAAGGAACAATTTCAAATAAGAATATTCTGGAAAACATGGGTCTCTAGTTAGGCATCTGAGGCTGGCATAAACAGTGGACCGTCAGCCCCATGGACAAAGGAAGATCCAAGTCAAACAAGGCATTAACTGTAGTCCGCGTCAAGCCGCTTACAAGTGGCCGTTTAAAGATTTTTAAACACAGGGGATATTGTTTATGAAACGTAATCTGATCGCCCAAAGCAAAAATGACACAAATTCCATGGCAACTGTAGTGATTAAAGAAGTGTTTTAAGGACAAAAATCCTTATCTACCACCGCTCTTGTAAATTTACTCACCAAATTAAGGAGCTCCTCAGGAAATCAAACACTGGAGAGGAAAGACAATTCACTCTACGGAGAAAGACCTTTCAGAAT